>NC_079550.1:12412542-12724486 GCF_015846415.1 Triplophysa dalaica | reverse complement strand
TACTCTTCCTAGTATGCAAATCATACTAAAATGATACTGTCGGTCTCCTTAAAAGGAGCCAATATCGGCAATGTAATGCAGATTATGTATCTACATGCCGCTATTGGAAGAGAAGCAATTGACCCACTGTCTTCACTAAGCACAGCCCCATATGTTTCACTTGCCATAGACTGTAAGTCAATCCATCATTTTCTTGGTAATTGTTAACTCAGCAAAGAGCCATAAGAGAACATATGACTCATTACATTAACCCTTGAGACCCACATATGACAGTGACTGAAGATGTAATAAATGGCAATCTACAGTATGGTCTAGCTTGAAGTTAAATGTGTTAAATGTTTTTTTACATTTTTCACTACTGTTTGCAAGATATTGGGTCAAAGCCCTACCGTAATTGTGCGCCGTTCACGAAAAATATATTTTCTAACAGCCACCAGGTGAGCCGCAAGCCCTCCATAACGAAACACATGTTCATGATGGCAAAGTTCACATTCAGCCCAATTTCAAGGTCCCCTCAGTGAACATCTCTGTACACTGAGGGCCTGAGGACAGCATGTGACTGACTCCTCCATAGCCCCTGCGTTCATTTTAAACAGGATTTTACATAAATCATACCAGACAGTGGCAGGCACTTGACCCACCTCCTCCTCTTTAGATGAATTGCCCTGCAGTATAGCTATGTGCCCAGAATAAGTATAACCAAGGACAGGCTTTATCAAACAGTAATAATGTTCAAAATTGAGACGCTTTCAACATGTGTAAAATGCACGTGGGAAGAATAATCAACTGGAGGGATAAACAGAAAACCCAAATACTGTATGTCTTTTGCAGGCCCGGATTAAGAATTCAGGGGCCCCTGGGCACAAGGTAGGACCCCTTCCATACACATGATGTGCGCACATCAAGTTTTGAATTAGCTTATAGCAGGGATATTCAATTAAAGTTAAAGAGGTCCAGTCTTTATTTTTTCGTTCAAACGGGGGTCCAGACAACATGTTTTTTGAAAATAACAAATAATAAATATTTAATCAATTTAGCCCACATGGGTATATTTATATATAAGATATAATATTTTATCAGGCCGTTTGTTTTATATTTTGACATTATCAAGTCTGATAATTAATATTGGTAAAAAAAAGCTACTGACAACATACAGACAACAAATGTAATTTAATAATTAAAATGCACTCATAATAACCAGAAAATGAAGTCACTTAATAAATTAGCCTATCCGTGCCATTCATACCAGAACTACTTCTATCTTTAAATCATTTCCCAATTAAAACGTTGTTCATTACAAAATGTGAACCTGCTTGTGAAACCCAGCAAAAGTCTTTTTAATGTTTTTTACACAAAGTCGTCCTACATAAAGAATATTCTGTGAAAATGTATAACAAAAAATCTTCAGAATTGACTGAATAATGCCATTTTAAAGATTGAAATTTTAGTGAAATTAATTCTAGATTATGAGTCTTTAGCCTGGGTTTTCACAGGTCACAAATGTTTGCATGCTGATCAATAATGCTAATGCTAAATGTAGGCTTGATAAAAATGTTATGCTCCATAAAATATCACAAATCTGGTTGAAAGTTTGGAGACATACAGGAAACAGACTGACAGATGCAAATACGTTTCTGCAAATTGCTGCATTTTGTGTACTGTTGTGTATCCATTTACGTCTGCACTACTGTTGTTAAAACATATCTGCATATTTTTATGCTGCACGGCTTTGGCGGGAGAGAAGCAGCGCATGCAGAGTGGAAAGGGTGAAGTGCGTTTGGAGCTAGATAAAGATATTAGAGGATAAAGGTGAATTCCCTGTTCTGTAGATGCGCGGCTCAATTTAAACAACGGATATAGTCAAATGGTTTATTAAGCTATGTCTCGCGGTCCGGATAGAACAAAGCAAAGGTCTGGATCCGTATATCAACACCTGTTCACATTCTCCATCATACCGAATTTACACCACATGATTGCAACAATGCTTTTACAATTTCAGGACATTCAGGGGAACAATCCTATCCCATCGAAGGAACAGGGGCACTGATGAAGCGATTCTAACTGTGGTGCATCATGTCTTGAAACATCTGGAAGATCTCAAAGCATATGCCTGGCTGCTCTTTCTTGAGCTCTGAAAGCTCAAAATGTTTGGAGTTGCTCAGAGGGTCATGTTATTGTTCAGTATATCTTACTGTATGACATAGTGGCCTGGTTTGGTAATCTGAAAGTCATTGCTAGATCTCAGGTGCATCGTTTGGTGTGTACAGCAATGAGAGTGGTTGGTCCGGTGGTTGGTCTGGTGGTTCAGATTCAACTGTTATAAGAACTCTATTGTTCCTCTGGGTATAAGGTTTTTGAACTCAAATGCAAAGGATGGGATTGTGAGAGGGTTTTTGTTTATGGATGATTTTTATTTATGTTGGAACTTGTTTGTCCAGCTTTACCTTTACCTGCCTTGCCCCAAACAAATTTCCCTTAAAGGGACGAATAAAGTAATGATAAAATAAGATTTCCCTGCATACTGACTCACTGGCATTTGCAAGCACACACTGCCTCACCTCCTTCCATAATTCACACACATACACGCCGGATTCACAAAACTGTTCTTAAGAGAAAATATATATGAACTTTATTAAGATAAATTAAAGGACATTCTTAAGAATATTCTTAAGTGTTACTCTCAAATATTTTCTTATAAACATCTTTAGTTTTCTAAGAAAAAAAGGGCAGACCTTTTCAAATCGCGACTCACGTTCTTATGTGAGCGCGTAATGTGTTTAACGGGATTAACAAACATTATAGGTATACTTATTTAGCCTATATGATACGATTCTGTGTAATGTAGTGGCTGGATCATTGATAGGAAAGCCATGAACCCCCTCACTCCCTTCTGTCCTGGTTTCTAGATACCACAATCAAAAGACCATAGCAAGCCTGGCTCCATGGGTCTGGTTTTAGGTTTTAAACTCTCACCGAGATTATGATAAGCCTTTGGTTTCTCTGTAGGATATTTACAACTCCTAAGCTTCAAAGCATTGGTGGTAAGTCTCTGTCTCATCTCTAACTTTACATCTGAGGCTAACCAGAGAAACTTCTCTGACAAATAGGAACTTATGTGATTTAAACTATAATTTTCTGTAAATGTATCTAAATGTCTAGGTTGAGTGTTGGTGCTCGTGCCATTTTAAATAGTCTGTAACTATTAGATGTGCAAGTTTTGATATAGGGTTCATTTGATGTATTCAAACGTTGGGATGATTCACAGTTCAATGCCTTGCATGTTTCATATTTTACTACTCCTCTTTGAATTCCCTATATGATGAGCTATGTTATAAAAACACAGCATGCATCATACTATGTCCATAACGAATTTTAGGTATTAATTGCAAACTGACCATACTGTCAGAGCTATGCAAATGAGGCTTTGATGGCATTGGCCCGCAGACGACCTGGGGGCAGGGCAGGTATGCATTTAAAAACACCATCACCGATCCACTTCGGATACTTTTGAATTAGGAATTGGAAGGGAAAACAAAGAGGACGCGGGGACAATCCAACGGACATCCCGGCTTGGGGCTCCCCTCTGGGAAGTGCGATTAGGCCATGGAACTTGGGACTCAGAACCTTAACTCACCGTTTCAACAGGACTGCGTTCTGAAACCATTCAAGATTTCCGTCCACTCGCATACGGATATTGGTCCAACACAGAGATAGCAAGTATCCGATTCTATATATTAGAATAGCTGAGTTAAGAGCGTGCCTCTTTGTTAAAGATGATTTATTGGTTTTCAGACATGTTTTACCGGCCTCGCGGCCATGACATCTCTCTCATTCTCTCATTCTCTCTCTTTCTCTCTCTCTCTCTCTCTGCGCTTCCAAGCGCGTTTGTGTTTCATATCTTATGTAATTGTTCATTATGTTCACCATGTAGAGTAGAGTTTAAAAAAAAAACATAAAGGCATTTGTGATGGGTTTTCTGTGCTCACGCTCACAAACTGGTCACTTAAACTGTGTTTCGATCTATGCCTTCTCTGCTCTTAATTCTGTTTGGTAAAGTCACGTTCTTATGGTCATGAGATAACGTTAGTGTATAAAATCATTGATGCATTTGCTGGACGAATACATAAAGGATTTTTATCACTATACTGCTAATCGGATTGTAAGATAGGTATGTGTAATGACGATTATTATACATATTTTCATTTGAGCTAAACTAATTCCTTGACTGAAATTGACGTTTTAAATAACTAATTTGATGGATCTGGTGGAGAATCATATTTGGTGAGTTAAACTCATCCTTATTTTAACATGCAGCTAAAATCGCTACAGTAGGTAACATTTTTGCAATGAATGAAACAGCAGTCTGGATTTTCTAATAAAGAAGGATAAAATTCTGTAAGGCAGTTTGACCCGATCAACCTTATATCAATACAAAATGCATTATTGGTGAAGAAAATCAACCAAATACATGTTTTGATCTTTTAAAGACAACCGTCAGGGTATTCTAACTTAGCCTAGATTATATTTACAACAATAAAGCCGTTCTCATTTCCATATATTCAGTTTCTATTGGAAACGTTGTTTTGTACTCATTTCATTCAGGAGCACCTGTCCAATGTGCTGCTTCTTCCTGTCGCTCACTGAGATGATCCCTGCGCCGGGAGAGAGACCTTGCACTCGTGAGACAGCACTGGTAACATTTTCCCACTGAATGAAAGCTAAGGTTTATCGGAAAATCGCTAGATTAGTTTGCTTTGTGCTTCTCCTGATCAAAAGCTGCATAAAGGCTTGTAAAAGTTACTAAATCAAGAGACTTGCGTACATTAGAAACACTGTTCTGGTGTGCACTCGCATGTGTGCGGGCCACAGAGCCACACGGCAGAATGAATTTGCCGAAATTTTGAGGTATGGTCTTCTCCTGATTGCATCGCTGCCGGCGGCTAGTTTGTATCCTCTGACACTTGCTTCACTTCACATTTGTTCTTGGTCTTATTATTAGTGTATTTTACTATCGTTACATATCACTGTCGTTGCCGAATTATTTATAACTTTATATTTTAAACCTATATTCATTGAAACGTAACGCCGCTAGCATATTAGCGTGTTAGCTTGCCTTCTGTTTACATTGTGGAATATCATCTCCCCCTATTTGTCTTGTGTGCTAACTGTTTCTCTTTTTAAGTGTATATACTAAGACTCATCAAGCAACCTTGGTAAGTTAGGATTGCACTTCATACCCGGTGAGTTATGGCTTCTATTCCTATTGTTGTTACTTGCACCTCGTGTCATATGTTTAGTTTAGCCTTCTCTGTCAGCGGCGAGGGTTTTACATGTGATAAATGCAGGGAAGTAGTTAGGCTGACGGAGAAGATTTTAGAATTAGAGTCTCGCATCCAATCTTTATTTGAGGATAGTAAGAGTGTAAGAACCGTAGAAAACACTTCGGATGCGAGCAATGTTAGCGCACACAGCTCGGTTCCGGTTGAAAATCCCCTGCAGCTGGGAAACTTTGTGACGGTGAGACGGCATAGTCGCAGGACAAAACATCACTCAGCCGTTCCGATTAAAGTCTCGAACAGGTTTGCCCCGCTCAGTGACGCACCGACTGAGAAACCTGCTGAAAGTGCCCTAGTGATCGGTGATTCTATTGTCCGGAACGTTAACATAGAGACACCAGCCACCATAGTCAAATGTTTACCGGGAGCCAGAGCGCCTGACATCAAGTCAAACTTAAATGTGCTGGCTAAGGCTAATCGTAAATACAGTAAGATTGTTATTCATGTCGGCACAAATGATGTTAGACTCCGTCAATCGGAGATCACTAAAGATAATATTAAAGAGGTGTGTGAGCTCGCAAAAACGATGTCAGACACTGTAATATTCTCTGGCCCCCTTACTGCTTACCGTGGTGATGAGATTTATAGCAGATTATCATCACTAAATGGCTGGTTGTCTGAGTGGTGCCTGCAGAATAATATAGATTTTATAAATAACTGGAAGAGTTTTGAGGGCAGACCTGACCTGTTGAAACGAGATGGTCTCCATCCCTCCTGGGATGGGGTTTCCCTCCTCTCTAGAAATTTGGCACACAGTCTTAATAATGCTAAAGTCTGACTACCTAGGGCCCAGGTCAGGAAGGAGACAGAATGGCTTAACCAACTGTCTGCTTGCCGTCTCGCGTTACAGAATACACAAAATATACAACATGTAATAATCCCTTCTTACAAACAACATAAAATAGAGACTGTGTCTGTCCCCCGGATTAGCAAACATAAGATATTGCGTAAACCTCTTGAAAGTAATTTAATAAACGTTAAACAAATCAAACATGAACAAAATACAGATAATCAGCTGTTACGACTCGGATTGCTTAATATTAGATCTCTCTCAAATAAAGCACTTTTTGTTAACGATTTGATAACCGATCATAAAATAGACATGCTTTGTTTGACAGAAACATGGCTAAAGCCAGATGATTTTATTACTCTAAATGAATCCGTTCCCCATGATTATTACTATAAACACGAGCCTCGTCTAAAAGGTAGAGGGGGAGGTGTCGCTGCACTTTACAAGAATTCCTTTATTACCTCTCAGAAGTCTAATTTTAAGTACAGTTCTTTCGAAGTCATGGTACTTCACGTATCGACACCTAATACTAAGGACAAAACATTTTTAAAATTTATTCTAGCTATTGTATATAGGCCTCCAGGGCACCACACAGATTTTATTAAAGATTTTGGTGGGTTCTTATCAGAACTAGTACTGGCCGCAGATAGAGTCCTTGTCGTCGGTGACTTTAATATCCATGTAGACAATGATACAGATGCCTTGGGACTGGCTTTCAAAGACACTCTTAACTCCATGGGCGTTAGTCAACATGTGTCAGGACCCACTCACCTTCGTAATCATACTTTAGATTTAATACTTTCTTATGGTATAAATGTGGACGATGTTAAAATCGTTCAGCAGAGTGAAGATATTTCGGATCATTATCTGATATTATGTTTGCTTCAATGGCCTACGGCTGCAAATCAAACTCCTTGTTACAAATATGGTAGAACGATTACTTCAACTACCAAAGATGCGTTTCTCGATAATCTGCCTGAATTGTCTAAAATATCCAGCATGAGTAATAACGTTGACGATTTTGACACTACTATTGAAAATTTTAACTCTACTTTCTCGGAAATATTAGACACAGTTGCTCCTCTGCGTTTAAAGAAAATTAAAAATAGCAGCCCAACACCGTGGTATAATGAACACACTCAGACTCTAAAAAAAGCATCCCGTAAAATGGAGCGCAACTTTAAGAAAACGAATTTAGAGGTATTTCGTATAGCATGGAAGGATAGTACTCGAAATTACAGGAATGCAATAAAAACGTCTAGATCCGCCTACTTTTCAACACTAATAGAGGAAAACCATCACAACCCTAGGTTCTTATTTAACACCGTGGCTAAATTAACAAAAAATAAGTCGTCATCGACGTCAGATTCTGATTATCAGCATAACAGTGATGAATTTATGAACTACTTCACAAGTAAAATCCAAGATATAAGAGAAAAAATTATAACAATGCAACCTGTAGTGAAATCCGCTGAACAAACTAACTACAGCAACCCTAAGGAGAAATTGCAATTATTTTCTACAGTAGATCACGATGAACTGTCTAAAATCATTAAATCATCTAAATCATCAACATGCATGCTAGACCCTATACCTACAAAACTACTGAAAGAAATGCTCCCCGAAATTATAGATCCTCTTCTTAGTATTATTAACTCATCTCTGACATTAGGACATGTGCCTAAAGCATTTAAGGTGGCTGTTATAAGGCCTCTTTTAAAAAACCCCAAACTCGACCCTAAAGAACTAGGGAATTACAGGCCTATATCGAATTTACCTTTTATATCTAAAGTTCTGGAAAAAGTAGTTTCAACTCAATTATGCTCCTTCCTCCAAAGGAATGACATTAATGATGAATTCCAGTCTGGATTTCGAGCATGTCACAGTACAGAGACTGCTTTGATCAGAGTTACAAATGATCTGCTTTTAGCGTCTGACCGTGGCTGTATTTCGTTATTGGTGCTGCTAGACCTCAGTGCTGCATTTGACACCATTGACCACAGCATACTTCTACATAGACTCGAAAATTACGTCGGCATTAACGGAATAGCATTGAAATGGTTTAAGTCTTATTTATCCGACCGTTTTCAATTTGTAGCAATAAACAATGAGGTGTCCCGCAAATCACAAGTCCAGTACGGTGTACCACAGGGCTCAGTCTTGGGACCCCTGCTCTTCGCATTATACATGCTACCTCTAGGAGATATAATAAAGCGACACGGAATTAGCTTTCACTGTTATGCTGATGATACTCAACTTTATATTTCCTCGATGCCTCATGAAACCCAGCAGTTTCATCGAATAAAGGATTGCATAGTTGACTTAAAAATGTGGATGAGTAACAATTTTTTACTACTAAACTCGGACAAAACAGAAGTGTTACTTACTGGACCGAAAACTGCTATGCGTAACAACCAAGAATACTGCTTAACGATTGACGGATGCTCCATAAAATCCTCGTCATCAGCTAAGAATCTTGGCGTTGTATTTGACAGTACTCTCTCATTTGAAAGCCATGTCGCAAACACCTGTAAAATTGCATTTTTCCATCTTAAGAATATATCTAAATTACGTCATATGCTGTCACTGTCAGATGCAGAGAAATTAATTCATGCATTCATGACATCAAGACTAGATTACTGTAATGCACTTCTAGGTGGTTGCCCTGCGGGCCTATTACAAAAACTGCAACTGGTTCAAAACGCGGCAGCTCGAGTTCTTACACGTACAAAAAAGTATGAGCATATAACCCCGGTTCTGTCAACCTTGCACTGGTTACCTATAAAGCATCGCATTAACTTTAAGATCTTGCTTATTACCTATAAAGCCCTACATGGTCTAGCGCCGCAGTATTTGAATGAACTTCTATTGTATTACAGACCACCACGTACATTACGCTCTAAGGGGTCCTGTCAGTTGGTAATACCTAGAATTTCAAAATCAAGTGCAGGTGGTAGATCCTTTTCTTATCTAGCGCCTAAACTTTGGAATATTCTTCCCTGCACGGTCCGGGAGGCAGACACACTCTGTCAGTTTAAATCTAGACTAAAGACTCATCTTTTTAATCTTGCATACACTACACCTCCATAATATTAATCCTCAGAGGATTTAGGCTGCATTATTTAGATCAACCGGAACCAGGAACACATCCAACAACAAATGATGTACTTGTTGCATCAAAGAGTGCAGAACAGTACTCTACTCTCAGCCAGTCTTGTCTCTTTGTTCCAAGGTTACCGCAGGATGCAGTTCATGCCCAGACCTGATGGCAGAGCTGAGAATGGGAAGCGGTGACCTGACAAGTGCTAAGAGGATAGAGCTGGATAAAGGACGCGACAACTTTGTTTTTTTCTACAACATTTCAAATGCTATTAGATTGTTAATGATAATCTTTAATTTTTATATTTTTATTAAGCCTTGTTGTGCAAGCACTGATGAGCTTGTGCAGAGGCAGCAGCTTTTGCCAGAGGGGAACTGGAATCCCCTGGTTGGGCCTGGGTTCCCCTGAGGTTTTTTTTCTCGATGGGAGTTTTGGGTTCCTCACCACCGTTTGCATATTGTTTTGCACTATCTGCCTGGCCGGGGGGGCTGCTTTAGAATTCATACTTGTATTAAATGTGTCTCTTGTACAGCTGCTTTGTAACAATGAAAATTGTAAAAAGCGCTATATAAATAAAGTTGAGTTGAGTTGAGTTGAGTTCTTGCACTTAGCACCGTGGCTGGAAAATCAGTACATACTATCCTGTGATAAAGCCGTTCCGCAATCATCTGCTCATTTGCCACACTCTCTTGATATTCTGTCTTTGTAATCCGCACTTTGTTTCTCATACAGTCTTTTGTGCTGCGAGACGAAGTGCACTGAGATGCCATCCTGGATTTTGGCAGTGCTCGTTTGTACAGTGTCTCTAAATGCTTGCTGCAGATGCGAAAAACACAGAAAATCAAACCCAGTCCAAAATTTTTTATGACGGACGAAAATATCAGAGGTCGTATTTATTTTTTATCGTGCTATTACTTTAAGACAGAAAAAATCCCAAATCCTCCTAAACAACAGATATAGGCGTCATCTATATTTTTGGATGAAGTACCACATTCAGTGTTGTAAACCTGATGTTTTACAAGTTCATTTAATTAGTTTTAACTGAGTTCATAAATCTATATTTAAACAGGGACAGCACATCCCCATGAATGCATATAAACATGAGGACCGGAAAACACGCAACACATTCCTAATGAAACGTTCGCAGCTCGGCTGTATGGAAATTTTTCCTGATTAAATTCCATTAACCGCAAGTTGGGTTTTATCAAATCATAAATCGAAAGCAGGGGCTAATGCAACAGTGCACAAACCAACAGGGACTAAAGCTCTGCACACAGTTCCCTGCACTCGTCTACTCTCAGTCCAGACCTACTGCACGGCAAACAACAAGCTTAGTGATGTGCCGGCAGCCACAAAACAACCAAAGAGAGACAGGCCTGTCTGGCTCGCACTGATACAAATCCCAGCATTAATACATTAAGCTTACAAACCAGACCAGATTTCCATGTTACAGTGACAAGTCGAATTACAGGAAAACCAATGAAACGAACTTCTCAAATGTCATTTCGTAAACGGGATTCGTAGAAAGCATGTTATAGGCAACGCTTTAATCGTGTTCTTTTTTATTTGACCTTCTGTTAAGCTTTGCCTTCAGGCACTCTGATCAAGCGTATTCAAGCTTATTTATTGTGTCGTGGAATTCGTAGCACGTACAGATGGATTTGTTCAAATAATAAAATTCGTATATCCTAAAGATGCCACAAATAACACGATTTATCACATTTTCGAATACCACAAAAACACACATCAATGCCATTTCAGCAATGGTGCAAGCCCTGAAACATGATTTTGTGATGTATCTCTATGATTGTAGCGCAGCACTATAATAGCCCAGTAATGAATGTTATTGCACCTCCAAGACGAATATCCCCATTACCACAGATCTTTACAACGCTTTTATAATGCGACAGGCTGATGGCATGGCAAAAACGTGCATAGCCTCAGGCTCTTCACTAGCAACTACTGCAGCTTACATGATAAACTGTGATGTCAAAGTTAGGCAATATAAAATATATTGGACGGAAATATAAGTCCAATTCTTGCTTTTAAGAGCCCTTTAAATAGTACAGGTGTTGGTACATTTACTGTAAAATAACAAAACATTTCAAGTTACAATATTGCATTAGGGCGTTATTAACGCTAGCCAGCCATAGTCTTATTTGTCTTATTTCATCTCTCTCAAGCTTTTTAAGTAATAGTTCACCCAAAAATGAAAATTCTGTCATCATTTACCCTCATGGCATTTCAAACCTGTATGACTTTCTTTTTTTCCCCAGAACTAGAAGATATTTAGAAAAATTCACTTGCATTGGTTTTGTTTCCACACAATAAAAATGAATGGGTGCCGTTCAGGTTCAGGTTACCAACTTTTTTCAAAATATCTTCTTTTGTGTTCTGCAGAAGAAAGAAAGTCATAAAGGTTTAAAGAGTACATAACTAGGGATTTTTAAGGTCCAACTTTGGTTTATGGAGTGTCCATAAACAAGTTTATGTACATAGAAGGTGTAAAAATACAATAATTTCGTAATAATAGGCAGTTATTCTTAACTTACTCCTTGACTGACTCTCAAATGATTTGTTTCGCGCCTCCTTTCCCGCTAGCCTAGTCTGATGTGATTGGTGAGATGGTCTAGGCTGTGATTGGTCTACCGTAAATGAGGCTCACGAGCTAAAGTGTATGGGCGAGAAGAGAGTTTTCGCGGGCAGTCCTTGAAAAACGTTGGCGTGGACTATATGTAGGTTCACGAATCGGACTAGGGACGACTCGTTTGCGTGATTCAGAGTCAACACCCTTTTTTCCAAGCCAATAAGTCTGTTATTCATTCACCTTCTGAATTAAAACTTGGCAGACTGCTTACTTTCAAACACAGCAACATTACATACTGCATGAAATGTAATTTCCATGATCTCATGTAGTTTACTATTTAAATAACAACTATTTTGACAGAATTTTCATTTTGGGGTGAACGACCCCTTTCAGATAATTTTTATCTTAATTTTATTAACTCAGTGAAGTCTAATAAAGAACATTTGAGTAAAAATGTTTTGCCTAAAGATCCCTTTTCTCACCGTTATGGTGTAGTCAAAGACATACAAACACATATCAGGATGCAAACTGCACAACGCCACATCACCGTTTCAGGAATACTTCGGGCCGTGAAACATGATTTTGTGATATTTCCCCTTGAACGTAGCACAGCACCATAATAGCCCAGTAATGAACATTATTGCCACTGCAAGACGAATATCTCTATTACCAGAGATCATCAGAGCGAAAAGGGAACGAGAGGAAGAGAAAAAATTGAAAGATAAAGAGAGGGGAAAGACCTGAGAGAAACACTAAAACACTGAATGAATGACTGATGGTATTTACAGTACATACCGAATGTCACGTCCTGGCGATGCGACACTTAACTCTACTCTACTCATCTCATTTATAATGTGATATTTTTTCCAATTCTTTTAATGACACCCTTTGGTGCAAGGCGGTGAAAACTGATGAATATCTCTATATCCCCACAGGTGAATGAGTTTACTCATGTTTTTCAGCCTCGGTGCTGTCACACAGGTGTGCCTCAGCTAATGGAATATCTATCTTTCTTCCTTGAGTTCTGAAAAGCACCATTTACAGTTTTCTCAGCTGGAGATGAATTTGTAAGGCGTCAGGAAGAGATGAGAGAAGTCTGGTCATTAAGGTAATTGGAGGTTAGACGCTATATGACAAAGAATAAACAGCTAAATGTAACGCCTGTTGCTTGGCAACTCGTGGAGTTTTACATTGTCAGTGGTAAGCTTTGAAGGTAACAGATACTTGAAAGATTGGATAACAGTGATCTACGATAATTCATGACGTAAAGGTACATATATATATATGTTTGTCTGTATTTATTAATAGCATATACCTATAATGCCTACTGGCGACAAACAATGCAGCAGTTTACATAAACTCGCTGAGCATATGGCTTCTGTGTGTCACTCTTCTAGTACATGGCGCTAATGTTGGGAAGCCTGATTAGATGAAGGGTCATGCGGAGAGAACAGGAGAGAGAGGATCTATCACTTTCATCTGACATATTTGTCCCCATCTGTCTCGCTAATGTGTGGAGTAAATCACAACAGAATCACATTCAATGCCTGTGGTTGCATGTCAAACA
Organism: Triplophysa dalaica; assembly: GCF_015846415.1. Taxonomy (NCBI): domain Eukaryota; kingdom Metazoa; phylum Chordata; class Actinopteri; order Cypriniformes; family Nemacheilidae; genus Triplophysa; species Triplophysa dalaica. The sequence goes on along the minus strand of NC_079550.1, from coordinate 12,711,106 downwards.
CACCAAATGCCTCCGAATATCCCGCTGAAAGACACATACACACGTGGGAACAGAAGTATATTTATCGTGATCACATAATTTATGTTTTTATAGAGCCATGGAAAAATTTAAGAGACCATTCCACAGGGTGTATACAGAAATCATGGACCTAAATGTAATTTTTAAGACTCTTTTTTTAAGAATATGACCTCTTGGCAAAATGGAAAAATGAAATTGAAGACTTTTTAATACTTTTTAAGGGCCTTCGTTTTCTCTAAATTGATTTATCAACTTTTAATAGTTTTTGGACCCCGCGGACACCCTGATTCTAAATCTTCACGTATTCAGTATTTCTAGATGTATTGTGGCTGTTCCAATACATTGTCTGTTGAATTTCAATAAAATCAAACCTCAGGAGTGTCAAACTCATGCAACAGCAATGTGAAAGACTGAAAGCATTACAAGACACATGACAATTGTGATAAAAAACAAGATATTGCTTAATTTTTTTTCACTTTTCCTCAATAGAAATATTACTGTTGTATTGCCAAAAAGTGAATATAAACTTTTTTTCTTTGAAGTCTGAAAAAATAAAGAACATATTTTCTCTTATTTCCTGCAAATAAATGCAAACAATATTTTTATTTGAAATTTGGGAGAAATGTTGTTAGTAGAAATATAAGCACGAAAGACCGTTCAGACCCATTAGGTCAATTAGCACTTTAAAGCCATGAAATGAAGCCTGATTTGTTTTGACATTCTGAATTTGTCATACATCTTTATCTCCTGCCAAATCAAATAAGCATCCCGTAATAACAAATGACATCAGTCGATGAGCGCATGAATGGACGTGATGCTAACACAGATTTTCATAAATAAGTTTTGAGACATGATAAATTATGCCGCAAAAATAGACCAACATCATGTAACTTCATGCATCACTGAAGGTAATTTATGCTTCTTTTGGATGGTGGGACTTTATTGAAGAGACATGACAAACAATCAATATTAGCACAGAATAAGATATGACACTGCCAAAAAAAGACCGGCGCTAGCAAACACAGGCCTCTGCCTTTGATCCATCTATCCCGTCCACAGAGAATTCTGAGAAATACGACTGCGCACACACACAAACACTACAGGCATCAGAGTCTGCTTGCACTGTCAGATTCACCCTCTATTCAAAGCTGTACACAACACAAATTCACTAAAGTGATCATCACGCTCGTGCTAAAGTCACATGGAATGTCGCGAAACATAAACATGAAGTCGCAAGACTTTACACTGACATTTAAAATGCTTTCAGTGAGCATCTGTTGGAACTCTGCAGCCTGGTCATAGGAAAACATTATCCACCTTCATTTCTTCAAAGCAGACGCCTTTTGAATCCTAAACAACTGCAACGATGTTTGGAATGGAGTCCAGCATTATTTATTCAGCCCTCTGGACTGTTTTTTCTTTGACTGTTTTCTCCTGTAGACATTTCAGAGGAGCTTCACACGTCTTCAAACAAACATACCTCGTGATGACAGCCCTGCTTCTCTATTCTCGTAATTGGTTAAACATTCTTGTGAGGCGTTGTGTACTGAATACAGTGAAATGATAATAAAAATTACAGGCTGCATTATATTGGGATTTACACATAATGAACTGTCTTGCCACAAACCATGTATACTGTACACATAAAACACAAGTGAAGTGGCACTATTTAAATACATGTGCGTTGTGTACTATTAGGACTCCCAATAAAGTTTAATTATAATTTTGAACGTGTTAAGCAATATGTCAGTAAATATTTTAATATATTTAAACTATACTTAGTATGAAAATATTTATTTTAAATGTGCTGCTTTTTTAAATTGTCTTTATTTATCCAAACTGAACCCAACAAACCCCAAAAGAGTGCTATCTTCGAATATGGCAACACATCAATAATTTAAAATCTCACTGGTTCTTGTCTGTCTGATGACTAGTTGTCTAATGCTGCGTTCCAGACAACGGGTGCGTTCCAGATTTTGGGTATTGCCGACCTCAATCCCAGAAGTGTCCTAAAAACGGCGGTTGCTAAAAGTGACTACATATTACTACATGGAACATTAGAAATCAACGCACATATCAATCTTACAAATACTGCAACATGGACACAGATCTCTAAAAACATGGATGAATATTAATTCACTGAGTAATAACTTACCAGGGAACACGTTTTTAATAAAGTTTAAAAAGTTGTCGGAGGCTTTGTGGTGGTGACCAGGGCCGTGTCTAGGATATAAAACCATCGGGGGCTGAGCCTAAAACATTAGGGGCTGCTGTAGAGAATTTGGATTAGGTTGTAAGGGGTCTTTTCTTTTCAAGGAAAATATGCTTTGATTAACTTTTTTTTATTAGCACACACAAAATAATCACATACATTTAAATGTATTCTTCTCAAGCAAAATCTGCTTTATATATTATCAAACACAAAATAATCCTATGTAACTTTATACATCTGACCCATTGTTATCTATGTCTAGCTACTCTACTGTACCTCAGTCTCTTGTGGACTTTCCAAAAGTCATTATGATTCTTTTATTCAAGGGTTTTTCCTGCTAAATTTTTTGATGGTGGAATCATCACAGAGTATCTTTGAGACTTGACTTGACTAGCACTGACGGGTATTTTTCATCAAGGATGATGTGTTTTTTTACAATGATACAAAACAGTATTGCTCCACTACGCTGTCATATATAAAAATATTATAGCTACGGTCGGTCCACTTATGTGAGGCAGTAGCCAGGTAAAAAAGGTTCACACAGATCAATCACTGACCTCACATGAGTGACAGGCAATATCTGTGCTTTATCCTCGTAAAAATAATGCATCACAAATTGATAAAATTCATTTTTGCTATCTTTGCATTTGATTTTGATTAAGATTATGCCGCTAATGCAGAATCACGAACATTGTGCGGGCCTGTTGTGATAATCCGGATTTGTATAACATGAATTATAGGTGTACATTTTCGTGTTCGTGTACTCGCACACTAAAGTTAATACAATTCTTCGTCTTCTGCCAAAATGAAAGAAGATCTGTTTGTTTCTTGACACACGCCATTGCCGTTCTGTAGTCTTCTCTGCCCTCATACAGTCATATTTTATTTTGTCGAGCATTTCAACTGTATGGTGGTGTTCGGGGCAATCGTAGCCTAATGGTTAGAGAGTTGGACTAGTGACCAGAAGGTTGCCGGTTCGATCCTCAGGGCCGGCGGGTAACGATTGCGGTGCCCTTGAGCAAGGCACCTAACCCCTACATGCTCCCCGGGCGCTGCAGTGATAGCTGCCCACTGCTCCGGGTGTACGTGTGTTCACCACTTGCTGTGTGTGTGCTCACTAATCACTGGATGGGTTAAATGCAGAGGTCACATTTCGGGTATGGGTCACCATACCTGACGAATTGGTCACTTTCACTTTCACTTTCTAGGGATAGGTTGAAATTATTCACATGGTGTATGTATGTTCGTACCAGTCCAGGCCAAAACATTCGGGGCTAGATAACAAACTATCCGCGCAGAATAAATAGTGCTAGTGACGCCCATTGTGATGACATTGATATCGAGCGACCGTAGTTTTGCATGTTAGCTTTATAATTTAGCCGATTGTATTTCGGCTTCAAAAATAACAAATCTTTTGTGTTCATCTGAAAAGATCATCTTGACAACAAAACGTGTAAACATTTTTTTCGATCTTCCAAGCATAACTTTCATCGAGGAAACCAGTGAAAGTGACCTTTTTGTCAGATATGGTGACCCAAACCCGAAATGTGACCTCTGCATTTAACCGATCCAGTGAGTAGTGAACAGACGCACAGCAAGTCTTGAACACATGTACAACCGGAGGAGTGGGCAGCTATCACTGCAGCACTTGGGGAGCAAGTAGGGGTAAGGTGTCTTGCTCAAGGGCACCTCAGTCGTTACCCGCCGGCCCTGAGAATCGAACCAACTCTCTAACCATAAGGCCACGACGCCCCCTGAGACGCTTACTCTCAGGTTGGCCTACAAAAATACGTCAGCTCTGAGGTACTCTATTTCCTCACGAATATGCAAGAACCCGAATATGCAAGAAGATTCGGAGTTATCAATCTATCATATTTATATTTTAATTTGCCTTTTTGGGGAGTTCAACCTGGCAACATAAAGTCAAATTATTATACATTTTATTACACAACCATATCATTTTGGTTCAGAAGACATTTATTAACCCACTGCAGTAATTTCTACTTTTATGATGAAATGCACTTTGAAGTTGATTCGAATACATGTACAGTGTATGATAAATAATAAACATTATTTAAATAATTAATACATATTTTATAAATAAACCTTTGTGTTTAACTAGAGAAAGGAGGTCAAATGCATCCGGGATTGCAATTGAAAATTCTCTAAATTTCCTTCTTTAATGAACGTGAACTTTGAAAGAACCCCACGCTCCATGAAAGAACTTAATTACACAACAACACATTCTCGCAACACAACCTCAATGTCTGTACAAATAACATCACATAAACAAACGTTGCATCAGGTTTCACCGGAAATCAGATCTATTCGAGGCATTTATTTTGGTGCGTGTATGAGACATGGCGTATTGATCCCTGAACTCCCTGTAAAACTGAATAGTTGTTTTTTATTGTGTATGTGAGGGTTGTCTCACACCTCACAGTCATTCATAACACTCCTCATTAAAGTTCCAATCTTAGGACCCTTAAACAAGTGATTAATTAGACTGGAATCTGAGCATATTTAAAGTTTAATGCCATTTGATTGCAGCAGATTTAAGCAGCTGCTTCAGGGCACCTTGGTGTACACGTCAATGAGCGCGATGATGAATCTAAATATCCGGAATGAGCGAGGAAAGAACATTACGCAACAGAAAACTATCTGCAAAGGCTTCTGGACTGAATTCAAACGGGCTGTTAAGCGAGTGAAATACCAAATAAACAGGCACCTTGGCTGAAAGATTTAGACAACAGGCCACATGATGTGTGCAAATGAACTTACATCTCCCAGAACGCTTCATAGCTAAAACAAACACACATCCACACAACTGTCCATTGCAGAGATCACTGCTGCTTGACTCAACCAAAACAAAGGCAGAATAAATGCTGTAGATCTGCTAGGAAAGCAGCAGTCCATAACGCAGGGTCATGTGAAAGCCCCGACTCCACTGCTGGTGCAATTGCTTTGTAACCATGTGCACACGGCGCTAACAGAGGACACGCGTTCAATCCTGCGCTTCACAGACTCTAGAAGAACATTTGGCACTGTTTTCCTCTGACTGATGACCTGGAATACAGATTAAAGCTCTCCTGAGTGTGTTTCCCAAATTTCCTCATGAAGGTTTTCATATATAAGCCTATCAAGCCGTGAGTTTTGGAGTCACGTGGGTCGGACCGATTGCGGAGCAGATATGCAGACAGGCGCAATATTTAGGGTCCTTCAGAGTCACTCCGTGAGCAGCGCCTTCTTCTATTTCGAATAATCTTTTTGCGATGAGGTATCAGGGTCTGAGGGAGATCTAAAGTATAAAAAATAGGTATCTATATTGAGTCAATATGAAAATCAGAGAAATGTTTGAGAGAGGATGGCCTCTGAATATTTCTCTCACACACTCACCCCAAATAGAAAATTGCAGCAGTAGCGTTTCTCATATCACGCCTTTTCTCATGAAATCAGCACATTCAAAGGGCTTCAAAGAGCGTTCTGTAGTGCCTTTGCCTTTGTCATACAATTCTGAGATTACACAAAACCCTGAATAATTAACAAACCACAGATTCAGAAACAGTGTTTAAATGCAACTACATGTTTAAATAATAAAACACACATCCATCCCAGAGTTAATAATGACTATGACTGTTATTCTTCCACAATATATGACCCTGCCTGTGAAAAGACAACTAAAGTTAGTTTTTTGTGATTTACAGATTTCTACCCAAAATAATTCTGCATAATGATTTTTTTTATTAAAATATTTAATATTGACTGAGTGTGATCATGTCAAAGATTGAAATCATAGTGAAATTATAGTTGAAAAACTTTAATGCTTTTTATCTCATAAATACATTATAAGACTTGATAGCCTGGTATTTACATTTTAGGAGCAAAAATTTAATATTTCAAAGATCCCATTGAATGCGCAGTTTCTGCCAATCTCATATTATTCTTCAGTACTTATAGAGCAGTATTGCTTACTTCGTAACTTTGAAGAGTGTTTAGTTTGATCAAATTTATAAAATAGATACAGCTGTACCATTATTAAACCATAAACCTATACAAACACTGGGGGAGTGCATCGAGCACAGAAATAATATGTCATACGTCCAACTCAACTTGATTTTTGACTAGTTGACCATGTCAAGCATGAGAAGACAACACATTTAACAGTGTAAAGAAGTCAAAATTCATGAAACACTGTTAAATCAACCCCTTAAAGTCCATAGATAGGTTATGCATACTGTCTAAAAGACACAGTTCACCCAAAAAATGTAATTCTCTCATCATTTACTCACCCTAGAGTTGTTCCAAATCTGTATTTTCTTTGCTTTGATGAACACAGAGAAATATATTTGGAAGAATGCTTTCAACCAAACTGTTCTTGGCCACTATTGACGTATAAAGATTTGAAACAACAAATGATCACAAAAGTGTGAACTATCCATTCAATTTATCATCACATTTTGAATCATAATGCAAAGTTAACAAACTGAAAGAACTTCAGTCCTTTGGTCTGATAATTGCTTTTTACATTTGAGATTTCACAAATAAAATAAGCATTAAAAATAACTATCAATCAAATATCATCTATGCTTCTAAGGTATCTGATGAGCTTGCTGGTCACACATGAAAATTCACAAATTTTTTGGCAGATAATTTATATATTAGGAAGGGAGGAATAAATATGTGTAAATGATCTGAATCATCAAATGCTGAGAAATTTTGGTTCACATAGAACAAAAGCTGCAGCTCAGATGCGTTACAGTTTGTGATTAATTTAACACCAATTAAGTTACTGGTTACAATTTCATTCAAAATGATCTCAGTGGTTAAAGCCCTCTGGTAGCATTGCGTTTGGTCTCATCTCCTCCATTGGGATTACAAGCACAAATGTAGGCGTGATAAAGACGACTAATACCTCTTGTTCCCTCTTTCCTTTTCTTAAAGCACCATAATATCTGACTCATCGAATTATAATACCGGATTAGTTGTAATGACACTCATTTTTCTCATTGAAGTACATGTGTATTGATGTTGAGCTTTTTATCTAGGGAAGCTTTTCTTTTACTTTCTGCTTAGATGGTTTGCCGCACATTAAAACCTGCAATGACAACAGGCCAATGCTATCCTATTAGGCAGAGAGCTGTGGTCAGAGAAGGCCAATTAGATGGAAACCAATACAATCTTTCTGGGAATATGATGTAATCAAGAACAAAGTTTCAGACTGGCGAGTCATTTGTGGTGCATAATTTGAGTCTGCCACGCCATTTCAATGTTTTAGATCTGCCTCAGTTCAAAAAGTCATCCCCCATCGGGACGCATTTATAATTGCGTATGTTACTGACTTTGTTCGTGCCAGCCTCCGGACTTGAGCCTTTTGATCTGAATCAAAGACAGTCCGAATGACTAAACCAGTGGGCAATGGACATGGACATAACTCTAAGAAATGTTAATGATGTTTCATTGTTTATTTCGACTCTGGCACGGAGTGCATTGTTTATATATTTAGAGGTCAAAGAAGCCCTTGATGGAAAATTCTAATGAAAAATTCTGTCATAAAAGTCTGAAAGGCAGTTATATTAAAAATTATTATTTACTAAACTGTTGTTCTATGGACCCCCTTGTCACCAATTTCTGTTGTTATCTGACCATTTTGTTTCTTTTCAAAGATTGAATATTATATTATTATATTAATTTTATATAATATTTTTATAATGAAAAGAGAATATTTATTCTCACCTGTTTAAATCTCTCTTAATCTCTTTCATAGGATGTCTGCTTCTGGCCTGAAGTCAACTTCCAGTCTGTGTTTGTTGATTGGACTGGCTAGTGGCTAATACCATAACTATAACTATTTATAATTTATTTTTTATTATATATATATATTAAAGTTCCCCGCGATCCCATTTTCAACCTTAAGTTAGTGTGTTATGTTGCTGTTAGAGCATAAATAATACCTGCAAAAGGATAAAGCTCAAAGTTCAGTGGCAAGCGAGAGATTGTCTTAAACAGACAATAACAGACTTTTTCGCTCTTCAAGGACTACATAGAACGGCTGGATCGGACTATAGCCTTCTTCTTCCCGGGTACATGATGTCACCATTCCGAGTGGCATCATAACCTCAACCATTAATAACCTCTGCCCACAGAAATATGCCAGAAAAGGGCGAGGTCTTCCTTAGAGAAGAGGAAGAGCCGCTGTAGTAGTGTTTGGTTATCAGAGATTGTAAACATTTGACTGAGCTACGCGCTAAACTACTTTCACTTTCATCACAGTCCTACAGCTGGTAATAAGAATTCAGCTACACACATTCTAAGATAACCAACTGTCAAATAACAGCTTCCATGACTTTAACATCGGCTGTGAAAGCTGTGCTGTGTAATACACTGCTATTGTGTGTGCGCTTACCTCTAAAACACTTCTATGAAACGTCCTTTGATGTCCTGCTTGCAAATGTCTCCTGGTCAATCTGCTTGCTTTATTATCCAACTCGGGTCCAATATAAAAAAGCAAAACTAACGTTTCTGTTGTTAGTGTTAATTAATATAACTGGTCTGACGCCATTCACTCCAGTGTTAAAATTTGCGATCTCTAACAAAGATTGACGCCTGCGCATGCACTAGCAGACCTCCATTACACTTCGATTGATCTGCATGTTTTTAACTGATAAAGTGAAGTTGAAGCCATTGTTCCTGTTTATTGCTCAATGCCAAAGTTTATGTATACACGTGCACTTAGAGGCTGATATGGTATGGGTGGGACATCTTAAAGGGGTCAAATAACATGCTAAAACGAATATTATGGTTTGTTTTAGATGTAATGTAATGTGTATACATGATTTGAAAGTAAAAAAATGCCGTATTTTTACTCGATGTCTGAGAAAGGGCATTAACATTAACATGCAGTGAGGTTACATTAAAGGGGAATATTATTGTTTGTTTTAGATGTAATGTATGCACGATTTAAGGTTAAAAAACGCTGTATTTTCCAAATACCGTGCATGTTTGAATCACCTCTTTGCCCTGCCTTTCTGAAACGCGCTGATTTTTACAAAAACTCATCGCTCTGAAAAGCGTGGTGTGCTATGATTGGCCAGTTCAGCAGTGCTTAGTTATTGGTCGAATACTGCAAGCGTGTGACGGAAATGTAACGCCTCTTACCATATTTGGAACTTCATGTTCCAAAGCAATTGTACTGACAGGTACACCCTTACTTGCATATACATTTGGGCGGTCTTAGTCAAATCATACAACGAACTTACGTAGATTTGTGGGGGTGTGGTTACATGAGGCGTTTCAGGCAGGTCTGAGTGAGCATTCGCTTTTAGATAGAATTCATCTTTTCTTCCGATACTTTAATTTTTCTAATTTTACGTGTCTAATACATGCGTGGGCAATTTATAGCACACCAAAGACACAGAAAAACATGTGTTAGCGTCATATGACCACTTTAAATGAACAATTTTGTAAACTGTAACTGTATAACCTTTAAGTTTAGCCAAGAAATTATTCTTCTACTGGTAAGCCAAAATAATACTGGCAAGACTCTAGTTTACTAGGTAAGCTAATGTAATTTACTTGTTATTTCTTTTGTTTGTTATCAGAAATAATCTGCAAGGACTTTATTGTTTGATTTTCTATAGTTATTGAAAGAAACCATTTACCTGAATAAAATTATGTCCTGATGGTATACACGCAGTCCAACATCCCCAAACGTGCAGCTTTCACACTACGCACATCATTGATTTGGCACGATTTCTTTCCAAAACCTTTCGCTGAGCGTTACTAATTTATCAGAGCCAGAATAAACCTTAATCTCCATTGGGCAGCATTGCTGTGCAGTCTATGTGAAAAAGCCCTGACTTATGCCACTCCCTTGCATGCTGCAAAACAGCCATTACTGCTGGGCAAAGACAGGATTGAACCAGCAGTGAATAATAGTCTCAGGGCTAGAATGAAGTAGCTGGAACAAACACACTAGGTCTGGCATTTCACTGAACCCCTCTTCTCCCGAAACAGATTCATTCCAGTAAACGTCAATTTGTTTTATTTGTGGGGTTGATTCGACCGCAATGTTTCCACCAATGAAATGCATGCAGATGTATCAAATAGATTACAGATCACTGCATAAAAATACACAGCGTTTCATCAGCTGAATCTCACTTTAGCAGTTAATGTAAGGCGTGATTGCAGCAGCAAACAGTGTGTAATCGTCTGCAGAATGTCTGAACATTCAAAGTCTGAAATGCTGTTATGCATTTTATGATTTATGAACAGCTGTGAACAACCTAGTGATCAAAAGATAAAATATGATGGCAATTATATTGTTGAATTGAGTAACAATAGAACAAGAGTGCATGTAATGATACAATTACAGTGTACAATAACAAAGCCGTGGCTTGATGATGCTGTGAAGGACCGCGGAATGATGGGAGTTGACGTCTTTGCTGGCAGTTCAGCATTTCTTCCACTCCTCCACTAGTCACTCAAAAATTTTACTTTTGTCATCATTTATTCACAAAATCTGTCATTTAAAACCTGTTTGTGACTCTTTCTCCCTTGGAACACAAAATACAATATTTTGAGAATACAGTATATGTAATATAACAATTTGTATATTATACATAACTATGTCTTCAGAGGTGTATAAAGACCTTACATAATGAAGCGTTATGTTTTTATTACCTTAGAATAAGCTTTTTCTGTCTACATGGAATTCTAAAGAGCGGGTTTTGTAAATATGCTATAATATTGCTTCGAAATAGAGGAGGGAACGGTGGAGTAAGCCGTTTGCAATTCGCACGCTCACCGCTAGATGCCGCTAAATTTCATCCACAGGACCTTTACATGTCTAGGAAAACCGAGAAGAGAAAGGTATTTTCAACATAGAAGTCAACAATCACTGCCGCTGTAACAATGACACATTAGAGTGTGTTTATGTGGCAGCGTGACATACAGCAGGTCAATATGATTAAGAAAGTCTGACGCACAGGTGCTCTGCTAAACAACTCAAGCATAATACATCATTTCTTTCATAATCATGATTGTGCATCTATCAGGCATGACTCTGTGTCATTATCCTTTAAATTCATTTGAAAAGTAATGAGTCATGAACAGTTTTTTTGTCATTACAACAATTTACTAATCAGTGCAGATAAAACCATGCATTGAAATAGTTAAAGCTATTATCTTTGTCATCTTTGATGTGGACAGACCGTAAATATTTCATAAGCATGATGTTTTTGAATCGTAAACTCACACGCACTGGCTACACAAGCACCATATTCATGTTTATGGAGAGTACAGCTAACAGAAGCCAGTGTTTATAATTTATAAAGTATTAAATATGAATCTTACAAAAATAAAATTACCAAGCTATAAAGAGGCAAGATATTATTTAATAAAACACTGGCTGTGTTCAACCAAAGGAAAAACTATTAACTAAATTATGAATGACGCCATTAAATGTTATTCATAGGGTTTTTCGTCTAGATTTGATTCTACAGTCTGCATTTGTCAAGAACTGTAGAGAGAAAGTTTCCAGTCTTTTCAATCATCACGCTTTAGCACATAACACAACCTGGGTTCACAGCTTCTGTCATTTTCAGCACCAAGAATCATTTTTCAAATACATTGCTTATCTACCAAAAATATTCATATAACTTTTTTCAAATCACAGTATACTGTATATAGCAGCCTAGTTGAAAACTGATATCTAAGAATGTGAGCTAAACTCTTGCACATATATTGATTTCATTAGAGACACTTTGCATGGCTATACTGTCTGATGCTGCGTCAGCCATTGATTTGCACATATCATGAGCTTGGTCTCCCAGTGAGAGAAATATAAAGCCATAACATTATTTTCTTTTGCATGCATAGTGATAACCATTGCAGAGGATATCAACATTTACATCTGCTCAGGCTTTTATAGGCCAATGCACATAAAAGCAGCGGCAAGAAATTCTTATTTGATGTGTATTTCAATAAACTGATTAGAAAAAGCCAGTATTAAATGATAGTGCTGAGAGATCTACCACACCGCCATAATAAAGGACACAAAATATGAATAGAAATCAGTATAAAATGTATGTTTTTTTTATTGGGAATTTTTTAACAGTGTTGTTTTGTTTTATTGTGTTTTAAGACTCAACGTTTCTTCTCAGAACCATGCATAAAAACCATCCTGCAAACCGTAAAATAGACTTCAACAAAATAACTATAATTAAAATCCCAATTCAAAGGCAGACAGAAGCTTCACCTCCTTAAGAAATAAAGATTCACAATCTGCCACAAAAATAAAACAAGGCTGGTTGATTTCTGTTCAATGCTGAAGGGTGAACCAGTGGATTATGTAAACATTCGCACCTCAGTTTTTTTTTCAGTATGGTCCTCTGAGAAATACTGTTAAGGATCAATGCACCAAACGGTAGCCTTGCCTGTTTGCACTCATCATTTGCATTTTTCCCTTCGTTCTTCGCTATCCCACTCGGGAATGTAACTGTACGCTCGTCTGAGGAGAAGCCAAACGGTTTGTGTGGGAAAGCAAGTTGCGAGTGGTGCAGGGGGTCTATTTGAAGCCCATCTTCAAATATGTAAACTTAAACATTATGTGGGAGTACTTTTGCGAATCTTTTTTTTTTTTTTGTCCAAAAAGACAGAGCTTACTTGCCTGCATTTATACATTTAATGCTTAAAAACACACATTTTATGGGTGAAAGTACTCTGAAGGTATTAAAACTTATTGTGAACCATAAACACGAAAATAAATGTTTACCCTTTGAACATCAACCAGCTTTGTGTTATGAAAATATCGCTTGCCACGTTTCCATTTTTTACAATGTTTGTGTTTTGTAATGTTTGTCTGATGCCAAAGTCAAAAAGGCATTGTTAGTGCCATCCTCTGACCACTGAGCTACAGGAAAGCTAATATGGAGCTCAGTAATATGAATCATGGGATTAAATTTCAAAATCACTGCAGACACCTAATTAATGTTTGACCTTTTTAGGTGTATCCCACATCTTTCTAATGATTTATTGAGCAAAAGTGGACTCAGGCAAGCCTCAGCAGACAGAATAAACATCAGTATGATTTTACAAGGGAAATTATTTTAAAGGAATAATTCATCCAGAAAAGAATCTTCCTTATTTACTCATCCTTATGTCGCTCCAAACCACATGGGCACAGAAACGAGTCTTCCCCACTTTTAGAAATTAAGTATGGGAAATAATTAGTATATATATAAGACTTTTGGCCGCCATGCGAAGAAAAAATTCAAGCTGACCGCATACAACTACAACTTTAAAGCCAAGCAGAATCCTCTGCCAGTCTGTCACTTTGATAAATCAGTAAGAAGTAGTCTACTATGGGTCGCACACATTTACTTTCTTTTCAGCAAGAACTATTGAGCGAAGGTTATGTCACCTAATTCATATTCATGAGTAAAGCTGACAAGGTTTATAAAGTGTCCCTCCCACTTTTCAACACACCTGCCAAACCTGAATGCTGTTACTTTTTTCCATATAACACTAAAGTTCAATCTAAATGTCATTTTTCCCTCACAATAGCAGTTAATGACCACATAAGTTACAAAAAGGACAAAAGAACTATAAAAAACAAGAAGAGCGGGTCTTCAGAGGCCATACAATATTGCATACAAGGAGTCATTTACAGGTGCTATGTGTAATTTTTTGGAGGATCTATTATAAAAAATGAGCTATTTCTATGTACCGCCGGTCCCCTTGCATGAATTTCACCATGTTGTTTCTACAGTAGCCCTAAACGGACAAACTGCTCAACAGAGCGCATTTCGTAAATATGTTACATCCTTCGGAAAAGAAGCAAAACGTGATGACACAGAAGTGCTTCGAAAGGGGGGGGGGTGGAGTGAGCCGTTGGTTGCAATTCACAACCTCACCACTAGATGTTGCTAAATTTCATACACTGTACCTTTAAAAGTAAGTTTAATTGGAATTCATTTTAAACTGATTTGCATTTTAAGAACGTAGAGTCAGTCAACATCTACATTAAAATGAATAAATGTCCTCTTCCTGCAATTGAATCTGTGTTATTATACATATAAATCCAAAACAGAAAAAGACTGCCATCCCACGTTTTAACAGATTTACAGTTAAATGTGCTAGAACTGATAAAGCACAGATTTAGCTACTTGAGGGAATATCAATGTTCTCTGTAGTAATGTTAATTTTAGCAAAAGGGTGCCTATACAGATATCACGCTTTTTAAAAAGTGTTTAAAAGGAAAACTGTTCAGGCTGTTTGATGTCTAAGAGAACTCAGAAGTGCTGACCTGGCCGATTGCTGCTAGATTCTGGCAGGAGGATACACCAACTCATAAAATAATTGCACATCTTTGCAGTCAGTGTGATATCTCTGTAGTTTCTTAGGACCTATAAAAGTAGCATATACATTGCCATAGGGAGGGTTATGTATCAGCATACAATACATTTTGAAGGGTTCTATACTGTATATAGTAAAGAAGACAAAGGACGACTGTCTTGACCGTGTTACTGCATAATAAATTTAATGCCATGGTGCATAAATAATGCAGCATTCATTTCCTTGGACATCCCTTGTGTGGCAGATTTTTTAAACTACTGTTCCAGCGTAAAAGAGAGATCTTATTACGTGCACTCTGAAACATTTTGAGAGATTACGTACACAGTGTTTATGCTGTGCTTTGGAATTATGGGCAAGTTCACTGTCTGCGACTGGTGTTTTTTTTTTTTAAACCTACTGACCCTATTCAAAATCTTACTGACTCTAGTGTACCAGCACTGAATTACAGTGAACAACGTTATTCTTTCATGCATTAAAATTGTACATGATTCATACTATAATAAGCTATTATGTTCAGAATTAACGACTATAATTCAGAAATTAAACAGAAAAAGCGAAGCGTGTATTACCGGGCGTGTATTCAAAAATGGGCCATTGTTCTCGCAGAGAATCTATAGAATATGAATTAAATCAAACAATGTTCTCGCAGAAACATCCAAACTTTTCACTGTTACAAATTACAAAAACATGAAGGGATCTCTGCCAGAAAGCATTCATCACTGAAATGAAACGGCATAATCTTCACCACACTCTTCTCCAACAAACACGTTACTTCCTTTAAAGATTAATTACTTTCTGAAGAAAAAAATAAAACAGACACAGCAAAAAATGGAAGCAATTACAAAGGATAGGATTTTTGTTTCCAAATTCAATAAAAAATAGATAAATAACCAAGCACAGTATTGCATTTCTAGGAAAATAATGTTCCACTACATTCCCAGTGTTCGCAAAAAGACACATTATGGTAATTGAAAAAATAAAGATGCTAAGATATCATTTAGAAAAAAGAAAGACACGCAGCAGACAAAAACAATCCAATCTTCTTATTTAACTATTTATCTCAATGTTTTATGGATTGACTTGCAAAGCAGCAACCCTCAATGACCACAATAATATATTTCCACATAAAATATGTCTATATATAAAACAAACATCATTTTTTATTTTTCTTATTGCAGCCCTGTTATGTCCTTCACATGAGATGTTTTACTGTGAGGTCACTCTGTTTTGACCGAAAACCCTTTCCATCAGCACAAGGATTCTATGAATGTCTATGGATTCAGTAAACTGCCTCCAAACTAATCAAGAGCAGCAAAGCAAACAGATGCATTGTGGGTCTGAGCTCCCCCCCTCCCACTGTCCCCCGTTCCCACTGGAGCCTCAGCTCTGCTCCTGTTTGCTCTGGCATCTCTAGTCTGTTGGTTTGTCAATCTGTTGGCTGGATGGATGGCCAGCTATCTCTCTCCCTTTATCTCTCTCTCTCTCTGTCTCTCTGCCATAAAATGCAAGGGCATGTGGACTGAGTCTCAGACCCCTGTAGTGATTAATGCAGGTGCCACTGTGTGCGTAAAGAAGAGTCAAGCCAGGCATGATGGCACGACTCGGAGAAAGCCGCCTCGGCCAAACTAACCGCAGATCTGTCCCTGCACAGTGACATTTTATTCTCTTTCTCTCACACACAAGCTGAGAATAGATGATGCTCCCATAGCACTTTAAAAGGTAATTGTGTTTTACTGAATAATATTTCTGAATATGTAAGTTAAAGGGACAGTTGACCCAAAAACAATTTTTCTGTCATTATTTATTCATCCTCTAGTCATTTCAAACCTGTATTAGCAATAAACAAAAGATGATATTTCAAAGAACGTTGGTTACCGTACGGCCGTAGCCATAGACTTCCATAGGTTACGTGTCTATACAATAGAAGTTAATTCCGACTTTGTTCCCTGTTAGTGTTTTTTGTCCATGGTCACTCCAAAGTGACATTGCAGGGGTTTTAACAAAATAAGGGTGAGCAAACAAAAATCTTTTCCTTTAAAAGTGTTTGAGTACATTTAAGAGGCACACTGAGCAACAGACATGTTTATGAAGCTGTTCAGAAGCACCGCAGAACCAAATATAAAAAGACATTCCTGCATTAAAGCTTAGATTTATGCCTCCATATGACAGAAGAAAAAGCATCATGATGACAGCGCGAGTATATGATCCACTACATGTTACTGCACATGTTAATAACATACTAAATCTGCCATTCTGTCTCACCCACTAGACCAATGGCTGAAACACACCGGCTTGACGTATGCACAGTATAAAACATCTTACATTCAGCTATGCTTAAAATTACCTCTCCAAGGACACTGCAGATATGCAGGCCTGCATGTCTCTAATGTGGGCCGCGAGTCCGTGGGAGATGCATTACGCGGGCCACTAAACGTTCCACACAAAGCAATATTAGATTCCCCTCTCGTTCTGCTGCATTTCTAATCTGAATGCAGGGTCTCCAGACCTCTCCATGAGCCCGTTGGAATGACTTTCTCGATTTGATAATGCGAAAAAGAATATAGAGGACAATAACAGAACATTTCAGTAGAAAAAAGGGTTGGTGCATTTTGTTTTTAACATGGTCGTGGTTGTAATATGTTTATATTGGGCGTAGAAAGGCAGATGAAGATCACAAATCTAGCCGTCTCATTTTTTGCCTCAGGTTTTTTCGGGCGATTCATTAAGAGCGAATGATAAGAAAGGTGTTAAAAAGTAAGAAAATAATACATTACCGTGTTAACACACAAAGCAGATGGAAGAGATGTATTCTGAGAGGGGATAGCAATACATCAAATGCTGATCAGCTAGTGCTCTTGTAAGCATACTTGTGGGTTTTTCCACAGCCGGGACATGCAGGGAAAGGTTTGGAGGATCGTATTCGTAGGTTTGGAGCATCGTAGGAGAAAACGTATTGATGACTGTTCATCTGAACCTGGTGTGATATGGTCCTTTTATGTCTTCACTTCATGACCTGTCTTTGGTGAGCTATTGCACCTGTCGCCTCTGGCTTTGTGATCCACCCCTCTCAGGACATCAGCCAAGTCATAATGCAATGGAACAAACCTAGATTTATGGATTAATGGAGCAAGTGGCAGGTAATCACAGTTTAAGAGGGGATGTAAAATGATGTGAGGCCAGGGATAGTTTGTTCACACAGGAAATCACTGTAAAATCAGAGATATTAATTCGTGCCCTTGAAAAGCAGACGGTCACTTAGTTCCCTGAGCTATTTTCGGCCTTTGATGCGTTTACACATGTACATTTGAAACTAAGTACGAGTGAGTGGTATTTGCCATAAATAGCCACAGCAAATTAAGTTGGAAAAACGCAAAGCAGGAGTTAAAAGAAAGAAGCAAAAAAAACATTTTTTTATAGCACCGGTCACTGATGCCTCTACTGGCCACCAACATTAACTTCATCCATTAAAAACCTCATGTTAGGGCAAGTCTGCTCGACTGCTTTTCATTTCTCTTTTTACTCTCCTCACATCACAATGACCATCCGTTCCAGGCTGGCTCACTGCTCCCAGCCCACTACCTCCAACATTTGCCTCCTGGGGAGTTATAATGAGATACTTCAAAAAGAGGAGGCAAAACGGAATGTGCTTTGCGCAGGCTGCATTTCACAGCAGTTCTTACCTCCATCATACTGTATGAAACTTCACTTTTGTCAAACCATGAAATCATGACAAAGATACTTTTCAAACTCTATCTCTCTGAACATGATAGGACATGAGGCAACTATCATCTTCCTCTTTGAATCTGCAGAACAACTTTTCAAAAATCTACATCCTTTAAACGAAAAGGGTGAGCTGAAACCTATAGCTAGCATGCTAGCTATGTCAAACCCAAGAATACATAGGTAGAATTTTATGTGCTTGTCTACTGCAATTAATGACACTGAAGTAAGTGAAGAAAAAGAATGATTCTTCTTGCCTAAAAGCTAGAAATATAACATGCTAGCATTGAGCATAACCAAAGTCCGTTTATGGAATTCGTGTCACTCGGCAACCATGTTTGCAATGCCTCTGGGCAGCTATTTATATCACAGCAAGTCCGCAGTCCTATCTACTTGAATGGGGGAAGGCATATATTTCTCCCAGCAAACACAGTACGGTCTGATGACATCCCCAGTTCGTCTTCATTTGGTGAAGTTGTGACATTACTTTGTGACCGCGTTCTGAGGACGTCTTGGCAACGTTCCATTTCTTAGAATTTTCGCTAACGTTCCAGAAACGTCGTAGCCAGGTCCTCAAATAACGTTGTGAATTACAAACATAGTAGCAACGTGGTATACTGGTCTTCAGATAGCCTGGACACAGGTTGTATTATCAAAACTATTGCTATTAATCCGACTTTTACACAGTTACTCAGTTTGTACCTTACAGATGTGAGAGTAAGCACATATTTTAGAGATTTTCCATCGATTTGGTGCCTCTAAATGAAAGGACATTCATGTTTGTGAGTGTCACTGAAGAAGCTTTTGATTGTTGTATCTAAAATGGACATCCCGCTAAACTTGTGGTAAGACAAGAATATCATTTTAAGCTTTAAGATAATGTTTATTCATCTCTGTCAATAAATATCTGCTTTGAATCCTCTATATTGATATTGTTTTGAAGTCTTTGGTTATTTATGTAGTTACTTCAGTAACCCATCTAAATAAAATATCTGATGCTGATGTGCAGTGCTGTGTTATGTTTATTTATTAATCGTTATACTTATAATACGTATTTAACTAGAAAATGTTT
Source organism: Triplophysa dalaica (assembly GCF_015846415.1). Classification (NCBI taxonomy): domain Eukaryota; kingdom Metazoa; phylum Chordata; class Actinopteri; order Cypriniformes; family Nemacheilidae; genus Triplophysa; species Triplophysa dalaica. The sequence goes on along the minus strand of NC_079550.1, from coordinate 12,691,730 downwards.
TTTTTTTTTTAAGTGAACAGATTTAATCACAAATTAATTTAATCTTCCACGTGAGGGACGATGTGTTTACATAAAATTATTAAAACGATTTTAACTGTTTGGTCGTTGGGACATACTCGTCATGTCCCAGAATTGTTATTTGGCGTTTTGGCAACAAATATGGTCCGGTCCAGGAACGTCATCACAACGTAAATGTGTAAGCTTGGTCTAAAATCGCTGGCAAAAATCACAATAAAACAGCATATTGTAATGGTTTACAAAAATTGAATGAGTTTCATATTTAGAAACATTATGTATAGTCCATGTAGTAGAGTGGGCGGGGCGAGACCGTGGTTCGAGTCCGGTGAGCAATTGTGAATGAGCGCCAGCTGTGCGCACACCGGGCTCGAATCACGTAGGAGATTGGGAGCATATAAAAGGAACGAGCGACCGGACCGTCGAAGAGAGAGGACCGGGCCCAAACATGTTTTATGTTTGTATTCATATTTGTATTTATGTTATTTCGCCGGTGGTCGTCCGTGAGGGGCCACCGGCTATTTATATTAAAACTTTATTTAAATGTCTTCCGGTTCCCGCCTCCTTCCTTCCTTTTATTGAACGTTATTACATTGGTGCCGAAACCTGGGAGGAAGGAGAGACATGCTGTCGGAGAGTCCTCGCCGTTTTTTCCCTCTCTCCCCTCTCTCTTTCCGGTCACTCCGAGGGCTCCTGTCTCCGTTGTCTCGTCTCGTCGCTGCATACCCCCCACCCCATCCCCCCCCCGAGGGAGGGAGCTTGCACAGTCGCGGGGGTACCCCCCGGCCTGTGAGGGTGATGGGGGTATGTAGTAGAGTAGGCGGGGCGAGACCGTGGTTCGAGTCCGGTGAGTTATTGTGAATGAGCGCCAGCTATGCGCACACCGGGCTCGAATCACATAGGAGATTGGGAGCATATAAAAGGAACAAGCGACCGGACCGTCGAAGAGAGAGGACCGGGCCGAACATGTTTTAAGTTTGTATTTATATTTGTATTTATGTTATTTCGCCCGCGGTCGTCCGTGAGTGGCCGCCGGCTGTTATTATTTATATTAAAACTTTATTTAAATGTCTGCCGGTTCCCGCCTCCTTCTTTCCTTTTATTGAACATTATTACAGTCCAACTTTAAGATCAATACAGATGGTACACAAATGTTATTGCAAGAAAATATTGATATATGTGAGAATCGCCATATTTTGTTTTCAGATACTTTATCGGTCCTTAAAAAGGAAAAATCATATTACAACTCCAAATTCTTGCCGGTACACACAGCCCTAAAATGTAAGTGTCTGTGTGTGTGTGTGTGTGTGTGTGTGTGTGTGTGTATGTAAAAGAGCAGAAGCATACTTTGCCATGTGCAAGATCACAATCATAATGCATGTTGGTTAAATCATTTTTCATTTTTAAATACAGTATAACTAAATATAGTTCAAATTGATCTAAAGTATAATTTTAGTATATGGCACTATTTAGCGAAATATTGCATATCGCATTTCTTCAATATCACCCAGGCCTCGCTGAAAGCGAATTATTTTCAACATACAACATGAAAACACAGCTCTGAGCTGTCCTGTGAATAGGTCACCAAGATGATGAGATTTTAGTTATTAAGCTCCTCCCAGAACCCAGAAAACCAAAGTTGAATGTGTCAGACGCTGTTGAACTTGGAATTTATACCGCAGCCCTTCTTTATTTGTAGCGCATATATCACTCAGAAAGCACGTTGAGAGATAAATGAAGCAGAGCTTACTTGTACCCAGGACATTTTAATTAGCTGCTCTTTAATTCACACTGACCCTCTGTGAACTCCCATCAGGCAGCTAACCCGCTGATAACAGCCTGTCACTCACACACCCTCAACTGACTCTGAGGTTATTTTACAAGAGGCCGTCTTAACTCTGCTCGTCTCTGGATCATAGCAGACAGCAGGTACTACACAAAGGACATAGACGAGTTCAGATTCCATCGTCTTGCTAACATAGTCAGAGAGTCGATCAGAGTGCCAGACCGCATTAAAATCGCTCTGGTTTCAGCAGAGGCATCCATTATTCAATTAAACACTGGGCTTAATGTGTTCCTCTCCATAAACAAATTAGATGCATGACTCTTCTGCTACAACCTGCTTCATCTCACCGCCCATATGCTGCAGGACTGTTATCCAGAGCTTGATGCTCAGATCAAATTGGAACTGAATGACAGAGGCGCCCCCAAAACATAAACCCATGTGCGAGGTTCACTATTGCCAAACTTCACCATTGCCATAACGCAGCTGGCTGCATCGCCAAACTCTCAATTAAATCTTGTGTTAACAGGAAAAACTAACAATCATAAACCACAAAATAAACAAAGAAGTAATACAATTTAAATAATAAGGGATTCTACATTTTTATTGTCAATAATAACACGTTTTGTAAAACATTTGGGTTTTCTTTTTTGCCAAATAGTCCAGTCTCACCATAAATATACTGTACCAGCAGCAGGAACTGTATTTTTATTAATCCATTTGAGTCTATTGAAAAACTATTAGAGAAAAGTGGGTGAGAGCTTGCTATGGAAAAGAAATTTATGCTGTGGAGTTTTCATTTTACTTTGTATTACTAGAGTGTCTTGCTACATGTTGTCTATAAAACATGCTGCACAAAAACGCTTATCGTCTGAGGAACAGTCATATACAGACCATATTGTAATTTAAATCTCCAAACGTATTACCATGACTTCTTGGCTGGTCGACTTAAATAAAAATCAATCTCCTTTTATTGAAATTCTTCCCAAAGGAGCAGAGAACAAACTGTGTAGGGGCACACATACATTTTCAGTATAGAGCAATTCGGAAAAAGTAAACAAAGATTGTCCAATACAAAATAACTTCTTGTTTCAGTTTTTTACACTACTGAAAGATTTGAACAAAATACAACTAATTTACAACCAAATCACAATTTTATATGAATATCTTCAAGATTTTACTACAAGATTAAAAAATATTAATATGAAATAAATAAAAACAAAACCCGAAGTGGTTCGGGACCAGTGTTTACATCTTGTGAAGTGGTCTATACAGTCTTTTGAACTTGTTCAGTTACACATATTCAAAGATGACTCATCAAGTAATTTCCATAAAGTTGCAAGAATGATGCAAAACTGTGCTCATGATTCTTTGAAAGTAAACAAATCACTCACTTTTAGATGTTTATTTTACGATTCTACAATTACGTGAAAGGAAAACCTATTGTCACGTTAAAACATCTACTGAACAAGTTATACAATCCGTAAATGTATCTTTGTACACACATTCACAGTCACCTTCTCCTTTATTATTTTTTTATAGATGTTTCAAAGCAACAACATAAACAAATGTTACTTTTTACTGTACAATAAAATAATAATTAAATGAATATGAACATACTTTTAATAAAATATAAATGGTTATATTATAAGACACTATCCAGGCTGATAAACAAACACAGACTGATGAACAGTTTATACACAGCTGCGGAAAACATTGAGACCATTCCAAATGTTCATTTAATCAGCATTTTTAGATGTAATGTGGCCATTCCAGTCCAGTGTCTGTTGAATTTGACTGACAGCATAAGACACATGAAAACTGGGGGAAAACGAGGTTATCGCATCTTACTTTTCCAAAATATATGTAGAAATATTACTGTTTTATTGCTTAGAAGTGAATAAAAACTTGTTTTCTTTGCAGTATTTGAGGTTTAAATAAATTGTTTTAAATTTGATTTCTGGAAATAAATGCAAATAGACATAATATTTGTATTTGATATTTGGGAGGAATATTGTTAGCGGTTCACAGAATAAAGGACAAATGACCAGTTTCCCTAAACACAAACTGTACCTATAAATATTAATTCAGAAAACTGAAATTAATTTTGAAATGGTCTCTTTTTATTTCTCTTATTTTGTCTGCAAACACATACACAGTGAATGTATTTTAATATTCACTTTCATCGAAGGCTGTTAACATGGAGCCAGAGATAACAAACACGTTTTGACTTTCAAAAAATTGCTCTTTGCTACAGGCAACTGTCCTCTCCGCTCCGATCCCGCAGCACACAGCTCACATACTCTGTACATCACTGATGAGCACTAAGCATTCAATGTCTTCTTCCTTTCAAAGAAGGCAGAAGAAGCACACAGAGCACCACAAGGTATTGAATTTCAATATTCTTACATTCTGCACTATGAATTCTTGAACAGTGCCTGAATATCTACAAGTGACGTACATTACGTTTGTATGTGTCTGTTGAGTGGGTGAAGGTTTAGTTTGCAAGTGCTTTATGCATCAGTTCATTCCGCATTCAAAATGCATGCCTGGTATGTTACAGCACGCTGTCTAAATGGACAGCTGTAAGTGAATCTGCCATTTCAAACGTTGTCCTCACATAACCGTACCTCCACGCTCCACTGGCTGAGCCTGCATTTTCTCTGTAAAACACATCAAACAACACACCCAATAATTTCATTTTTCTATCAGAGAAGTGTGAGAAATATATTCAGGCTGGCCATCAAAGCAACGCAGAGGGATCATGTGGCGATCCACGGCTTTGTATTCCTTTGGTACAGAGGAACAGTTGGGCGTTACCAAAAATGGGAGGACAAATATTGGAACAACTTTGCAGACAAAGTTTGATCAAACATGAGGAATCGTGCAAGCCACAAATCTGTGTCACATATACACAGGCATACATCTGATGTGCGAGTGTTTTGTGATATCACACACTGAAAAAAACAATTAATTTCTTAATTTTGTTCATTTACATTTTACATTTACATTTATGCATTTGGCAGTCGCTTTTATCCAAAGCGACTTACATTGCATTATCCAATACATTTATACTTAGGATTCTGCAATACCCTGGGATCGAACCCACAACCTTGCATTGAAGCAAAAGTGACTTCAGAAGCAAAGTGACCAAAAATATTAAAAGTGACCTGTTTTCTGAAAATATATCATAATCAAGTTTCAGAAAAATAAGAAAAATACACTTTTACACAGTTTTTATCCTATTTATTAAGTACTTCATGAAAGTTTATTTTTCAATTAAATGTATCTTGATTTAACAATGTTTAAATATTTGTTCTAGAATACACTACAAAACTATGAATATATTTTTTTTTTAATCGTTGTAAATGTTATAGAAAAGTTATTTATGCAACCCTTTTCATTTGATCATGGAGATGGAGATGGCAATATGAGTATGAGTGATTATATTAAAAAAATATATAGATTATAATTAAAAGCTGATAGGACACTTTGGAAAATATAAACAAAAAAAGCGTCTGCCAAATGCACAAATGTAAATGAACAACTCTGGTCCAGAAGAGCTTCCTGTTTCACTTTTTAACACTGCACAAATGTTTGAACAGAATACCAAAAAAAATTCTAACCGAATCTAAATGTTAAAAGATTATCTTCTATTATTAACTTTTGTTCAATAGAAAACGATTATGAGTTGAATCTTCCATGCAGAGCGATATTTGATATGCAGTGAACGGTCGGTTATGTGATACCATGAGGGTTACGATCCTGCCTCAGAAGGCACCTCAGGACAGAGCAAATTGCTTGCTTCCCTTTTTCCTTTAATGGTCAAAAATAACGGTCATGGGGCCATAAAGATCTGATAATAGAAAAGTGTGAAGGCAGCAGCAAAAAAAGCGGGTTTCACTGTATAAAAGAAGAGTCACTGCACTCTCGCCAAGCTGTGCAGGGCACCGCAAACATGGCCGACATTTACGACCTTTCACCACTACACAGCAGAAATTTAGCCTGCACAGGTCAGCACGGTTCCTCCTCTCCTATTCTCTTCACTGTGCCTGCAGTTTACAAAGTAATCTGACAAGCATCAGCGAGGCTTTTCTAGAGCTTTCAGGAGCACAGGATAGAAGTGAAAACGAGCACACACGTACACACAAACCTGGGCGTATTCCATCGGCACAGGAAGTTGCATGAAAACAGTGTGAAACAGGATCGTCCCAATGTGGCTGCTGAGAACGACGTGACAGGGAGGAAAACAAGATTGCTTTGAATTCACTGCTCACTGTTTCTGATTCATTAATGACATGGACCTGTTCACACCTGGTGTTAACATCTGTTCGGGTGTTTCGGCCAATCTGATCACAAGCGGAGAGCAGTAAATGCAGGTGTAACAGGTTGAGAAACTGTATGTGATTGTATTAGGGCTGAGAAATTTACAGGTGCCATGTCAAATGTGTTAAAATGGTTGATGGAAGAACCTAATACAGTTAGAATTTAGTTATAATATATGGATACAATCGCATAAATTAAACAGACCACTTCAGTTTTGCCTGTATTCAGCATTTCTGCATGTACTGTGGCAATTCCAGTCCACTGTCTGGTGAATTTCAACAGAAACAAACCTCAAGAATGACAGTCACCCAACAGCAATGTGAATGAGACTCAGAAAATAAAAAAAACACATGACAGTTGTGAAAAAAATCAGGCTTATTCCATTTTGAACAGTTTCTACAATACATGTAAAAACATCAGTATTGGGCTGTTTAAACATGGAAACATTTCGTCATTTTTGGTCATTTTGACCAAATGCAAATAAAAACAATATTTTCATTCATAAGTTAAATTTGTATTTATAAATATAACATTCTAAAACACAAAAAAAAAATTATTGTTTTTCCACATCTGTACATGTAATACACATACACACGCAAATGCAAAAAAAAACGCAAAAAAAGACTTAAGTAATAATGTCAAATAATGGCTATGGACATAAAATCAGAGATCTTCCCTTAAATTTAAAGAGTGGTCACATGAGACTCATTAGAGACACAGAAGTAACGGAATCTGTCCCGGTTGACCAATCGCGATAGAATCACCAGAGATGGATCTTAATACCAGGTGTAAACAGGGCCATAAAGTCTCCCTAGACACCCATACGCTCCAACAACCAAGGACATACATTTACATTTAGTCATTTAGCAGACGCTTTAAAAAAGCGACTTACAAATGAGGTAAACAATACAGCGTCACGTCGCCTTGCAAGTTTGTTTTCCCACTTCGATTATCAATAAAGTACATTCCGATTACTACACAATCTTTGCATCACATCAAAAATTAAAACGATGAGGAAACCATTTAAGCAGACAGTTAGTTGCATTAGATGCCGCGAGGCAGCAATTATTTTCCGATCTTGCAAAGGCTGACCAGTTCCTCAAGTGAGAAGCCAATTATCTTTCTCCTTGGCACTGCTTTGTGAGGTGTTGCCATTACCTCTTAACAATGCATTTTTTTAAAGTTATATTCAATAATGACATTTACACAAACAGCAGACCGCAGTAGATATAACACTCTGTTATAGGCAGCGGTTAAAGACTGCATTAGATTTCGATTTCTCAGTACGGCGGTGTAAGCTCTCTGAAGTTCATTCCTGTTCTGATCATGGCAGGATGTACAGAAGGACACGACTCGGAACGATCCAGAGTCTGCTTTCATATTCTCTTTGTGTGTGCTAGTCTTCTGATAAAATACTGACATGTTCTTATTACGACTTTGCACTATCAACAATTTCCTTGCCTAATTTTCAAGCAGTTGAAAAGAAAAAAAATGAAAAGAAAAGTTTAGATTTATGTCCTTGAGGTATGATTTTTGACAGGGAATAAAGTACCTATTGAATACATATGCTAAAATTATTGAACAATAGTAGACACAAATTAACTCAGAAATTGTCTGCCATGGTTACTGGAGAACTTTGCGACTCAAAGCGGCATTGTTCCTTTCTCCTCTCGCTCTAAACCTTGTTCGCTTCCATCTCCCTTGCACCTCTAGCAATAAAATTGTGCTTCAGTTATAATCACAATAATTTCTGGCTAGCTTGCATGGCTCTATATGCCCAATATGGCAAGTTTCCAAACAAAAAGCAAATTGCTGAAGCAGACAAGTGTTGTTTGCACTCCATCGTTGTTTTCCGAGCCTTGAAAAATGTCTGGAGTACAATTAAGCACATCAAATATCACTCCGGCACCTCTCTGCCACATTCATAAATATTCAATGGATAATAACAGCAATCCACAACACATTTAAGACCGACAAGAATAGGTCTCTCGTGCAACGCAGGGTCTCTGGTTCTCTGATGAAGGTAAAAGGAAACTCATTAATGTACATCTCATACCTTCGATCTCAGGAGGCGATAAGCACTAATCCATCTTGACACAGAGTAAGTTGAAGGTCTACTTGTGGGCGGTCAGCTCCGGAGCAGCGCTCCACAACGCAGATTTTCGTCTGTCTTTTGCTCAAGCCCGCCGTGTAATCCGCAAGATGGACCTGTTGAAAGACGCATGGAGGCATTAGTTCATCGGTCATTAGTTCAACCACATCTGAGGGGTGATAATGTGGAACGTCACGGTCTGTATGTCAAGCTCCATGCGTGCATTATTAGCATATTAGCTTAAGACGAAACCTGGCCAACAATAATGAAACTGGCCACAAAACATAAGCTACCGTGGTTCAGTTATTCATTTCTTTGAACTGATATCGATGCCGTGATGTTGATCTTTTAAAATGTCCGGACCTCTGAGGTTGAAGAAACTCATATATCAAAACCTGTATGTTTTTTTTATATTCCTTGAACACATACAACACAAGATTTTTTTTAGTAATGCAGCTATGCAGCTCTGGACGTTAAATAGAAGCTCTAAGGGTTTCTCCCCCAAAAATAAAGACAATAAAGCAGTTCACATGACTCAATATTGTGCTATATTTCAAGTCTTATGAATCAAAATAAGTATGCTTTGGTTCTCATGTGCATAGCAGCACGCCACACTTTCCTTTTACTTCTTTTAAGACCCAGTGGCAAGCTGTGGGGGATTTATTTTTTAATGCAAGCTTACTGTTTTCAGAAGACTTCAAAAACGGTCAAGTACACTTTTCTGCATAACAGATAAAACATTTCTTCTTTTGTTTTGTTTTTATTGGAGAAGAAGCATGATACAATGTTGGGAAAATACAAGAATAAATAAAGATTTTTTATTTAATTTAAATTAAATAGTTTTAAATAGTCTAGTATTTAATGTAGAAACTTTTTCGGTGTAAGGTCCGGTGTATAAAATTAGTGTCATCTAGCGGTGAGGTTGTGAGTTGCAACCATGAGCTCACTTCTACCCTCCCTTTCGAAGCACTACGATGTCGTCACATTTTTACTTCTTTGCTGCAAGGAGACATATTTATGAAACACACTCTGTAGTGCAGTTTGACCGTTTAGGGCTCCTGTAGAAACAAAACGGCAAATTCATTGTTAGGAGGGGATCCATGGTGTATGAACAGGTATATAGAAAGAGCTCATTCTAAGATAATAAAAACATAACGCTTCATTATGTAAGGTCTTTATACACCTCTGAAGACATAGTTGTGTATTTTTTATTGGATTTATATTAATGTATCCTCCAAAAATTACATTGGACCTTTAATGTAGAAAGCATTAAAGCGTTAAAATTACAGCAGACATCTCTTAAAACATTATTACTTATTACACAAATATGTATTACCTTTATCAACACTTGAGAATGTTCCTATAAGCCTACGAAGTAGCATCCAGAGGGTTTGACTTAAAAGCAAGGCCAAATTATTGCGCAATTGAATATTTCATATCATTTCTCTATCGTTGATTTCTCTATAAACTTGCCCTCTCTTTATCTCTAATGCCATTGCATTAGAATTAAATTTTCTAGTTTTGATATTTATGTGCATAGTTTACCTTTCTCCCATTGAATTTCGTGCTTTAAGGGGCAAGATGTGACCTATAACCTGACTGACTAAGAAAGAAAACAGCATGCACTTTGAAGTCCCACCTTGTTGGAGAATCATGAGCAGAGTTCAATGGATTTGTTACATGTGCTCAAGTACATAAAAACTGTAAATAACTGGCATTTTGAACATATCTCTGCATAATACTAATTTGATTTTACACTACTAACTAGATCAAGAACATTAAAGGGGTCATATGGCGCCAATACGTGTTTTTCTGTGTCCTTGGTGCGTTATAAGTTGCCCATGCATGTATAATTGCAAAAATTAAAGCGTCGGAACAAAAGATGCATTCTATCTAAAAGCAAATGCTCACTCAGACCTGCCTGAAAAGCCTTGTGTAACCACACCCCGGCGAATGTACATCACTTCGTAACATTACTTGACTATGACCGCCCAAATTTAAACGCAAGTAAGGTGGGCGTTTTTATAAATCTCATGGTATCTTCATCGCCGCAGCCATGTCGCGGAGATGCTTTGTGTTTCAATGCGAAAAGATAGACTCTTAGTTTCCCCTGCCAAAAGACGAGACAGCTAAAAACAAATGGGTACATTTTGTTTACAACACTCTTCCAGAAAAGTACAATCCGAATGTTCAAGTTTGTGCAGCGCATTTCTTCCATGTTTGCTTCATGAATCTGGGAGAAATAAAGACCAGCTATGAGAGCTTTGGTTAAGAAGTGGGGCCATTACAATCATTAAAACTGCAGACACACGCGTAACATGAAAAAAAAAAAACATAAGTCCTTATAATTAGTTATAATGTTCCAAATAGACGCAACAAATGTTGTGTTTATAATGGGGTTTATAGTCTTTGTTGAGTCGCGACGAGACGTGGCGTAACACTGGTTGATCAAGAAGGGGCTAAGTGCTTGCGTTATTTATTATTTTACCATTCCCTTAGGTATTGTGAGCTTGTTTCTATATAGAAACAAACTCTCTATGATGTATAGAGTTGTTTGTTTACAGTCTTTATAACGTCGTATAGAAAAGGTAAAACAGTTAGTTATAGTTTTTAACTATTTAACATAATATCTTTTTAATAAAACCTTACCAATTCTTTACATCACCCTCAAGGTCGCGCTGGCAAAGTTGATGTATTGGCTTGATCATCTTCATTTTCCGTGTATGATTCAGGCACGAAATGATAAAAGGAAGTACCGATGACATTTTATCACCTGTCAGTACAATTGCTTTGGAACCTGATGTTCCAAATATGGTAAGAAGCGTTACATTTCCGTCACATGCTTGCAGTATTCTACCAATCACTACGCACTGGTAAACAGGCCAATCATAGAACACCTCGCTTTTCAGAGCCATGAGCTTTATACAAATTCAGCGCGTTTCAGAGAGGCGGGGCAAAGAGGAGATAAAAACATGCACGATATGTGAAAAATACAGTGTTTTTAACCTTAAATCGTGTATACACATTGAATCTAAAACAAATGATAATATTCCCCTTCAATGTAACCTCATTGCATGTTAATGTTGCCCTTTCTCGGACATCGAGTAAAAATTTACTATAGCCTGTGATGACCCACTCGCTTTCCTGACAGCTCTAACCTGTGACTGCTAAGCAACTATTACTGCAACTTAGCAAGAAGACTAGAGTCATGCTTATGTAAGCATCCTCTGTTTGACATCCCTGTTTAGTCAGAGTATTTAATCAGAGTGTGTACTCCATAACAGCCCTTAAAGTGATGTTAAATGTTAAATTCTGTCATCATTTACTCACCCTCTTGTCATTTCAAACCGGTATGACTTTCTTTCCTTCAGCAGAACGCAAAAGAAGATATTTTAAGTAAACTGTGCCAGCATCCATTCCCTTCTATTGTATGGACACAAAACCAATGCAAGGCAACGGGTGCCAGTTAAGAAAAAAATTAAAAGTTTATCCAAAAGCTAAACCAGCATGCTTACGGATCACATCACACCCTGAATGATCGAAACCTACAACCTCTCGATTACCAGCAGATCAAATATTTCAGGGATAAGACCTTGATGTCTTACAGCACATTTGTTCCTGGCTGTACGTCTTCCCATTCTCCAAGAAAAAGTACCTTGGAGGTACCATCGCAAACGGATGAATTTGACAAACCCAACAGTGCTGAATGAAAATCATATTAATGTACCATATTCTTGTGGCACAGTCCAAAGGTAAGTATAACTACAGTTTTCACTGCATGGGGTGGATTTGAATCCTTTTAGAAGAATGATTGGACGTCTTCCATTTGACAATTAATTTTAACCAAATCATATCCTGAGGTGCTGCTTTTAATCTTTCAAACTTTGTAAGCTCTCCAACGAGAATTAGAGTTCAAATTTCCCCCACAAATTGCCATTTTTGAAGTAGCAGATCTGCCCAAAATGTTTTAATTTGGATCAAAGGTGCGGCTCTATTCAGAGGTTTGAGATGGTGCTGATAATTGATACATAAAATCTCTTGGATAAAACAGTTGGCTGATATCGGAGGGATTAAGCATCTCCTTGTTTCCTCAGGCTATGCGAGAGACTGAGACAGTTCGACTACGTATCTGTACTTTTGTAGTACCAACTTCCCACTCGGTAATAGGCACCAGAGCAAATGGCCAAAGAGACGAAGCTCCAGCACAGCTCTGAGCAAAACTCTAACAACCAGCAGAACACACCAGAAGCAAAGAATCCAGATCCTACCTGCACTCAGCCATATCAAGTTATGCCAATGGCTGAAGGCTGGAGAGAAGACGGCACTGTGGGATGACAGGATAGCGCGCAATACAACACTGCGGTAATGATGCTGTGATACTTTCAGGACAGAAGGAAAGTTCACGCCCGCGCTGCTATAAGAGAAGAAGCTTCTGACTGCGTGGGAACAGGATACCCAAGAGAGGCAAAACTTTCATTCAGCGGCTCTACATGGAGAAAGTCAAGATATTTATTTTTGCTAGTCCATTTAGTTGGATTAGGAGAAGAAGAGACTACATTTTATAAATCAAAAGGTTTCTTCTCAAATGACTCTTTTAAAAGGCAAGTGTTCGCTTTGAATGAAGAAAAGCGGCATGAATGTACTTTGACAAGCACAAATGACTCTTTAAAAGAAATCTACCTTTGAGATGAAATCAACTCTCATTCTTCTTGGCAGGCGTCTGGAGATGTGAGGTCTGATTGAAGGGGTTGAGAAACACTTGTGAAAGGTCTCGTGGAGGGAGGAGAGATACTCTATATTATCTACTGTGAAGAACATGTCATTCAGTCGGCACATGTTTCCCCAATCAAACATATTTAATTTACGGATACGTTCATTAGATGTCATCTGCAAACATGTGTACGAATTCAATTAAGGTAATAACTGTAATGGAAAAGAAAAGAGTCGCTGTTGTGATGAATAATACAGGTACAGTGAGATTCATGCTGTTGTTTTACTTGATGGGGATTTGGAACAGATAAAAGCTAATCTCACAGATCACATTTCCCCATTCCTTATCAAACATGCAACGCATTAGTTTTGTCTCGGAGCGAAATCAGCAATTTCTGATTAGATCGAATGCAGTTCTTTGACACGTTCATTCTGCTTGTCTGCTATGCGCCGCTCACTGAATGAAAGGCATGTTTTAAAATATAGCTACACGTGTCCAAAGTGTACTCTGACCATTTTACATTTTGGACCATGTTTATGAAAAATATTCAAGGTCGTACATCTCTCAAAAATAGATTTAATGATTTAACAACATGGATAAGAAGATACAAATGTATGTATATTTTACTTGTTAAATTGATGCACCCTTTGGCCCTGTATAAATAAGAATAAGAATCTGAATGATCAACTATCAAGTCCAAAAAACGAACTGTAAAATATTCTTACTGAGCAAATAAGCACACAGATTAGACAAAGTCCATGCAGACACAATAGCAACATAAACATGATATTTAAAATGACAACATTCAACATAATACTTATAAATGCACAGTCAGAAATAATTGCTATATCTCTAATCCTATCGCACATCCAGTGTCTAAAGAGTTTCTCAGCACTCATAGAGAAGCTCATTCAGACAGCTAGCAGGTCTGAACATGGCAGGTTCAAACACACACCTCAATTCTGGATTTTCTGTATCACTGTTTTGATTGTTCCTTATTCACAGTTTTCAGAAGCAGGCAATACAGACACTTGTGTTCATGTGATAAAAAAACAAGAGAAACATATTGAATTTTCATTTTAGCATTTAGCATTTTTTGATCAAAGAGAACAAAATAAACCCTTTCTTCGCTTTTCTGTCTTTTACCAATTGCTTTGACCTATATGCTCGTGTACTTCTAAAAAAGTCAACAATACTGACTTTTAGCAGACATATCCTTTCACAATTTATTTTCTCTAGTGGCTTTCCTGTGGCTCAGAGGATAGAGCATGGCACTAGCAATGCCGAGGTCATTGGTTAGATCCCATGGGATTGGACCAAGTTATAAACAAAATGTATAATACAATGCAATGTAAGTCGCTATGGATAAAAGCATATGCAAAATATGTAAATGTAGTAGTAAAATGGACCAGAAATATACGTTTTCTTACATAAGGCTCATTTTGCACTAGATTTTCCACCTATAAATCCACAAAAAGGTAACGATATAAAATATATATATATATATATATAATAATAATAATAAGCCCTTCCTCTCTCCAAATAATTTCCTGTCCTCTCTTTCCTCTTTTTCTTAGTGGCACAAAGCCCGAAACGAAATGTACAAAAAAGACTGCAGCACTCTTAGATAAGATAAAAATGTGACTAAAAGCATTTTTCTTCCAACTTTAATTCCACAGCACATAACCCACACGCGATTACTCCCTCGTGAACGCCCTCTGTGTGTGCTCAATTTATGAAATCCGAATCGCATTCAAAGCCCGGACTCATCGTCAATGTTGTGTGGCAATGTCATCAATCTTCATTGGTAATTCATAGAATGACACAATAAAAGCCGGTGGAATGAATCCTGAGGCCACCGGCCAATCTGCTGCGACCTGCCAGATTGACGTCCAGTGTGGGAAGCCCTCCAGTTATGAAGGCGTACAGTTCACTATCATCCTAAGCCATGACCCCAATTGAAAAGGCATATGCAATGCGCTGTGGGAGGAGGCCATTGGTGGAAAAGCCAAAGCCAGCTGCAGGGGACCGATAAAGCTATTAGAATTCACAACCTGTCTTAAAGCCTGGCTTTCTCCCCAGGTGGATGTGACTGGATATGTTTACTTGACACAAAGACTAGCGATTGCCACAATGCAACAACACGGTCGTCAATTCAAATCTGCAATAAGGCTTGAAAATGATGATGTCACGCCGCATCGTGTCGGATTATCTGATGAACAAATGCTGTGATTGGACCAGTAGAGAGAAAATGAAGGAGAGACAGAGATGGAGAGGCCGGTCGGTTAACACAGATCAATTTAAAAAACCTTTAGCTCAGCAGTTCTGTGCATGCACACCTAATTTTGCTGCATGCAGGGTGTGTTTGGAACAGTGACCACAATTTGTCACAACATATTGAATTGTGGAGCATAATGTCTCAGTTAGTGTAAAACAACAGATTCATACATTATATATCAACTTGAATGACATTGATGTGTGGGGGTTGAGATACACTGTTTCTAAAAGTTGAAGATTTTGGGCGTCATTTGAATAATCGTAAATCAGAGCAAACTTAAACCGAGGAAACAAACTCAGAACAAGGATTTATGATCTATGACCGTTCACAAACCCTCTCGCAAAATCTCTGCTCTGCTAATATCAAAATCACAGCTGGTGTTGGTCGATTTATACTGTATTACAAACCCTAAAGTCGCAAATGACTGATTTCAAAGCACAACAGGTGACAAATTTAATGGCATATAAACACACATGAAAGATCAAACAGGATAAACAGGATCGAGAAACAGCACCACCACAGCACGTACTGACTATTTATATCAAATGCAACAAGAAACAGTACAATCAAACCTTTGACCAATGTTAAATATGGAATATCACTGTGCACTTGGACACAACAAAGACTGTATTATCTGAGAAGGCTTAGTCTTTATGGTGTCAGTAGTAAGATTATGCAGTTGTTTTTATCCAAGCTGTATTAGAGAATGCGCTTAGACACGGAATACATCTTTGGTATGATAATCTGACAGTACAGGCTTGGACATTTTATTCAAATAGCCATGAAGACAATGGGAAGAACAGAGTCACTTTATCTACAGAACCTGTGGGAAAAGCGATGCTGAGGGAGGTACATAAGATTTTGCATGATATCACACACACTTTGATCTGTGAGTTTGAAATGCTGCCATCAGATCAGGGACTAGAATCAGAATTCCAAGATGCAGAATTAAACTGGTTAACTCGAATTTATTCCTTTTGCAATCAAGCTATTAAACGAAACAATGTATGGCTTTTTAATGTTTCAGTTGTGAATGATCTGTTTTTATTATTGTTATATGTTACTAGGTTGTAATATTTATGATTACAGTATATGTGTTTAAGTAGATGTTTTTTTATGTGATACAGTGGTGTATTATTGAGGCCAAGACAAATTTGCAAGACAAATTTCCTCCTGAAACCTTGTATGTCCATATTTCGTGATTTTCTTTTTTTTAATCATTATTAGTAGTCACCCTTTATGTTTGTCACTGGGTTTTGCAAATATATATCCAATAAAAAAGTATTAAAAAGTGTTGTTGTCTTTGACATCACATTATGCAATCATATGTGCAGTGTTTTTTCCAAATGTCAGAAAACAGCCAATTCAGACATACAAGGTTTCAGAAG
Source organism: Triplophysa dalaica (assembly GCF_015846415.1). NCBI lineage: Eukaryota > Metazoa > Chordata > Actinopteri > Cypriniformes > Nemacheilidae > Triplophysa > Triplophysa dalaica. The sequence goes on along the minus strand of NC_079550.1, from coordinate 12,675,137 downwards.
GATTGCAAATTGTAGGTTTAACAGATTCTGTCCATAGTTCATATCTAATTAAATGTTTGTTTTATTATAAACCTCTACTAAACATTACTATATTATATTATTACATTATTATCATACTGTTAAAGCTGTTCGCCTACAGAATCCATAGTGCAGTTATTTGTTAAAGGGATAGTCTATCCAAAAATGAAAATTCTGTCATTATTTACTCACCTTCGAGTTGTTCCAAATGTGTATATATTTCTGTGTTCTAATGAACACAGAAAGATATTTGGAAGAATACTTATAACCAAACAGATCTTTCCCCCCATTGACTCCCATAGTACGAAAAATAAAATGAGTCAAAAGTGCCCCAGAACTGTTTGCTGTCCTGTGTTCTTCAAAAAGTCTCTTCTTTGGTGTTCAACAGAACAAAAATAATTATAAAGTAATTGTTCCTACTGTGAAATTCAATGGGGGCAAGATCTGTTTGGTTATAAGCTGAGGAAATGACATCATTGGACTGAGGTGAAGCTGACACTGATCAAGGGTGAGTTATTTCATTGAATCATATGATTTTAAGCTTGTTTTTGTATGTTTTTTTTGAGGATGACAAGGTAAAGTGCCAGGCCCTGTACGTATCTGGTAGAAGGTCCCTCCTACTCTATTTAATGAAACAAATTCAGTGTTCTCCACCTGTGCTGTGTTTGTCCTTGCAGGCTCATCAAATCTGATGGCAAATTATATAGACCCTGGGTTTATTTGTACATTCATTTCGTCCCTCTTGAAGAGCGCATCTTCATTAAAATGTGCAGTAAATTGACTCCTAAATGAGCCAAAAAAGACAAGTAAATGAAGGCGCGGGGTGTCTGGAGCCAGAGAGGAATTAGTTTGCGGGGCCTCTAACCAGAAGAAACGGTGATTCATCACAGAGCTGGAATAGGAAATGATGGGAGTAAAGTGTGTGAGAAAAAGGAAGTGCTGTTATCGGACATTGTGTGAGAGAAAGAGAGAGATAGAGAGAGAGTAAGGTGTGTGTGTGCCAGGGCCGCTGAAGGACAGAAGAGTCTCATTTAGGCATCAGTGCTGGTGAATAGCAGTGAACTTCCTCCGGTATGGAGACTGTGACGTGCTCAGACTCATGAGCAGCCGCTTCCTGGAGTTGAGGCCTTAAGTCAGACAGAGGCAGCAGCTGGGCCATCAGCAGTGGCCACCTCCGACCACAGACACACACAACCCTGAGAAAGGTCGCCTGGGAAAACATCAGTACTGCACCTCCAGACCACATCCTTCAAGAGAAACTTTTTTGGGGGAGGAGAGGGTAAGCTGTGCCAGTTTTTACTACAGCTGCCTGCTAGGCGAGCTAAAGACAAATAAAGCAGAAAAACAGTACACTACTGGTCCTGCAGTACACTATGGCAATGTCCTAGAGAACATTTTTATTTGTTAACATTTATAGAAATGTGGACATCGATAACATAAACCAGATGCATCACATGTGTCGAGCAGAAGCATAATGGTGGTAGTAAACGCCAATAAACATCATATCAGTTGTGTCAATTATATTTTATCAAACAGATTAATGTTGTGACACAGTTTTGTTTACCATTCAAACACGAACATCTGTTCTCACACTTATCATTTAGCTGGTATATGTTCCACCAGCAGGCCAACAGCTTTGAATGACAAAGCCTGGACATAGGTTTTTTTTATCAATTTTCGGATGCTTAAGTTCTCTTTGTAAACAGCTCCGTTGGTGGAAGTTGTACATAGCCTTGTCACCACTGGCCTAGTTGTTTCAATAAATTTAAAGGACATTTAAATGACTTTGGTCAAAACTGCACTGAAAATCTCAGTTCCAACATTTTATAAATCAGACAGGTGTTGAGATTCATGACCACATCATGGCTAAACTATTTCTGAAGGTGTGATCCACATAAAAAGCAAAGTGCCTTACGGCAGAATATGTAAGAAAAGGACATAAAAGACAAGACATGTTTAGTAGCTTTTAACCAGCTAGACTTCCCTGGTCAACAAGCTTTAGAAGAAAGATTGGCAATTTTTTTTGTGAACTTAATGGCTATGCTGGACCACCAGCAGCAAATTAGCATGTGGCAGCATCAGAACCAAATCAACCTGTGGCATCAGTGCCAAACCAGCCTGTGACATCATCAGTGCCAAACCAGTTTGTGGTAGCATCAGTGCCAAACCAGCCAGTGACATCATCAGTGCCAAACCACTTTGTGGTAGCATTAGCACTAAACCAGCCTGTGACATCATCAGTGCCAAACCAGTTTGTGGTAGCATCAGCGCCAAACCAGCCTGTGACATCATCAGTGCCAAACCAGTTTGTGGTAGCATCAGCGCCAAACCAGTATGTGGCAGCATCAGTGCCAAACCAGCCTGTGACATCATCAGAGCCAAACCAGTATGTGGAAGCATCAGCACTAAACCAGCCTGTGACATCATCAGTGCCAAACCAGTTTGTGGTAGCATCAGCGCCAAACCAGTTTGTGGTAGCATCAGCGCCAAACCAGTATGTGGCAGCATCAGTGCCAAACCAGCCTGTGACATCATCAGAGCCAAACCAGTATGTGGAAGCATCAGCACTAAACCAGCCTGTGACATCATCAGTGCCAAACCAGTTTGTGGTAGCATCAGTGCCAAACCAGCCTGTGACATCATCAGTGCCAAACCAGTTTGTGGTAGCATCAGCGCCAAACCAGTATGTGGCAGCATCAGTGCCAAACCAGCCTGTGACATCATCAGAGTTTGTGGTAGCATCAGCGCCAAACCAGCCTGTGACATCATCAGTGCCAAACCAGTTTGTGGTAGCATCAGCGCCAAACCAGTATGTGGCAGCATCAGTTCCAAACCAGCCTGTGACATCATCAGAGCCAAACCAGTATGTGGAAGCATCAGCACTAAACCAGCCTGTGACATCATCAGTGCCAAACCAGTTTGTGGTAGCATCAGTGCCAAACCAGCCTGTGACATCATCAGTGCCAAACCAGTTTGTGGTAGCATCAGTGCCAAACCAGCCTGTGACATCATCAGCGCCAAACCAGTTTGTGGTAGCATCAGCGCCAAACCAGTATGTGGCAGCATCAGTGCCAAACCAGCCTGTGACATCATCAGAGCCAAACCAGTATGTGGAAGCATCAGCACTAAACCAGCCTGTGACATCATCAGTGCCAAACCAGTTTGTGGTAGCATCAGTGCCAAACCAGCCTGTGACATCATCAGTGCCAAACCAGTTTGTGGTAGCATCAGCGCCAAACCAGTATGTGGCAGCATCAGTGCCAAACCAGCCTGTGACATCATCAGAGTTTGTGGTAGCATCAGCGCCAAACCAGCCTGTGACATCATCAGTGCCAAACCAGTTTGTGGTAGCATCAGCGCCAAACCAGTATGTGGCAGCATCAGTGCCAAACCAGCCTGTGACATCATCAGAGCCAAACCAGTATGTGGAAGCATCAGCACTAAACCAGCCTGTGACATCATCAGTGCCAAACCAGTTTGTGGTAGCATCAGCGCCAAACCAGCCTGTGACATCATCAGTGCCAAACCAGTTTGTGGTAGCATCAGCGCCAAACCAGTATGTGGCAGCATCAGTGCCAAACCAGCCTGTGACATCATCAGAGCCAGACCAGTATGTGGAAGCATCAGCACTAAACCAGCCTGTGATATCATCAGTGCCAAACCAGTTTGTGGTAGCATCAGCGCCAAACCAGCCTGTGACATCATCAGTGCCAAACCAATTTGTGGTAGCATCAGCGCCAAACCAGCCTGTGACATCATCAGTGCCAAACCAGTTTGTGGTAGCATCAGCGCCAAACCAGTATGTGGCAGCACCAGTGCCAAACCAGCCTGTGACATCATCAGAGCCAAACCAGTATGTGGAAGCATCAGCACTAAACCAGCCTGTGATATCATCAGTGCCAAACCAGTTTGTGGTAGCATCAGCGCCAAACCAGCCTGTGACATCATCAGTGCCAAACCAGTTTGTGGTAGCATCAGCGCCAAACCAGTATGTGGCAGGATCAGCGCCAAACCAGCCTGTGACATTATCAGCGCCAAACCAGTATGTGGCAGCATCAGTGCCAAACCAGCCTGTGACATCATCAGAGCCAAACCAGTATGTGGAAGCATCAGCACTAAACCAGCCTGTGACATCATCAGTGCCAAACCAGTTTGTGGTAGCATCAGCGCCAAACCAGCCTGTGACATCATCAGTGCCAAACCAGTTTGTGGTAGCATCAGCACTAAACCAGCCTGTGACATTATCAGCGCCAAACCAGTATGTGGCAGCATCAGTGCCAAACCAGCCTGTGACATCATCAGAGCCAAACCAGTATGTGGAAGCATCAGCACTAAACCAGCCTGTGACATCATCAGTGCCAAACCAGTTTGTGGTAGCATCAGCGCCAAACCAGTATGTGGCAGCATCAGCACCAAACCAGCCTGTAACATCATCAATGCCAAACCAGTATGTGCCAGCATCAGCAACAAACAAGCCTGAGACATCATCAGTGCCAAACCAGTATGTGGCAGCATCAGTTTTTGTGAATGCGCACTGCTGCTACATTATAACTGCTTTAAAAGAAGCGTCTTATAATAATGTTAAAGTTCACTTTGATTATTACGCGACAATATGTCATCTTATCCCGCTCCAGCTGATGTCATTAGACTGTTTCATTAAAGTCGTTCTCTGTGCAGTGAACTCATTCAAACTCAGTTCATTACAGGCCCAGGGCTGCATTTGTTCATAAAGCACTCGCATATCTATCATTTCCGCTCAGTGCATTTGTGTGAAAGTGTGTGTGCCGGGAAGTAGGGTTGGCTTGTGAATGGCAAATTACATGAGTAAACTTAACCTCCATCGAACTGAGAAAACAATGGACAGCGGACATTTCTTTTTGAACGGCCTGGTTACCCTTGTTGACAGTTACAACCTAAATGCTTTCAGCACAGTCAGGTATAAACACATGCCAGTACATTCTTCCCAAAGTTAAAATACTTCCGTTATTTACTCACCCTCATGTCATTTGACGCAACTCGACGTCACTCTTACATTTTTGTTTATAAGACATAAGTCAAGAATGATACAGTTTTGTGCCACCTGTCTGCTTATCTAAAAAAAATTCATTGTTTTTTTGTGAATTTTTTCACTTTTCATAAATGCATAAAAGTATCCAGAAGAATTGTAACTGATTATGATGCAATGTAAAGTTTCAAGTGCATGCATGGGACGAGGTCAAAAACAAATCGATGCATGGTGGATGCATGGGTCTTGCATTAGCTTGCAACACATTTACACCTCAATTTAACAACAACAGAACTTAGACACATGAGAAATCCTTACAAACATGTGTAACACTTTTATTTCAGTTCTGTTTCTGACAGCATAGATGGAAATTCAGATATTGTGAATTTGCAACTGTTTCTTCTTTTGATTCAAAGGCAGCCTCCTTGTTTGAATTTTTTCCTCTTTTCTGTTCCTTTACTCCTCTTCACTGCTCCTCAGGTGTTTTGTCATCTGCCTGTGATGTACGTGTGAAACTATAGCATCCGAGAACACCTTGACCTTGGACGTTCTCGCTCGGCTCTGTGAGAATAAAAGCTTTTGTCCCTTCTGGAGATCCCAGCCTCCGTGTTCTAACACCCACACCCATGATGCTCTTAGATTACTGTGTAAAAGCAGAATATAGAGTCATAGCAAGGTGAGCCAGGACATGTGCGTTTCTCAGATAAGCATCTTGTCTGAAAGCAATAGATTGTGCATGTGACTGTCTTCAATATTTGAAACCCCAGACTAATTTGACGTTCTCAATAGCGAATTGAGTAATTGTTTACCCCCCACCCAATTGATGTCTTGACTGATTGATTTAGACAATGGCCTGAAAAACAAATATTAACTCAAGTTCAAATGGCGATCATCCACAACAAACCATAAATCAAGTGAATTTTTTGCATATTTCACACCCACACATACAGGTCTATTCCAAAATGTAATGAGAAGATGTGCTGCCTAAAATCAATTACAACAGTCGGTTTGTTTTGATTTAAAGGTGTGATGAACTAGGCTTGTTTATTGTTTTATAATGTTGAATGAGGTCAACTTATGACATTCGTGTGGTTTTTATATTCAAAAACATCAAAATCAATAAGTAATAGGATATTTCCTACACGGGTTTTGAGGCCACCTCTGCAAACGCTCGGTTTTAATGGGCGTGCCGCATCGAAGACTTGGAAGTAAACGCCCACTGCTTTGATTGTATAGCAGTTTGTGTAGTAAACTAAGTTCGAGCCCTCTGTGAATTTGGTAAGAGACACCATTCGCACGAGATAAGCATTATCTGGTGACCTCGATTGATTTATAAATGACCTCCCCACATCAGTATTTCAAGTGACGCATTCGCACGGGATGATTTTACTCAAATTTACTGACTTATTTCCCGGATGTGATGGCAAGGCTTTTCGTATAGTTTGTTTAGCCTATAGTTGTATGGTGATTAATAATATATATCCGAACCTGTCAGCATTTGAGACCAGTGATCGCGAACCGGACAAAAGATCACTGCGATCGCAGGTCTCAAATGTTAAGAGAGTTTCCATGATAAATAAACAAACGGGAGACTCCCGGTAATTTATGAACATGACCCATCACCCGAAATAATACCGAAACACTTAAAATCAGCCTCCATTATTCGCAAATGGTGGATAAAACCTTGAAAAACGATATATGAGCCCACCAAATCACAGAGATGCCGATTCGCAAGGGCTTGAAACCACAGACAACCTCTGCAATTAATAAAATGACTAGAGGTCCCCAGATTATACTAATCTGGTGTGAATAGTGATCAGGACATATTAAGCAATCTCTAGCAAAGCAATAGTGACGCATAGTACAAATATGTTTTACTCACATAAGATTGCTGTGCCATTCCTAACAGATCCAATATTGACAGCACCGCACTGCTTTTTAATTTTAGTCTCTACACAAATCCAGTGTCAATTTCTACCTTGTTAACGAAGTAATCCTCTGAGAAATGAAAAGCATAAACGCTCCATGTTTTTCCCACATGAGCTAGAAAGTCTTTAAAAATCAACTTAAACATTCCTAATATCAGAATCCTAAGGAAGGTTATGCAGCGACTGTATTCTTCCACCACCTGGGATGGCATAATATTTAGCTATCTTTAACGGTATGTTAGTTTATTGCTTGCTTGCACTAACTGGTTCTGAGCCACTTGGGTTACTTCAGAATTGTCATGCGCGAACCAGTTGGCGGGGCTCGAGAAGTAGTCATTGATATTCTTTCTGTGGGTGCATTGTTGAACCTATCAATGTCGTCATAGATAGGTGCATTCCAGAACCTGGCGAACGCAGGGCCTGTTGTCAATAACAGTTGTAATCTCATTAACTAGGGCGTTTTCAGTTCTAACACTTACATGATGTTCGCATGAATACGATTCGCTCTTATATAAGAAAAGCTCTGAAAATTGTGGTTCTAATTCATGGCACCTTTAAGCCATAATAACAAAAAAGTACAGCTAACTAACACAATAAAACACACTAAAAATATGATAACATAATAAAAACATGATTTTTGCAAAATTTTAAGAACGGAGTTAACTCATTTTGGAACTAAACTCTTCATAAGTTGCCATAATGGCCCTGTTTGTTCCTTGTTTTCGAAGCTTTGATTGTGTTTTTTGGGTGTTTAACAATGGATGTTCATGTATCTAGTTAAAAAAACACCTTTGTATTTAACATATTTCAAGTCTATCATCCACCGCTGTCTCTCTTCTCACGAAACGACTGGATTTCTTTCAGTTTCTTTAAAGTCCCGCTCAGATTTTTTGTTCCAAGAACACGAGGTTGAGTAAATGATGACACATTTGATTTTTTGTGTAAACCACCTCTTTAAAACAGCCTTTGGCCGTGTTCAGACTTCTTTTTTGACAAGAAAAAATTGACAAAGCTATGAACGCCATAACTTCGGAGGCAGTGTCGGAAGGCAGCCCAGAGAAACAGATAGGCAGCGTAACAGAAGACAATTTGAATTATAAACAGAGAGCATATTTCTTTCTATACTAATTTCTCGCTAGATATGCAATCAGAAGTTGTTGAAAGAGAAAATTAAACTTACATTTTTACAAAACTATGCTCCAACAGGCGTTTCGGCCGTCATTTTATTTCGGCCGCCCAATTACTTTCCTTGCATGTTGTTATCATTCCTTGCATTGGTTAGCTGTGAAAAAGGAGCTTGACGTAGGGCATTTCTTTTTCATAAAAGTTGAACTTTTTCAACCTCAAAAGACACTCTGAGCTGCAGAAACAGATGCCGGCGCTGGCATAAAATTAAACGCTCAGGATGGTTTTTGAAAACACAATTTACTCCATAGAATTATAATGTAAAACAGACGCTAACAGCTTCGAAAAGAAGTCAAGTCTGAACATGGCCTTAAAATGTTTTAAAACAAAGACTTTTTTGTCAAATGCATTTCAATTCACACAATCAACCAAACTTTATGCTTCCCAGAGGCCTCTCACTTCTTCTCTGTTCTGTGTAAGATATAGACCTATCACACTTGAAGGCCAAGCCAAGTCCTTTGCATTAGTAATGCAAGTAGGTCAAGAAGAGGAGGCCCGTATGAGTCAACACATGAATATGGTGATTCTTATTCTCTGTATTAGGAAGGCTCACCCCCGGCCATTAGACTGACGAATGCAGTATTTGGAAGGTCTGCACCAATGTGTGATTTATAGCAGCATGATTCTGAACACTGTTGATTGGACTGATTGTTTCATTCAGTCCCAGGAGCTACCTGAGCAGCATGCAGCAGTCAGCTGCTTTCATGGCCTTGTAAAGATTGGCAGTCACTGGAACGATTGAAACAAAGACACTTTTTCAATAGTTTCAATTTTGCAAACCTTTTGTAATCTTTGAACGAATAAAATGGAGAGAATTGGTGCACTGTGCCAAGGACTTGAGTATGATTTAGAGCTGTAGTATTCGGCTGAGCAATCTCGCTTTTTAAAGATATTTTGTATGGTACCTGAAACAATGAAAAGTTTAGTGGGTGTGCACACATCCATCATTCGGGAATGCTACTTTTAAGTAGCAACAACGACAACCTCTCAACAACGACTCTTCACCACATGACGTCAGCAACAAAAAAGAAGAAGGACTATACTGACTGTCCAATGGCCAGGCAATTTTAGCACTCTCCTCCAAGCCCAACTTACAACGAACCAATAAAAAAGGGAAGGCCAAAATAAATCCCCGCCCTACATTTTTTTCTTATTTCGCAATGATGTTTCACTCGGATACACGTCGCGATACGGAAAATAAGTAAATCGCAAATTTCATGTTGACTTTAACATTAAAACAGTAACTTTAGTTGGATTTTCTGGAATTCATATTAAAATCTGGAATGCATACTCACAGTTCCTTGCAGACGTTGAATGTGTTGCTCACTGAGTTTAGACAAGTTTTCAATTGCACTACTTCAGAAAAGCAACGTTACTGTGGTGAGGAAGGCGGGACGAGAGCCGTGAGGCGGGGCCGGTGGTGTGAGTGATAGTTGGAATCAACTGTGCGCACACCGGTCCCGCATATTGCACGGAGGAAATCGGGAACATAAGAGGACGAGCGACGGGACTGCTGACAAGGGAGGAAATGCTTAAGTTTGTGTTTATGTTCTGCCGGCCTTTTACTTCCATGTTATTGTTTGTTTATTTTTTATTAAAAGTTTGTTGAAATGTTTGTGTAGTGGAGTAGGCGGGGCGTCACAAGTAACACATTTCTCATTTACTGCAAACTTTCCTCTGTACTATTTGTATGGATCATCTCTCAGACACAGTTAAGCCCATGATCCAGCTGTGGAAAGTGTTGCCCTCAAATTATCAACAGGCTAAACATCAAAAGACCATTCAGCTATGTCAAATTACATGATAATCTCCATTGTTTTCAAAGAGCCAAATTTGTGAAAAGTCTGGGGACACATGCAGGGATTCTGACAAAACTGAGACATCTGTTACATTAATGAGGAAAAAAAAACTTTGCATATGCCATTAAAGGGTGTTCAATGGTTTGAAAAATTCTCTCAAATGCCAAATAAATTAAAGTGTAAAAATGCTTGCAATTATTTGTACTTGAACCCATTTTATCTGTCAATAATTAAAGAAAACAGTAAAATCAGCACTCTTCTGTTGTAACAGTAATGAAGTTATATTTGAGAAGGATGTTTGTTTACATTTTTATTGATTATGGCAGCAGTTATTCATCAAATAATGGAGAAGGACATTAAAACAGGGCACATATCCAGACACACACTGTAGTCAAGTACACTTTCAGTGTTTTAAAAAGCCAACTCACACACTGGGAATGATGCTGTCCATTCTAGGCATAGTATGCCATTTCATGAATTCGCCATAGCCTAACACTTGGAACGAGGGAATTGCACGGTGCAAATGGGATTCAGGCCTACTTTTGTGGGCGGAAGTAGGCTACTGCATATCAGCGATACATCTGAAGAAACGTCGGTCAGGTGAGACTGACTGAACTCGTCGGGACAGACGTTTATGAAAGTCTAATGGGCCCCCTGACTCTGAAGCAGAGCGATAAGAGACGAAGCCCATTTTATCCAGCTACTCTATTCTTCTGCCATCACAGATTGATCCAATACGTACAACAGCTTGTGTCTGTTGGGTAAACAGGCTGAAGTGTGAAATTGTCGCTTTGGGTTTGTTTTCTATTCGGTGTGACACAAGACCGTGATGGTCAAGAGACAATTAGCACTTCCCTTAGATATTCAGCTCCAAAACGACCCATTTGATAAAAAATTGAGTGAGTTTAATTGTTTTTTTTGTCCGAGATGACAGTCTTAGTGTGTTCTCTATAAATAGGAATGTTCAAATTGAGTAAAGATGTCTGAATCAAAGCACCAAGTATTCAGGATGAGAAAAAAGTCTTTAATGGATAAAATATTCTAGTAATTGTGGCAGGCCCATCATTGTCTTAAAAACGCATTACATCTAAAATTAAAGATGAATAAACATCACTCGATCTGTAAAACAGAGTCCTGCTTACTAATGTATCATCTCTTACATAATAACCCATGTTTTAACTGCAAATCTCCAGTGCTTGGTTCTCACTTTAGATAAAAAGAGTCTTATAATAATGTCAAGTAGTTTTGCTTAATAAGAGTCTGGAACGTATACATTGCATCTTATTAAAAATCGTTTAAGCCTTTCTAATAGAAGATACAGAATGTTACAGATGTTTCTGGAACATAACAGCAGAAACTTCTCAAAATCCACGATAGGTTGTTTGCGCATGACGTCACGGCACTCCGTGAAGTGCCCATGGGGGTCAGCAAGGGATTTTCTCCACAGAAATTCGCTTTAATAAACTCATAATAAGTATGTTCTATGTTTTTGATTGTTCAAATCGATCAAACCATGAAAGGTGTTTTTATTGTGTAGCAAAAGTTGATGTAAATGAAGGTGGAAAATGTGAGTAATACCTTACGAAACAAAAATATATACTGCGAAATATAATGCAATATATTACAAAATACATTTCCATATATTGGAAACCGGTGCTAATATTTTGAAATATACAGCAATATATGCATTGACAATACATGGCTATATATTTAACATACAAATATATTAACTAATATTCATCACATTTGATCTTTTATCGAGTATATATTGCAAATAGATGTTCCCATATAAATGTGAATGTATGTATACACATATTTTGACACATTCATGGAATGAGTTAAAGCAGATTTCCAGTTCCCTGCCTGCTTTGCTTCTGACTGTTAAAGGAGAGTCATTTGTTTTTTTAATGAAGGTGTTATTTTGTGTCTTTTTGCTAAATATTAATATGGGGGAGATCTGTTAGTGTTCAATGTTGTGTATTACTTTAAAATTTAGAAGGGTTTCTAGTATGTGTAAATTCGTGGGGTTACCATGGTGCTGAAGAGTAGAGCCTGTGGTTAGGATAAAAGTTGGCCAAACACTATTTATATTACATGTTACTTTATTTAGAAAGTAACGGATGTGCGCTTTGTAGTGGAGAGATTGCCTGTTTCTCTTAGTGCTTTAGTATGAGCAGGTGTGCTTATTCTATTGAAAACTAGCTATGCTGTAAAATATGAAACATGTAAATAGTTGTTAAACATAAGAAATATATATTCCCATATATGTGTGTGTAAATATGGCATGAGTAAATAAAATTTCTATATATTTTTACACATCCAGTACCATATCTTATCACATGTACATCAATATGTTATAAAGTGTATAACTGAAAATAAAATGACATATATTGTGACATATAAGTAAATATATATATCATATATTTTTTAAAATATGAAAAGCGGCCATTACTTATGTTATTTAATATATTGTAATATATTCACACAATATATTATTCTGTTTATTTTCTAATATACCATTATGTCATTGAATATATTTTGAATTCATATATTAGGAAATATCTTTTCTTTCCATAAGGGTTGACTGAGAAATGGAGATAAACGAGGATTGTAAAACTGAATCTGAACTTATTTCAGGTATAACAGTCTTCTCACGTTAAGCTTGCTTGTTAATTCTAAAGAAACCACATAAAGTGGCTCAAGGCAGAGACAAACTGAGAACATTTCTGAACTTTTCTGTTATCATGTTTATGTTTGATGTTTTAATAAAATATAAAAAAAATATATATATATAGCCAATCACAGACCATAAGTTAACTTTGGGCCAGGTGCAGGCATTCAATGAAACTATGAAAGTAAATGTTGGCCTCTGCGAATGCATGCATTGTATATGAATGTATAACCAGTGTTATATTTATGAAGCATTACATTCATGTGACATGTTTTTTTTTGATGATGTAAACAAGCTGTGATCACACCTGAGATGCAACATGTGTTTGCCCATTGGGAACTATGAAGGACTACAACTTTGAACCTGCATCTTCTGATTAAAATCAACTAAACAACAAGAGACATCTTCAACACCCAGTTCTCATTCTCTGCTTTAACCACCAGCTATAAGTGACTGGAAATCAATCAGCCTTCTAGCGCTGAGCCATGCCCAAGAGTGCAGCAGTTGAGAAAGCTCATGTAGACTCAACCATGGTCAGATTTCCAATTACAGAGGGTCCAGATTGCTGACACAGTGAGCATTGTTCTAATAATGCCCATGCACGGCTGTTCAGCCTCAGATTTGCTGGAGGTGAAGTTTGGCCCCACGGTTTGAGCCAGAGATCCATCTTTAACAGGGCTTGTAGCTTTAGGCCTTGAAACAAAAATTTGTCAGATTGAGTCGTGAGCGCTCCCACAAGGTCTTAGAGGAATCATCTAAGATATGTCCGTCTTAATCTTTCAGTGCCTGCAGCACACAGTACTCAAAGAGCCCAGAAACTGAAGGAGACTCTGTCAGGATCTGTTACAATAATCACTTAAGATAAAGCAGATACGCTTTTCTGACTTCATAAGTACACCAGTCCCTGCTGCCAGTGCTAAAAGTCCTTTAAAGTCAGCAGTAACCTGCCAACTGACCTACTCTGCAGCAAACCATAAATACTAAATTCTACTTATAATGTTTTGGACTGAACGTTATGTGACTGAATTTTCACAGTATTACATCGACAGGCCCCTTTCATAATCCAATAATTTCCACAGGCATAGAATGTCACCCCAGAGTCTGCCACGCAGCAAATGTCAACATATTATTTCATCTCATTTCTCTCCCTTAACAATATTTACCTTTTCTGGTTTAATAATTCGTTTGATGGCTTGTAATAGTTCTTTCAAAAATGATCATTCAATATCATTTTCTCACCCGCTGGTTGTTCCAAACCTGTTTGACTTTATTTCTCTAATGGAACACAAATATAGATTTGTATTTTTCCATGCTATTAGTACTAACAGGGACTGACGTATCAAAAGTCCTGTGTATTAAATTAAGCGGCATCTAGCGGTGAGGTTTGGAAATGCAACCAACAGTTCACTTCCCACCCCCACTCTAGAAACCCTATGTAGCTGACAAAGCACTAAAATGTCGCCAGGTTTTCACTTCTTTGCTGAAGGAGATGGCATTGTGGTGACTTTTCATTTTTGGGTGAACCGTCCCTTTTAAGAAAAGAACATCATCAGCTTCCTCACACATGGAGTTTCTGGATGGCTGTTCAATTAAAGTTGTTATGACAGTGAGAGTGAGATGAAGGGCAGTGGAGGAGTGAGATGGACCCCTTAGGCGGTGTAGCGCTGAATATAGTTGTGAGGGTGTGATATGGCACAGAAGATAAGAATGTAACTAAACAGTTTTTTGCTGATATATGTTCAGCATGGCTAGCAAGGCCAGATACACAGTGTGAAAGATATGAAAACATGACAAGAAAGACAGATACAACAAGCAGGGTTTTCTGAGTTCACAAAATCAAACTACAAACGCAGTTAGGGACATTGTTGTGTTACCATTGAGAACCAGCATGTTGCATTGGTACGATGCCCATATAATACAATTATGGCTCTCTCAGTATTTCTTGCAGAGGTAATTCACACAGAGGGACATTTGAGTGTTAAGTTTAATAACATTATGGATGTAGTGCAATGTGGAAAAAAACTACAAGACAATAAAAATCAAGTAGAGCATATTAAGGACACCAAAGTTTATCCAATAGGTTTAATATGTACATGACATTTACAATATGCCAGACCAATGTAATTAGTAATCAATGGCAAAAATAAGTGAGATTGACTTGACATTAAACAGTACTTTTATATGTCAATCTTTCTTCGGACAATTCTCTGTGGAGTTTGCCTGACAATTATAGATCATTAATTGCATTGTTTTATATATCAGCTGAACTTTAAAAGTTTTTCATTCTAACTTAGGGTTTTTTATAACTTGAACTAATGCTAAAGTTGTTATTGAACTGAGGCTTTACATAAGTACAATGAATAGAATTAACCTGAAATCAGTAATGATTGTCAGATTTTGCTGAGCATGCTTACCCGCTTGTGATTACTTTATGCCACTGTGGCTGTGTCCACAATTCTGGGTCTGCGTTCTGTGAAGGCTGCATTTTAAGACCGATTGCATCACAGAAGCGCGACTGAAGGCTGGTAAGGCTGCCCCGATTCAAAGGTTGCTTCAAATGCAGCCCCAAAATGCGACCTTATTTCCGTGGGTTTTTATGGATAGATTGAATGTATCCTTCACTGCCTCGGCTATCCCGAGATTCATTGCGCTCCTGTAACGGCTTGAAATGTTTAAATAATCAATCAAAACTTTGGATAAATAAAAACAAAAAACGGTCCATTTCAGTGTTTTAATATTAAATACGATGGTGTTCATTAACATTATTGGTGGATTATTGTTTTACATTTCTATGGTTGGTTAGTTTAATATACTGTTTTACATTTCATATTCTCTTAAATAAAATATATTTTTTCTGGCTCCGTATTTGTTTAAAAAAGTCAGAAACGTCACTGCTTTGTCCTGCTGCTGTCGCCACGCAAAATGAGACGCAATTGGTGACGCAATTGGGAAATCCTCTGCAAGGGTAGACTGTCCTATTTTAGTCCGGTTCTTGGACTTTTCAGGCTGCATGCTTTCAAAAAGAAGTCCCTAGTTTTTAAGCCCGCGACTTAAGAAAGGTTGTAGCCCCCGAATTGGGACACAGCTTGTGACATCCACTGAGACAACAAGAGGTCAAATGATTTGGGAAATATGAGGTCATGACTGTTTGGTCAAGCAGGTGATTGCATGTGCCACTGCCAAGGTGAGAGCAAATGTGTTTCTTAGTAACAGTTTTGATAATAATAAATTACAGTGTGTATATATACAGTATATACTGTATATATATATACATATATTAGTTCTAATATGAAAATGGAAACAACAATCAGTTTTCTTTGAATGCACATTTACTTTTTGTGAATATACATAAACTAATGATTTGTTTTTTGGCTTCCTTACTGCAATTTTGACTTTTGCTGAAAATGTTGCCCTCTTAGAGTTAGTAGTCTGCTGTATATGGAGCTTGTATTCTGTTTAAGAGGATTTTTTTTATTTAAACACTGAAAAGTTCCGCACTTGAAATTCTGTGATGATCAGCCTTTTGTAAATTTACTGAGCAATTGTGTAAGCAATGAAATCTTACACAATGAAGACAGAACCTCTATCCAAGGGCATCATTTGGGTATGGCAGGGCCTGCCAACTTGGCTGTCTAGTCAGAATAATTCAAAGCATTTTTTTATTGCATTATTTATTGCAGTAGCATGGTCTTTGGAAGCACAAAAAATGTAGGAGGCACCTCCCCCAGAAAGGAGTGTAAAAACAACACGGCTTTATCCGCAGCTTTAGTGGTGTAGTGCGAAAGATGCATGGTATATGATTTTGACTTTGTCATGAAGGATGTTCGAATCCGCCGAACTCAATTCTCTAAATCTCTACATCACATACCAGATCTGCTTCCATTTGTTTTTAAACTTTATGACATTTTCATCATTGGATTATTAGCGTGTAGTGTTTTATTATATCTGAGGATGCCTGCTGCAGTAGTTGGTAAGGAATGAATAAATACATGTGAGACCTTCAGGTCGAGGTACAGTAGTAAGATTGGATGACCTCACGAGAGCCTGCCATACCTTGACTTTAGTTGAATTGACTCCCCTGCCTCCATCCTTGGGTTGAACTATCCCTATAAATGGACTTACTTTAGAAATTGAATTATTTTGTCATGCTGTTGTATCTGCGAATGAAATCTGCGGAACACAAAGGGAATATTATATGAAAAAGTACAAAAAGCTTATCTTTTAAAGTTCCGCTTTAAACATTCACATTTTCCGAAGTGATTTTTGTTTGTTTTCTTGTGGTTTTAACATTTTATGTAAATAGCAAATATTTCAGTCTTATGATTAATTGGCATGCTAAAGCACAAAATATCACTGTAGAATAAATTGAAAAAGGAAGTAAATTCAATTAAGTTTTTATCATGCCTTTCCGTAAAACCTTACAAAGCAGCAGAAATAAAAGTTTAATAAAAAAGATGAATCATGTCTAATTACGGTGTGTATGCTTATACAATAGTATGCGCATACAGAATGCTCTACCTGTGTTTTGTAGGTCTGTTTGTATTCAAGTCTTTTTAGGGAAATGTAAAAAAAGACACTTCCACACAAATAAATCAGAAACAGGTAATGATAATCTAAGTGAACATGATGCCACAGATTTATACCCAAATCTCTTCAGTCACTTCAGACAAATTGCAAACTTCCTTCTGTGCCTGCAAGAATTTAAATGAACAGACGATCAGGTCGGCTAACATATAAACTGTGTAATTGATGATGATGCTTCAAAACAAATAGAGGTTAATGGAAAGGAGAAGGTGACAAGTTGATTAAAGAGAGAGTGTGAGAGTGTTCAATGAGCAATCAGTCTTAGGCAGCTGACTGTGCAGTCACAGCAAACCAGAACTCTTCACATTTCAGTTTCAACACCGGCTCGTCTCTGCATATACAGCAAAAACAAACAGCACGGGCGCAGTGAACAGGCAGCGTTTCATTTACGTCTTTACATCTCGAGTTATTGAGTCTGTGTGGCGGCTTCAGGAAGGCCCTTAAATAACTAAGCTGGTCTTAGAGAACAGAGGCAGGTGGTGATATAAATTTGAGGGGAGAACATCAAAGTGACTGGAAAAAGAGGGCTACGCACAGAGCCTGAGAGAAATGACAGATTTTAAGTCCCACACAAACAACCAAACGCACACATGCAGAAATTGCTAATAGGCCTATATCAGCAGAAACAATATGCCAAATGCCACCAGTCAAAATAAATAAAAAATAAACAAGTTAGAAAGGGCATGCAGAGAATGTTCCTCGGAAACAAAACAGTCCTTGAGCAACATCTGTCGCCATTAAAATCGATTTATTGCCACCATAACAGAAAATGAGAAGATTCCTAATTTATAAACATCTGGATTACATTATCCATTGATGGAGAAAATGGTTTCATCACATTATAGGCAGTGGTTTCATTTTAGATATAAATAGTGGGTATCATTTCAAAGTGAGTCAGAAAACGTATTTAAGATAAATAATTTACATGATATGAAATTCTATAAAAATTATATGTAATTGATGCAATAGCAATGAGCAGGGATTAAAACTAGGGGAGGTTAGGCACTTGTCAATTTTCCAGGGAAGGCAAAATGTGTATTCAGTGCAAAAAACATGAGAAAATACATCTTCACTTCATAGTGTAATATGTCTGCATGAGTTTCTTCTGCAGAATATAAAAAAGTTATTTGAAAGAATGTTGGTTATCAGCCTGTCTGTCAGACTATGTATTTTTAAATAACATTGGACACCCTTTTCGTGCAGACAACACACATCATCCGTGTGTTTCGTGAGGATCCTTTTGATAATGGCAAAAGTTAATGGTAAAAGTCAAACTGAGGGACAGGGACATTTGCTGCCGTCAGGACAGGATCAAGGTCTTGTGTCCGCAGGGTTAAGCTCATGTGCTTTACTTTAAGGTTGGACGACGCTTGCAGCAATATTTGATAATGGCAAGGGTTCAGCAGACAGTGACCGAAAAATTAGGTTCTTCTTTGGTCCCATGATGCCTTGTTTGTCTTGATCATATTTGCTGGAAAATTCAATTTGTTCATTTCGTATTAACGTTAGCATTCGGAAATGGCAAGATAAATACAAATTAGCTTAATTGTGTGCCCAAATAAACCAAATTGGATATTTTAAATATCGTAAACAATTTTGCTTTTTAAACAAAGCAGCTTACAGCCCAGGTATTTAAATTCAATATTATTCTATAAATCAGATAGATTCTTTCATCAAATACTCATTTTTTCCACCCTATCAAAAGCAGATGGTTGTTGTGATATGAAATGTGTTCAAGCAGAGCACACGACAATATCCCTTAAAAGTAACCTAATTATAGTCAAATTTGAATACTCACGTTTACGGCCCTAATCTCTATAATCTTTTGCTGTCCTAGTATGTTTATACATCATTTCCGAAATCTAATGGTCAACAAGACACAGATCTAGAAATTGTGATGAATTCTCAAGTTGCTTTTGTTCATACGAGCAAACAAGGGATCCATTTTATTTTGGAGTTACTTAAAGTTATCCCTGTTTCCGTCTACATTCCGAACACATTATTTAACCAGTAAGTGTTTAAGCACCCAAATTTGCATTTGATTATGATAAATTAATCCTTAAATCCAGCTAAAACCTGTGCAAAAGTCTGGATATATTCTCCCAGACAACGAGACAAAAAATTCTAACACTGTGAATTAAGAAAGTATTTTCCATGGCAACCAAACGTGTCCCATCTGTGAGGTCAAGAAGCAGTAGTTAGCAGACATCACAAATATGAATGGATTTGAAAAGAAGAGTACGTGACTGTGTCACAGTATTTCACCAACAGAAGGCACACGCAAACACCAGTCTGTGCTTTCATGACATCATTTCACTTTACGTTGAATCAACAAATGTGCTATTTTTCTGTGTTAGTGACCTTCAGAAAGTTTTGAAAGACACAAAAAATGCGACAATGTCACAGTCGGTGAGGGTTCAGATGTCCTGTTACTTTAAAAGTCACGCTGCGAGTGTGATTTTGAGTCAGCTTGAGATACGCTCCTGTTCCGTCAACAATCACAAGCTGTCCTCGATCGCTCCTGCAAGGCTTTTTCTCATCAGCATTACAGATGGGCCGTTGCCATCATCTGTTACACTCCATGGCAACTGTTTGAATGAATCGAGGACAGTTAAGCACTTATTCACAGAATACTATGAACAATCATGACCATCTAGAACCCCGGCATTAAAGGAACAGGTCACCCAAAAATGAAAACTATGCCATCATTTACTCACCCTAAGTTTGTTACAAACCTGTTTAAATTTCTTTGTTCTGCTAAACACAAAGAAAGATATTTGGAAGAATGTCTCTAACCAAACAGATCAAATCCCCCATTTACTGCTATAGTAGAGAAAATAAATATGGGAGTCAATGGGTGATGAGATCTGTTTCTTTATAGTAGTATAGCACTATTCGCATGGGATTAGTATAACCTGGAGATCTCTAGTCATTTTTAATAATTGAAGAGGTTGTCTGTGATCTTAATCCTGTGCAAATCGGCCATGTCTGTAATTCTTAAATAAAACATTCACCTGAAAATGACCTACATCATATTTTGAGTGAACACCGAGGTCCTGTGATAATATTAGTCACGTGCGAATCGGCATCTCTGTGATTAAGCGGGCTTTATATCATTTTTTTAAGGTTTTAACTCACCGTTTGCGAATAATGGAGGCTGTGTTGATTTGAAGTGTTTCGATATTTTATTTTGGGTCCTGGGTCATTTCCACACCTGCCAACACTGTTGTTTTGGGCGGAAGTCTCCAGTTTTGTTATTTCTCATGGAAACTCTCATAACATTTGAGACCCGCAATCAGGGTGATCTTCTGTCTGGTTGGCGATCGCATCGCTCAAATGCTGACAGGTAAGGTCATATATCATTAAACACCATACAACTGTAGGCTAGACAAACTATATGCAAAGCCTTGCCATCATGTCCAGGAAATAAGTCAGTAAATTTGAGTAAAATCTTCGGCTTCACTTATCCCGTGTGAATGCGGCACATGAAATAAGGATGTGGAGAGGTCATTACTAAATCACACGAGGTCCCCAGATAATACTAATCCCGTGCGAATAGGGCTTATAATTTTTTTTGCCTTTTTAATCTATTTTTAGTATACGAAATAGAAAGACAAACTCTTCGGTAGGATTGGGAACTGAAAATCAATTGCAGTTCTGGAATCAGAATTTAAAGGTTAGGAATAAGATTAAGTTCAAACTCTCTTATCAATTCCTGTGTGCACATTTCAGAAATGTGCATGTTTTATCTCGTGATCTGCTTATTTCTCAATAAAAGCCTTTGTGAAAATCAACCATGTTTTACTATAGTAGACATATTTTTCTATATGCATATATTTGCTGTGTGTATTCAGTATATACACCAACCTGTGCCCATAAATATATATGTATGTATATACTGTATATATCTCTCTCTCTCTCTCTCTCTATATATATATATATATATATATATATATATACAGTAAATACATTAAACCAGTCATAAAGCAGGCTAAATTATCATGTTAATATCTCAATGTTTTCCTTAATTTTTACAATTTTGGATTAAAACTGGGAATCAACAAGAATTGGAATCTATAGGCAGAATCGGAATTGAAAAAAATCCCAACCCTACTCTTCTGACCAGGCAGATCCGTTTGTTAACTGGCAAGTCTATTTACTGCTGCCTCCTAAAAACAAAGCCTACGGTTCATCTGTTTTGCAAACACTGACTTGAATCTGACACATGAGCTGCCCCTTGGTTTTTATTTTCACTCCTCCAACCGTATAAATTCAACAGAATGTAACGTGCTGTGTTCGTAGATGTCCTGGCAAAGCAAAGGTGTTGAGAAGCACCAACGCGGTGACTGGTTTTGAAAGAGAAGGTCACATCTTGTTTATGTTGCTTAGCTTGTGAGGTCCACTCGTGTGAAACGTTCGGGTAACGTATCACAGCACCCTTTATGACCTCACAATGTTATTTCTCTCTTTATGGAATTCTATTTGTTGCCACCGGAGCAGCTCTGCCTTTCACGACACTTACGAACTCAAGACTCTCGTGAAGGATAACTTGGCAGAATCATCACGTGCCGTGTCAGAATAGACTGTGCCGACAACTAAATGCCTATGTGGGAGGGGACGGCGAGTACAGGAGAGCATGACAGCTTTTTAAATTGATCCTGAAAAATTGCTCCCCGTGCAATAAAAATGTCAACAAAAACTGAGCTGACCTTTACAGCTCGGTATTCTGAGTGGTTTAGAGTTTTCTTACCAACCGCACGGCACGTTGTGTTTATCACACTTGTGAGAGGTAGGTCCATGAGAAAGATAAAAAACATAAATGGAGTCGGAGTCACTCTGTCCCTGCAAGGTTTGTAACAAACATTCATGAAATCTTAAAGATCGGGTAACATGCTATATTATGCATTCTGACTTTTCAACACTGTTAAATGTGCTGGCGTTTCATGCTTAGCAAGGTTAACTTAAAAAAAAACGGGTTTGACTTATGACGTAGTATTTCTGTGCTTGATATCCCCAGCACTCCAACTTTTTATAATTGTTTTGTAAAAGGGATCCTATTACTTTATTGGGAAATTCTCCCTGAAAAACACGCCGACGGCATGGTGAAAGAAATAGCCTGCCCACACGCCAACCAACGGGAAGACCGGCTTATCAAGATTGGCTGCGCTGTGTCAAGATTGGCTGTGCTGTGGGCCTGCAGCTGCAGCTCTTTACTCTTGCGATAGTGAGATCCTTGTGGATGTTTTATAAACGGTTGATATAATGCTGCATTTAAAGATCGTTTGAAACTGATAGATGGCGCGGTGCCAGTGCTAAAAGATGCCGGACATGAACTGCACGTGTAAGTCAAACTAAGTCTTATGTCTGTGTTTTGTTGGCAATCAGCGCGTACGTGCACAATGTAAAAAACAAAAAGGGATTAATGCGATGATGTATAGTGTGCTCGTGCCGTAGTTCCATCCAAATGCCTGCCTCCAGCAGTTCGTCTTATTCGGGAAATAATCGTACAGCTGTCTCTCTATTATATATGTGATCAAACTAAATACTCTTCAAAGATACAACGTATACTATGCTACTGTATAGGTACTCAAGATTAATATGAGATTGGCAGAAACTGCTTGTGTTTCCTGATCTTTAGGATAAACATGGTGGCTGTTATGGCGAAATGAAGACTTAATGCCTTCATAAAGTCACAGAGGCATGTCAAATCCTAAATTACCAGCTTCATGCTTACAGTGATCCCGACACGCCGCATATGATTCTGTACCTGTGAGGTTTTTTTCCCCAGAATCCTCTCTGGATGATCCAATAATGAGCCATCTGTCATTGTAATTAATCTGTTGGTATTTAGTGGATAATGAGATGCTGTCGTGTCATCTTTTCTTTCTTTTTTTATCATCCTTTACACTCCAGAACGTGAAAAGGGAAATAGGGGGTGTCGACCACATATCTGTGGTCGCAGATGGGAGGTTTTGTTGACTTTAAACCTTTTTTTCTTCAATGCCTATTTTGGGGATTGTTGTGTGACAACCTTGTTTTAATGTCGCCAAGAAGCCACAAACAAATGCCACGCTACAGACAAAACACGTACAGGCCACCGCAGAGAAGCGCCGCGGACCTCCCCATCTATCCAATGATCCAATGAGCTACAGCATATTTATCATGAGTTAAAAAAGGTGCCACATTCAGTAAATTAATCCTGGTAGAATGGCTTCTGTGCATACTGAGAAATCGTTTTCAATCATAAGTGAAAATGAAATGCCGAGCTGGACAGACACACCACTTCGGATGGAAATTGCACTGCCACATGCAATTTCACAGGAAGGTGCCGCTCACACATCGACTCCACTTCCTGTTCCAGCCTGTTGTAGATAAAGAAGGCGAATTTCCCCTGAGGAGGGAGTGAAACTTTATTAAGCTGAATAGGTGGACCGTTGTGCGGCTGCGTCACCTCTCAATGGGAAACACGGGGGACTAGATTAAGTATCAACACCCCTGGTTATCTTTCAGCTAATTTAAACGTCAAACCACTGCCTTCACCAAAACCTCACACTTTGGTATCTGACATCTAGAGCTAACAGCAAAACCAATTTGCAGGCAAATGGGGTGATGATGTGACAAAACAAAATGTCAGTTTGCTTGAGATAAACATAGATTTTTATTTGACATTCACCATGTTGGGCTTTAATTATTGGTGTTTGCCATTAAACAAAAACAACCAGGCGGCTTGTGTGTGAATGTTAAGGGTTGTGTCATTCAAGATGTATGAAAGAGAGTAAAAGTGGAATTTAATGCAAAGAAGGGTGGGATGATGAACGGGATCTTGGTGGATGGTAGAAAAGAAAGAAGTGAGTGGGAAGTGCCGAGTAAGACGGATGCACGGGAATGATTGGTGTCGGATGTTTGGAGTCAAGAAGGCCACTCCTCTAAATCTAATTTAAAGGATGAATTAGAGAGTCTTCAAGTGGGGGAAGAGCTTCTTGTGGGAGGCTGGAATAAAATGAGTTCACTGGATCACTCAGCCAGTCTTCATCATCAATCAGGAGGAAATCTTAACACGCTGCACTGTGTTTATTGCACTTTTTACCTTGACTGACAGAGAATGTGAACGGAGTGGAGCAACTGCAATTTACCATCGCTATTTAAATCTCACTGGTGAGAGAAATCCTGTTGTGAAGCAAGATCAGATATCTTATGTAGAGCCTTAGGTCTTACGCTGTGCTCATATTTGCTCAGGCACAAAAGCCTGCAATCTGAAGTCTTCAAGATTTCAATATTGAGTTTGAGACTTATCTTTATTGTAACAAGACCTATATTCACTCTTACGTTTATGTATTTTGCAGACGTTTTGCAGCTACGCTTTTCATATTAACTTTTAATTTGTATTTTTGAGTGTTTCCTACGGGAGTTATTTTCTCCATGTGTCTATTTTAAGGGATAGTTCCCCCCAAAATAAAAATTCTGTCATCATTTATTCACTCTTATATCATAAAACCCTGTATATGACTCTTTCTTCTGGAACACAAAAGAAGATATTTTAAGCCATACAACGGAAGTCAATGTTGTTTCTTTACTGTTGTTCTTCAAAATATATTTTTTGTGTTCTGCAGAAAAAGAAGGTCATACAGGGTTGTAAAGACATAAGGGTGAGAAAAGGATAACATCATTTTAAATTTTATGTGATAAACCCCTTTAAACTCTAAACTTTAAATCATCCCCCACCACACCCCCCTTCTTTTCCTTTTTATATTTGTAATCTGTGTTCAAAGACACAAATTTCCACTTTATTTCCACTGTTCTTTCATTTAGACTGCTAACAGTCTATTAACACATTTTTTACCATCATTCTCGCTAACACGCACTTGCATTAAGGACAATTAACATGTGCAGCACTCCACAATTTTTATAAAATTACTTATGCTCCAGGCAAAAACCAAGCAGCTCTGCTCCCCACTGCTCACGTACTCTGTTGGCTGTGCGCAGCTGCGTGTGCAGCAAAGATGAAGATGTCTGCATTTCCAAATCAATGTTCAGTGGCATTAAAGGAGGAAAAATTGATCGCACGTATGGCGTTCAACGATTGTGAAGGTTCACAACAGGCTCTGTTTGTTAATATAGACCGTGGGCATCACCTTCTACCAGTAGCGACAGCAAGCACGAGATCATGCTGATTGATATGAATGTCAATGGAGCTGGGGACGGTTGCTGGGAACAGTGCGGGTACCCAACACATCCAATCATTATCTGCAGATTACAGTTGAGGGACTATGGAATGTTGACAATCAGCAGCAGCTTGTGGTAGAACAGATATCAGTACCCACACCAATTATGACATGGGGCGCCATGTCCCCTGAAGATAGAAGCAAAGAGCGAGACACGCAACTGAGCGCCGCTAATGAGAAATATCAACACTACGACTTCAGATCATTTCAGTACACACGCTCACACAGAGCTGGCGCATTTCGGAGCTCAGTCCGAGAAAGTGCTGCAAACGAGTCAACGACACAAATCAGCCAGCCTGGGGGAAATAAAACAAATTGCTAGGCTATTGTTTGCAAAAGTAGGATATGCCAGAAGACACACTGCCTCTTGTGAGATTTACAACTGGGACCAATGTGTATTTAGTGTTGACCCTCTAAATCTCAGCTCAGGGTGGTAGAGCATTGATTTCTCTGACAAAGTATGAAATGAAAAATGCATTGAGCTTTTCCGGGGGTTCATAAATGTGCACCCTCTATTTTTCCAGCCGCAAACACGCACACACAGGCCGCCGAGACCACTGATATGCGGGTTCCAGAGAGGGGTTCTGTCACGCACCGACCTCCTGTAAACACGACCAGGTCACCATCCATCTCTCACAAAACATCACCTGCTGCTGCTGAGCACTCATCTACGGCGAGTCACCATCTGTGGAGGAAAAACTCAGCCTCAAACTTCACAGGGAGTCGGAGGGAGGGACGTCTACTTTTGTGTTTCCGCCGATGGACCCAGAGAGCTGATATCTCCTGTTTTCAGGTGCTGTTAACAGCAAAGCTGAATCATACTATAATCGGTCCATTTGAACTTCTCTTGGTGCCGAGGTCCCTTCAAGATTACCATTACATAGCTCTGAAAATGAGGGTATTACTATCAACAAATGGAAGCTAATGATAACCTTGTGTAAATGCAGAACCTTCCTTTTAAAGAATTCCATATCTTTTACTCCGAAAGTCTTTTACTATGAAAAATGTTTAAGAGTGGACCATGGCTTCATTTTATTTAGGTGTGTATTAAGGCAAATAAATAACTGACATCATCTCAATTGAGATTTTATGAATGTGCTTGTTTAACCCGGCAGGGCTAATGTAAAAAACAAATTCACCCTTGGCTGATCTCTCTGAAAGGGTTGCACAGCTCACAGCATCGATATTATTGCAAGTGACATGATCTACATTTTGAAGATTTACTGTTGAACAAAACTCACCACTCACTATAATGGGGATCTGGCTGAATGCCATGATGTCTCAAAAGGAAGATGCAAAAAAAGCTTAGTGATCGAACTCATTACTACACCGAGGCATCCGGGCATCATTACACCGAAACGACGCATTCCCCTTAATCAAAATATGATAGGTACAGCCATTCGATTATTTGTTGTTCTGGTAATAAGAATGAAGCAAGCAACAATAATGAACAAGATATAACCAGCTCCAATATGCCCACATTTAATTTATAGATTGAGTCAATTTAAGAGTGCATTACAATTGCAGTCTCTGGGAGTTTTCTTAAGGACTTTAGGGAACACGAGGATGCATTTTTGTATAGCTCATCTCTTCATATTACCATGATAAGCTTTTATTGTCAGTAATGAAAAGAAAGCGTAGCAGATCATTCCTTTGTCTCTGTAGAATAAATAGCTTTTGTTGATGAAACGCCAACTATCAATCAAATCTGCATTCACATCTGCGTCATTTAAAACTGGAGACACTGTAAAGCAAGGGGGAATACTAAGTTATCCTTCACAGTGTGCCAATTCAATGAGAGTTTAGTGGCCCACGTCATATAAAAAAAACAATATGTTACTGATTATGACGTTACATGAAGCATCTGTTGCATTTTTGTCATGACACTATTTTGATGGTTTTATATAAGTATAAAGATATATATATATATTTATATAAGATACATGACTAATCACACTCACAATTCGACGCTGTCCCTCTTGAAAACGTTTTCGTTTTTTAGGAAATGTTGTGTGCCAAGTTGTCAAAAGCTCTTTTTAATACTTTTTATTGGTTGGATATTTGCAAGAACCAGTGACAAACATAAAGGGTGACTATTAATAATGATTTATGAAGAAAAAAAATACTGTACAAATAATACAAAATATGGTGATATAAGGTTTTAGAAGGACAGCAGCGAATTGTAACAGTAAAATTAAAGTTGTGTTTTGCTGTTCTGGTTTCATTGACCTCTAGTCAAAGTCCTGGACTTAATGGGATATTATACTTAAACTCACTGTGTTGATCACTATGATTTTTACCCAATAATTTAATATAATGCAGTGTGAATTTTATATAATGGCCATATAACATAGCTAGAAAATTGATGAGCTAAGAGCTGAGATGAGCATTATCTCCAATTCTTCAAGAGAAATGAACGTTAGACTGATTATTCTTTGCATTGTTCTAGCACAGGTGTCTTGGGTTTGTTACTCTATGTTGTGCGGAGAGCAGTTCTGCTGTTATAGCCTGTGACAATGTAATCACAGCTGTGCTGATATACAGCCATGGTTCACTTAACCACCAAAATAAATAATTACAGTTTTTTCTTTGATTCAGTTTGTTGAAATAGGTTTATTCTGGGGTCTTGGTCCAAGTCTAGAACCGTGGTCTACGTCTTGACAGTTGAGTTTCTAACCTAATGTCTTTGTAAAAGAGGAAAGGGGTCATGACTTTATACTTGTGTAATCTGAAAACAATTTAATGGTCCCATTTATTTGTCCGCTTTTTACATTTTATACTATTGAACCAATACATTATAGCCAAATAAATAAAATCACAAATACTAAACAATACAAAGCATTGTCTTCTCCTTGATTTTCTGTAAATAATTGGAGATAAATGCTGATCTTAGCTCTTTGAACATCAATATCTTGTGACCAATATAGGTCTTCCATAATACTAGGTATAGACCTATTTTATGGCCATGATATAGAAGTCCCACTACGTTATATTACTGAGACTGGATTTATACATTTCTGGGCTGATACGGTGCAGTTAACAGTGATTTTAAACAAAATATCCCATTAAGTCCAAGAGTAAGAGGTCAATGAAACCAGAACAGCAAAACACAGCATTGCATCGTTCGATTTACTGAAACAATATAAAATGCATGTTCTTAGTAAAAAAAAAACCTTTTATGTGCCTCTTGGTTAAGAGTATTTGATGATTACATTGAGACATGTGGAAACATATGTTTGAGATTTCCTGGAAATAATATGCTGAAAGTCCCATTAAACATATAGTAGATGGTTGGTTTTCACAGAACATTTTAATATGTGTTTATACTGAAAGGCTACAAAACCTACAGTAGATCACCACTAAAATAAAGCACCATTTTCTAAGCACCGATACATTACTTCTTCCTGCGGCAATGAGCATTGTGTTTGAAAATATAAAGAGTCTCTCTAGATTTATGATGCCTTACTATGTAATGTTAATGTCTGAGCCCAATACTATTGAGGAGTCATTAACACCCTGCTAGCAAAAAATTCAATATTACACTTTTATGCTACTATAACTGAAAAGACAGGGGAATTGCTTTATCTCATTCTGTTTCGCAGCTAATTGACATCAGCATTATGGACTATAGATTTGTGTGCACTGACTCGCCTCTATGGGGTGTTTTGACATTTCTTTCATCAAAACGCAAATATGTTTGATAATGATGTCTCACTTCTGTCATCTACACATTTTCATCTTCCTTAGGGTTATAAATCATACATTTGTCTTGTGAGGATGACAGATCTTGTTAGGGAGGTCTTTTGATAGGTTCTCACAACCTAACACACTTTGTGCCTGACTGACTGTCCAGCTAGCAAACAACAATACTGCTGCTGATCTGATTTCTAAGGATGAAGTGTTTAATGATTTCAAGCAGGGCTGGACTGGTTCTTAAAAAGGGCCCTGGACTTGGCCAAGAGCGGCGCTCCGTCTATTCTGTCTGTGGGGGTTGGGTGGTTTCGCGCATTTGCGTCCCTTGCATTTGCGTTTCTATTCTGTCCCTCTGTGGGGCACATCAGGGCAGTGGGGCGTATTAACGTTCCACGCATTCGCATTTTGGGCCCATGTTTAGATGCGGCCCACCGGGAAAAGTCTCGGTACGCCAGATGGCCAGCAGCTTGTAAATCACCCTGCTTTCAACCGATTCCAGGTTAAAGGTGTTTTTTACACACTGCCTTACATATCATTGATGTCCTTGTGAAAACGTGTATCTCCATATTTCATGATGATTTCATCATTATTAGTCACCCTTTGTGTTTGTCAATGGGGTTTGAAAATATGTAACTTGTAAAAGGCATTAAAAAGTGCTTGTCGACTTTGATAACACAGTGTTCAATCATTTTAAAAGTACAGCGTTCTTTCATTTCCTGAAAAACTGCTATTTTGGACAGCCAAGTTTTTGGAAGGACAGCAACAATATATAAAAATTCTAAGGGTTCTTCTGTAGGGTTGTAAGGGTCCATCCCCACTTTCAGAACCTTTTTGTTACAAAAGGTTATTGGTGGTGAAGAATGTTTCTACAGACTATAAAAACGTATGAAAGAAAAAGGTTCCTCTAAGGAATCTTAACTGAAAAGTTCTTGGGGAACAAAAGGGCTCTTTTATAACATGAAGCACATTTGTAGCCACCCTTTCTTAAGAGTTGATTTCAGTAGTAGGTGTCCCAAAAAAATCGCTCTCTGTAAACCGTCCGCAAGAAAAGAGTCAAGGGAACATGACCCACATTTGTTTTAGCCAGACAGAAAACTCTATGCTTGTAAATCATTTTACACAATGTTTCCAGGCATTGGCTTTCATGAACTTTGTCTTTGGCAACTCACAATCAGTTTGTCAAATGACCCCCAACATAACCCTAGCAACCAACCAGAAAACCCAACCACATACTGTAGCAAAAGGCACCAGCTACAATATACATTATACAATATACATTATACATATATTTCAGCGGCAACAACATAAACAAATGTTATGTGAACCAAATTTAACTTATGGTAGACCTCCGCCCAGAATCTATAACTGTTGAGTAGTTTTAATTTAATTTGATGAAATGAATATACAATAAAATATTAATATACATATTAATATATTAAATTAATTTTTATATAAATTAAACATAAAATAACTTGTTAAATTATAATCAAACAAATACCAGAAGTTGTAGGTCAGCGTGTGCTTCTACATCCCAACCCTTAAAGCTTCTTTTCCGGGCCTCATCCTAATGTCCATTATTGCACCACTCACAATTTTTCAAATATATCAAGTTCAAAATTCAGCTGCCACGGTACTGAAGTTCCACAATTCACCTTTAAAGACTTAATGACTGCGAGTTTAATTATGATTTATATCTGAAAAGACTATTAAAAGGTTATGATTGTAAAGATATAAAAGATTACTATCATAATGGGATTTCAGGAGGGGGTAGGGCTGTGTTTAAGGCAGGTAATCAGAGGAGGATCTCTGGCTAAAAATGAGTCTCTCGGAGGAACATCAAGGCAATTAACACTGCAAACACCGAAGGAGGATAAACTGCCTTCAAATGGATTAAAGAGTAAATGTCCGTGAGCCTTAAGAGAGTACAACTGTATGTTCACGTACAAAAGCTTAATCTTTTTCAGAGATTGGCAGACTAAACAACTACTATTTACAATCTCCCTCGGACCAAAGCATCCCCCTCTTCTCTCCGGTTCCCTGAGTAATTATGGCAATGGAGACCACCTCTCCGCGTTCTAACAGCTTCATTAATAACTGTTGTGTAATAAAATTATCCAAGCTCTCTCTGCTGATGATTAGTCCACTGTAATGAGGCGTGCTGATGGTCCGCTCCAAGCTTTGATTTCTTAACTCCCATCAGAGTCCTGTTGAGCTGAGGGCTGATAGAGGTGAGATGCACCAGGGGTCTCGTACTGTGAATCGAATGGCATTGAGACCGAAGCCCCCCAAAACAAGCCTACCTTATTTCAGAAATGAACTGTTGAGCTGACAGCGCCAGGGCTAAGAGATAAATGATGTCAACCTTTGGAAGACTAAAAAAAGAGAAAAGTAATTATTTCTCGACAAGGATCACTGACCCACCAGCCCTGGCACAGGTGATAAGTTAAAAATATATCTACACATAGGGCTCCATAACGGAGACCCTTCACGATGCGACCTACCCGTTTCCCAACTTAATATACTACTCCCTCACGAACGAGACGGTGTGTTGCGAACAAGGTTGGTCGAGGATAAACGGCCTTCTGATCCACAGGTGTCACAGTGAGCGTGATGGCCTCGCGTTGATGTCGCTCATGCTCATGGTCATGCCGCAGAGCAACAGCCACCATATGTCGGTCTCATCATCGCCTGGCTCACTCCTCCGTCCCCTCTCAACCGCTGACATCAACATTACTCACGCGCACCTGGTCACAGACAAGTGGACATCTCATGAAGCCCTGAGGCTGCGACTGTGAGCAAGATGTACCGCTGACAGATCGAGCCGGCGTCATGACTGATTTTCACACTGTTGCACCATACAGTGATACTTCAGTGTCATCCAACATCTGCAGCCTCTACCCTATCTAAAACTCTTCAGTGTTTTCCATTGCAGAAAAAGACGTAAACCGTGAACAACTAGTGTTGATATGAGAATGTGTAATGATAAAGTATTTGGAGTCATGTCATGTGCACAACAAACTCCAGCTTTAATTACCTAAAAATGATATTAAATTTAGATTTATCCTCTGAAATGGCTCCTGGGAATTTTTTACCATTTTATTTGTTAAATAACTTCTTCAAAAGCACACTATAATAGAAAAAAGTATTCAGAAATACTCTGAATGATAATATAAGACTGATACACTGTGTATTTTAGACATAAGGTGTATGTAATACCATAGGCAAATACAGTTTGTCATTATTTGCCATTGTGGGAATTGTGGACCAGTTCTGATCCAAGCACACCGTCTGAAAGACCTCTATTATTTAGTTGAAACCATTGTATGTTTAATGGGCGTCGAATATGTTAAATTCACAAAAATCTCTTCACACCTCATATACGCTCACAATGCATGCTTGAAAACACCCAAAGCCCATGAACGTCACTTAAGCCTATTTTATCACCAATTCACATTTATTTGCGCTATTATACAATCTTTTTATTTTCGGCGTTCTCGACAGATGCCTCAACCAAATCTTCCAACGAGTGAATGAATACGGCTATTTAATGAGCACGAAACTAATTATCATAACAGAGAAACTATTAAAGAAAACTAATGAGTAGAATAGAAGGCTCAATTACACTTACAAAAAAATCGCCTCTTTTTTGCTCTTTAAGCCCTCTAATTCAAGAGCTAGAAATGAACTCCAGACGAGCAGCACAGGACCGGCTCTGACTGTGACTAAGCAACAAGGATTTTATTAATCTGAACTGTAGGTTAAATTTAAAAGCAGCTTATGGCATGCCAAATGTACCTCCTTTGTAAAATTTAGAGAGGCGACGCAGCTACTACAACAACTCACATGGCAAAGATAAACCTTTAAATGTCAGACATCTTGATAAATTTCAAAGACCTTTTTACTGTGAAAGATTTGATTCTCGTAGGTTGTTCGCAGGCCCCCCACACAAGTGCCACATGTGTAAGGACCACCAGGTTTCATCTCTGATGATGCTGAGGTTCATTTTCATTCATTTGGATAAAAGCTCTTGGATGTATTTTGTGAGCGGGAAAAAAGTAAAGAAAAAAGATGAAGTAAAACATCCTCCATGCATGTGCATCTAAAAGCACGTGTATTTTTGTGTGTTAATATATATATATGAAAAACATTTGCGCTTAAAACATCTCTAAAATGTTTAATAGACCAGATTCAACAGATTGCTCTACCGAGAAGCCTGGTACAAGTACGTTTTCTAAAAGAGCAATTTCATAACATACTCTTTTTATGATATCTTAACAAAGCCAGACTATACACGCCAGCTAAAATCATATGACTAAAATCATCTGCTATTAAACTGGACTGAAATAGTAAACATTGTAGATGGAGATGAAGCCTAAAGTAATGTCACAGCACTAAAAAAAGACGTGGAACAGATCTTATTTTGTGTATCCTGTATACTCGGTCTCGTCTAATTAACAGCCTGCTGTATTTCCCAGCATGCAGTTGGGAAGCAATTCACCCCTGCAGAGATGTACACGCTGCATAATGATAACTTAGTCTTTCTGTCTGTCTTAACACGCACCTTTCTGCAAACAAATTCAATTCAATTCAATTCAAAAAGCTTTATTGTCTATGCCACAGAAAACAAGACTCAGACACACAAACAATACTCAATACAGGAACACATAACATTACATACATCCCATAAAAACCTCACAACTATATAAATTCATGTAAAGGTCCTAAAATACCAATTGCAGTTGGGATAAATGTCTTCTTATTTCATATCTTGATCTTATTCCTGGATGTGTGTAAAACCAGAGATAAGCCTGGTCTCGAAACAGGCAGACTTAAAGCACATGGGTAATTGCGGCAGTGCGAGATGGTCCATGGGACTGTAACCATGGATACGGTCCAGCCGGTCCGGATGACTACATCCAGGCTGCCGCCAACATGTGATGGCGGGTGAGAAGGTCAGGATGTGTACGGTGTCAGAGAACCTCTGACTGGGTCTAATGAATCTAAACTGATTCATAAAGGAGACATTTGGAATGACTCATGAGTCGGCGTGAATACGTGTGAGATGACCGAACATGCCAGCCCGCTTCACACGCCGCCGTACCACGCAGACTACAAACACATTACACGGCACCTTTGAACATCCTGCATCACAGCTTCCTCTTTGTGATCGCAAACAAAGAGAGAGGTGTTAAAAAAACAGAGAAGTTGCTGTTAGTAGCGTTAATGTACGTTTATGGAAGAACCCGGAGATGAAAAGTGTGTCTTTTGGATAGCGTGCGAGACACCTCAATGTTGTTTTTTGTAATATTAGCGCTTTACAGTGACCAAACTAGATCAGTGTTTTAAAAAATTGAGGGTTTAAAAAAAAGTCGTAAGGGATTGGAACAACATAGAGATTTTTTACCTCAATTATTCTTTTTAAAGTAAAAAAAACAGTGAAACATCCTAAGCAACACATGACCACCAAGCATCAAGCGATCAAACATCAAGAGAAACATATTTAGCCTCATGATTTCAGCCCAGAGCAAAAAACTGTCTGTGTGGCTGTTTCGAGAGAGCAGACGGTTATTTTCAGACTCTAATATTCAGACACACCGTCGGTCACTCTCTCTCTTTCCTAGGAGCTAGGCTAAAAGCTGTCCGTGAGCACAGCAGGGCACGCAGTCTGAAAAAAAACTGAATCTGAATGATAGCAGACCTGCCATCCCTCCAAGAGAATGAGGTATCGTGGGTAGGAAATGGGCGACCTCTCTGCTATCTTCACCATGGGAACTATTATCAGACCTGGTCATGCTGTGCCATTTCCAAATAAATAAATCACCTTCAAGCCTCGGCAGAAAAATTAATCACCTGTAGCATTGTCTCACACATACGCGCACGGTCGCCCAGCCATCATCAAACACCATTAACTATTATGTCATTGCAGAATTAAGTGCGGAATATTCTGACAAGATGTGAAAAAGGAAGATGTAAGTTGTGTGAAACGTGTCATGATGCTAGTGTTTTGAGCTTTGAAAATAGCTCTGGCTATTTTTATAGACAAAATTGTCTAGTTTTTCGCCTTCAATATTTTCATAATATATTTATTTACTTTAATATCTATATCCTATATCCACAATTCTCTCTATGCTCACACAACTGAGACTTTGGAGGCGGGAATTTTACCCATTGTGCATCTTAATTTGGCATAACACCATACTTTTTTCTGTTTTTAAACTTGGGTTACAGTGTTATGTATGCCTCTGCTCGCGGACTGAGTTTTACATTTACATTTATAAATTTGGCAGACGCTTTTATCCAAAGCGACTTACATTGCTTTATCCTA
Organism: Triplophysa dalaica; assembly: GCF_015846415.1. NCBI lineage: Eukaryota > Metazoa > Chordata > Actinopteri > Cypriniformes > Nemacheilidae > Triplophysa > Triplophysa dalaica. The sequence continues at coordinate 12,639,707 of NC_079550.1, read as the reverse complement.
TACATTTTTACATAGGTATGTGCAATCCCCTGGGATCGAACCCACAACCTTGCGTTGTTAACGCAATGCTCTTACAACTGAGATACAGGAAAGTTGTTTTGCACCCTCGCAGGGATTCTTTTTCGTGCACGGATACTGTTCTGCGCACATAAATCACACGTGCGGTTGTCATGCGCGCAAATTTTGGGTCTGAATAAACTCCATACCATTGACCATTCACCGTTGTTCGGTTACCAACATTCTTCAAAATATCTTCTTTTGTGTTGTGCAGAAAAAATGTACGAAATACAGTTTTGAAATGACAAGAAGGTGAGGATAAAAATTTCATTCTTGGGTGATCTGTCCCTGTTAACTGCCCTTTTTGAGCCAACACATGAAAACGCATGTTGGCGGTAAAAAATGGCGGTAACTCATGAATTCTTTGGAATACAGACTTACGGTTGGTCTCGTTATAAAAAATAAAAATAGGTGAATATTGTAAAAATCACATGCACACAAACACACAACAATTTAAGGTATGTTGTTAGGTTTATTGTAAAAAATAATAAAAAAAGTTTATGTTTTTCTTTATTAAAAAATACATTAAAAAAATACGAATCGCAAAATCTAAGCACACCCTTTATAAAAAAAGAATCAGTTAATCTCCCTACATAAATTATTTTTAAAAAACACCAAATAAATCTGTATTCTAGAGTCTTAGACCTTTCCAATGATTTATAGTTTGTCATGATTCGATTAGAAATTAAATGCACAATATTAATGCAAACTTAGGTGTCCCGTACACGGAACGGGTGACAGTTAACAGGCTACGACAGTTAAAGCTGTAATGAAAAGTTTAAACAGGCCTCGCCAGTAAGCTTATCCAAGCTGAAGACCAACAAACCACCCTCTTTTCATAACAAATAACAACCCTAAGTATGAGTTATAATTACAATGACGTGTGCCCTAGCAAGAACCACTAATTAGTACACTCTTTAACTACGACACATTGGCTTTCTCTCCCTGTGGATGCCAGATCAATGCATGCCATTATGTACCATGTGTGGCATGTAGCCATATACGCTGCAATCTGCAATGAAAATCAATTGTGATTTATCTTGAATGTGCTCGGAGGGACTTGTTCCCCATCGCTGTGGTGCAGGTAGAATGGAGATGAAGAGCGGAGGCCACGCCCCCTCGAGCGCTGCTCTGTATTTCGCTTTACACATCATCCGGCTGTGCACACATGAATGGCAAGCCACAAGCAAATCAAATGGATGGTTTGTTGTGAGAGAAAATGACATGGATTTTGATTTGACAGGGATTTATGGCGTCCAGTCAGAGGGAGCAGTAAAAATGGCTATGCTGGAAGACGCTCCGCTTGATGCGGGCATGTATTTTTAGTGCAGTAACATAGAGGATGATGCATATAGTCAACTCGCTCAGCTAAAAGACTGACACCTATTTTTAGAATCTGTGTCCAGCAGGGAAAAAACAGTGGAGGCTTTCGTGACTCTAAAGTCATTCGACGACAGATCTAAATACGTTACGTGAACACATGTTGAATATACTGTATATAACACACATTAAGTACATTATTCTCAAAAAAATGAAATAAAAACTTTCTTTAAGTAAAGATGTATAACAATGTAAAGAAATTCTCTAAGGGAACATTTAATCTTGATCAATCTACTAAATATCTGAAATGAAAAAACAACATATTTAGAGGTCCGTTGTTACTCACCAACATACTAGTGATTCAGATGGAGATCTTGATATCCATCGAGGTGATATATTGCGCTGAAATGTGTGTTACAGCACAGTAGCCCTTTCATGACGGAACCCTAAACAAATACCGTCCTCCATAAAAATGAGATCTATGCACTTATGTGCTGTGTTTTATTTGTTCTGCTCGACTGTGTGAGGCCCTGAATTCAAGTGATGAACCTAATTAAATAAAACTGAGCCGACAGTTATTTTGCATGTTTTCTCACGCTGAAGAAAAAAGCCTAGCATGCAATGTAACAGTTTTAATCCACACCGAGACATCCGGCTGCAAGCATCATCAAGCTTCCCGTTAGTCTTTTGGCATCCGTTCCTATGACTCTTTCATAAACAGAAACAAACAGAACCCAAATCAAATCAGCAAGTATTTGTGAGAGGTGCTTCAAAAGGATCAGACATGTTGGAATTGTGATGCTTCTGCAAACATCTGTTTTAAAAGGCACAGTAGGATCAGCCGTGGCTTTTTATAAATCTCAGGTGAAATGGAATATATGTGCAGAGAGACTAAGAAATGCAGAGTAAGGTCACGGTCGAGCTCCAGACCGACAGCTCTATTGAGGCCAATCAGTCGACAGGCTGCCTGTGGATGATTGACAGCATGGGAGACAGGTTGGCACAGAAGGGGTCAGAGTCAAGCTCCCACAAACCACCTCAGGGCAGCACACACACACACAAAACCAGAAGAATTTCTTGGAGACAGACAGAACATTCACAGTCTACTGAGATTCAGAGGCCCTCACATTGTGTTGTGGATCACATACAGTAGGTCTCCCAGCATTCATTGCTCCTCCTGCTCTCCTATCTCGCTGCCTGACACTCAGCGTCATGCGCACTCAGCCTAATGTCGCGGTGTGATACGGACATAAAGGCAGCTTTTCAGGAACCATAATCCTACTTAGATCCAGCATGTTAAAGAAAGCACAAGAAAGGGAAGGAATCAAAGAAGGTCTCCTTTTCTGTTTGGCTGCTTACATTAGTACTCTAACGGAAGGATTTGCATCGGATTAAAAGAGAGCACGAGAAGGTTAATAGGCACAGGCTTGGAGCACTCCTTAAAATATGAAAAATATGAAATTACATTCTAGTTCTGTAATATCATAGAATTTAAAAAAGTTCAAAGATAAACAGAGAATCTCTACTAAATTAGTTGTTTACATTATTATTGGAGCGTTTCCCAGACAGGAAATAGCTTTAGTCAGGAACTTAGAAAAAAATTGATATTTAAGTTGTTTTTAAAACTCTACTTAAAACATAAAACATTACTATGTGCATCTTGAGAAAAAACAATTGTCAATGCAAGTTCTTTCCGATCAAGACACCAACATTTAAGTTGGTCTGGGGCTAGACTTCTGTCGTCATTTAGTCACCCTTTTGTTATTTCAAACCTTTATGACTTTCTTTATTCCTTCTTTGTTTCTTCCGCAGAACACAAAAGAAGATATTTTGAAGAACGTTGTTAACCAGCATCTTCAGTATTCACTTGCATTTGTTTTATGTGTCCGTACAGTAAAAGTGAATGGGTTGCGGCCGCTGTTCGATTACCAACTTTCTTCAAAATCTCTTTTTTTGTATTCTGTAGAAAGAAAGTCATAAAGGTTTGAAATGAGAAGAGGGTGAGTAAACAATGACAGAATGTTCATTTTTGGATGAACAATCACTTTAAGCCCTGTCTGGGAAACCACCCCTGTAAGTTTGAAACATGACAACAGTTACTATTTGGTAACTTCCAGAAATCTCATCCCTGTTGTAACATATAGTATGACACGGGAAATCACGACATGATTTCACGGCATTGTTAATTTAGCAAATCACATTACATTTTTCACTTGACTTTTAATGAACTAGACTTTATTCTGCAAATGTCCATCTTAATACTGATACTTACCTGCCCCTTCCTCTTTTGGCCCCGACCTTCCCGATCTTTATTAAACATTCAGCTGCACATCAATAAAATTTAGCTGTGCACTTGCACACTCAGGCTCAACATTTTGAACCCAAAGACAGCCTAAATATTCTTATCATACAATCGAAGGAGGAAGAGAGAGAAGTATATAATAGCCTCCATTAGAGGATAACACACCACAGAAAGTCTGTCTAATTACAGGTAGGCACTTATGCAATGCATGCACTCTAAATTCCCAACACAATCACGCCCATTGACATTCAGCAGCCAGCGGAGAGGCCCGAGCTCCACGTCCAGCATTGAGCATCGATGGGTAGAAATAATCATCACAGATGTGCGGATATCAACCCACAGATGACGTATTTTCAAATCAGTGAGGCTATCATCATTTCCATCTGTGGAACAATTCCCACACTCGAGATAATCTCTCTTCGCAAACATTTATTCACAGACGTTCTTTTCTACAGCAGGACGCACTCACTCTAGATATGTCCTTGATTGTGTGTTATAGACCTCGTGTACGGACGACGCGATGTGTCTCTTGGTGTGAGTTCTCAGCTCTCGGCCTCAAGGTGCTTCTGCTTCGATCGATGCAGAGCACAAGGCCGTCGTGAATCACAGACGGAAAAGCAAAACACGGCCGTCTCAGAGACAACAAACAAGATTTCTACGGTCATGCCACACCTGCCAATGGTGGCCATAAACATTTCTAACTGACCGTAAAACGAAACGTTGGCATTTAAAGAATATATTGTAATCTATGAGAGAATCGTGTTTTAGAGCGTTTAGTTTTGCATATACTGTATGTTACATTAACCTTTGGAAAGATATTTACTTTTAAAAGTAAAAGTATTTTACTATTAATCAAAGAACATTTCAAATACAAAATATGTATTTTTTCTTCGACATTTCTAGCATTTGTTTATTTATAACGTGTTGGAAAATGTGTAGTTTCTTCAAAGATTGCTACCTCTTTTTACCAGAACATTCATGAGTGATCTTTCTTTAGTCGTTTCCCTTCAAAGAATTGACTAATCAAAACTGAACCGTCTTGAATTGTTTCACAAATTAGTTTGAATGATATGCAACCCAGTCTTTGAAAACTCAGCTGAAGTCATTTTTTCTGATTCACAGTTTTCTGCATAAAAACAGTATATACTACTGTATATAAAAAATGAATATCTTTAATAAAAGTAGGGCCAAGATTAAAATAATATTTAGGACGCCAATTTTGAGTGTTTTTGATGCAAAATAATTAAAGGTAATGTTTATAAAATAATTTGTTAATAGAAATAAAGCATATGAATATCTCAAAATCGATCATATAATTATTAATTAACATAGATTATTCATAATATAATTATAAATGTATATATTTCTCATTTATTATATACATTTTTACTGATCTCAATTATATTATTAAACCTTAATCTGCGTTTTACAGAGGAGATCACATTTGTTTAGTTCGCTGCACACCCTGAATCATCTAGATTATCTTTTTAATCAAATTGGATGCTCAGCTGGTGGTCAATGTGGATGTTATGCATATTATGCCTGTACACATATGTGCATATGTAAATAGGTCTATTTGTAAGCAAAATAATTAGTGAAAACAGTAAAGGTCAAGCAGTGAGGGATTAGAACAGTAGTAAATATCTCTATAAGAATGTAGAGGGAGTACGTAAATGAGATAATTACTCCATGTGATGTCTGCCCTGGGCTGACACAAAAGCTGCTGCCAACAGAGGTGCAAAAGCTGCAAGGCGTAATGAATTAAAGGTTTCTAATTATTAACATTTAAATCACCATATGTCGCCATATACGCCGCTTGGCTCTGATCCTGCTTTCCATGCAGCTCTTTAGCAGGGTACTCTGCTTCCAGGGTACACGGGCAGGTGCGCGGTATCGGGCCCTTTCTAGTGAACCCTGCTCATTTGTATGCGCATACCTCCTTGTGGGATCAGATAAGCCTGAATTTGAAAGGGTAAAATAAAAGGGGATTCAAATAACACATACTGGCATGGGATGTGAGAACAATTTGAATACTCCACTGGCCCAGAACCAGCCACACGAGTCAGAGTCAGTCATTAGAGCTTATCCCTGGAAAAATCACAAACTCTTTCCCGTGTCAATATTAGCATGGATTGGGGCAGCATGGTGCCTGTGGGAAATCATTAGTAAGACAGAGACTGGATTAATTTTACTGTATGTAATTACAGTTGCAAGGCGCTTATTTTTGATTAACAGCGTCGATGAAATGATCGTCACTTGAAATGAAACCTTCCGCGGTGATGTCATTGCAATATTTCCACATTGCATATAGCATTAATATTTGATTTCTACTTTTGTCCATATAGAGTGTGTATGTTCTCATTTCTTGCCTCATGCATACATTTAATAGTCCTTCTTAACCTCAACTAACACAAATAGCTAGTCTTCCGAGTCTACGTTATGTAACCCTTATAATGCAAGCATATTGTAAACTAGCCGCTGGCGCCATTAAAAAGGGAAGTCTGCAAAAGAGATGCCTTAAGATTTTACATTTATGTAACAATTTTATTGCTTTTTATGTTCGCTTAATGTTTCAATAACACAACAGACTACCGTGATTTACCAAGGCTCTGCTAATTGTGGTCATTCATTAACTCTGTGCTTGGACAGCCAGACATAATGGTCCCTTTTTATCAGTTTTGCCATGATGGCACAATTAAGCTCCAATTTGACATTAAACATTAAAGACAGACCGGGCGCAGCATGTTCGCAGAGGAAATGTCATAGTGTCGGAGAAGGGGACAAACTCACTGAGGAATGGCGGTTTGGACAACACAGCTGAGAGATGTCTGGTTCACAGCCAGCCCGCTGCCGTGCCCGCCTAAGCCCAGCAGGAAAATGCGCCTCTGTCCCGCATTAGCGCTGACATTCTGCATTCAAACGCCACGGCAGCCCGGTTTGGGCAACGGAGACAGGCGGACGTGCCATAAAGCTGGTGTGACAGCCCACCTGGAGCAAGGGATGGTGTGGATAATCCTGCTGTAGTTTGATTACGTGAGACCGGGCCTCAAGGAGAACGCAGATGACAAATCAAATCCGACAACAGACAAAACAGCATCTGACACTCGGGAGGGGGGCACCGGCTGTAATAGCCAGCATGGAGTAGTGAGCACACCTGACCCCAAAGTGAGAGTAATGAAACCCTGGCTGGAACACACCGACGTGGGGCCTTTGCAAACTGTAGTGCAAATCGGGTGCCAGAACATCTTTTCACAGCAGCGGTTCAGCACGACAAATAGAGAAAAATGGCACTCCGGATGGGCTGACACCGTTCCCCCCGCTCCTCAGTGACGGGTCGGCGGGTCAACCACAGTGGAGCACCTCGTGATTCTTTGCATGGTTATCAGATCAGTCTTTCAGCAAGGGAGATGACGTTTATTCCAAGGGCACTGCGAGAAAAATGAATGCCAAACTTTGAAAGGCAATAAATTAGAATTGTAAAAATAACACTGGCTTATAAAAATGTGACCTCTGTGACCTGATACCAAAGATATCCTTCGTCACCTCCACAACCACCTATCATACCCAGAGGACAGCTATAAGCACTTCTCGCTAGAGGACGAAATAATATTCAAATATAGGAAAAGGGGGAAAAAGAACAGGCTTCTTAAAAATAGGAAACTCTCTAGAGATATCCAATATAAGAATCTAATTTACGGTTATTATAATCCATTAAAATCTTTGCTCATTTTGTTGCATGGGTTGTTTCATTTTATTTGAACACTGAGGGAATAAAAAATAATCACCAGTGGAGAGGTTTGCCGAGGTTTCTCATCACCCCGCAAAAAGTTAGACAAGGAATCGTGGGTATTCGAGTCGATCAGTACGTAATGAGAAAAGAAGAAAGAAATGATGCTGACCCCAAAAAGTGCCAAAAACCACAGAAATCTAAACCTGAGCTCTCTGTACTCTCCTGTGTGTTTTATTAGTCTTGCCTCAGTTCATTTCACTCTAAAATAAATATACATATTAACTCTAAAGAGAGATTAAGACTCCATCAAACCCTATTTACTAGAAAATCGACTGCAGGGACTTTCTCCTGAGTATTTCTGTTGGAGTCCTGTTACCTCACCGGTTAAATAAGACTTATATGTACATTTACAGTGCGGTTCTTTGATTAATGTATGTATAATTCAGAGGGAAATAAGAACTGTTTAATACACCGGGCTTATGAAAAGCAGTAAGATTAAATAAAAAGCAAACTGAGACTTTCTTAGTGCTTCGGCTTCCAGATTTTGATTCATTCCTTTGAGACAAAATTGATAAAATACTGACTGTTTACTCAAACATGGTGTGTTTTCTAATAATTTGAGAAATGAACCTTTTTTTAAATACTGCTTTGGTATGAAAAACATCAGTCAGTTTCCATGTTGCCAATGGACAGCTTGAGAAATGATCCGTATAAAAATATATATAAACCTGAGACCCATATCAGTGATTTATTTTGATGTACTGTCATGTTTAATACTTCAGTTTACTTTATCACTAACACAACAAAATGAATTGTACTTCAGAGAAAAACTCAATAGGATTAATGTGACAGAGAAGGGGAAAAAGACATTTATTCCTAGACCACTCTGTCTTCATTACTCTGTGTTTTAATGCCCATCGCTATAGCCATCTGAAAGACTGCATCTCAAAGGGACATTCCAGAAGCTCAGATCTGATTCATTACAACAAGTGTTAAATTATTTCTGCTCTGCTACAGGGAATTAAATGCCTGTTCTACCCGCGAGAAGACTCAGCAGGGCATTGGGCTTTTAACGGAAATAACATAAAACCCTTCAACGCATTGAGAGTGGCAGAGTCTCAGTCTAGACAAAGGAAAAACATCTGTAGCCACCCAACGGTTCGCAATCTGAACGATTTAAAACCAAGTGAGAACAAAAAGCAAAAGATGAGGTTAGAATGGAATAGCAGAAAATGGCACATTGAATTCTTAATCGTGTCCCAGATTGAAACCCATCAGACGACAAGGTGGCAGAACCTCGCTGACGTACATCACTTTAGAAAAACAACATATGTTGATTCTCAAACTTTATAAACCATAGAATTATGAAAATGCAGCCAGACAGCATTTCAATTAGCACAACGTACAAATCAGGTCTGTCCACATGCCCGAACATATGGAGCTAACCTGCGCTGCATCAAGTATCTTCATTATTAGTCTACACGGAGATGAATAATGAAAAAAATGTGAAAGGTGGTTGCTAAGGTGTTTTGAGTGGTTGTTGGTGTGCTAGTTTGCAGTAGCTTTAGGAATAATTCAGCCATAAATACTTTAATGAAAATACTTTCTTTATACTATTTATTCTCATAATTTATTCACCTCCATGTCAATTAAAATCTGTTTGGCTTTCTTCAGCAGAACACAAAAGAAGACATTTTAAAGAATGTTGGTAACCAAACAACATTGCCCTATTGACGTCTGTTGTAGGAACACAAAACCACTGAGAGATTTCTTAAAATATCTTAATTTGTGTTCCACAGAAGAAAGAGTCAAATATGGGTTTTTATTCAGATTTTTTTGGTGAATGTACTCGGGGACGCTACGCCTTAAATCAGAAGAGACTAATGACAAGTCTGTAACATTCTTCAGACATTGTGTAGATCCCTCCTTAACTATTTAATAGTTAATGATTTGTTTTTGACTGTTGTTACTATCAGATTAAAATAGTAAATCTGATTGGTTAGAAGAACAAAAATTTGAGGGGTCCCCCATGTCCATTGCGAAAATGAAGGACACAGTTTAAGCGCCATATTTTTACGATCTAAGAGCATGGTCAAGCGCATGGCGCAGGTGGGCATTTGCGAATCCACTTTTGCTAGATTAAGGACGGGAAAATGGTCAGCACGACAGGTGCATGATTTTAAAGGGTTGTCCCTATTCTCTTAATGAGTCATAGGTGCGTTTCGGTCAAAACATGCAGTAAACCAATCAGAGTGTCATCTCCCATTCCCTTTAAGAGCCAGTTGCGCTCGTGCTATGGCGGATTCACTATCTACATGGCGATATTTGCAAGAGCAAAGATTGGACACTTCCCAGAGATTAAAGAGTGCGAGTAGATAATCTACAGGACAAGCCGGATTTTGTATCTTTATATACAGCTGAAAGAAAAAGTATGTGAACCCTTTGGGCTTACTTGGATTTCTTCATAAATTGGTCATAAAATGTGTTCTGATCTTCATCTAAGTCACAACAATAGAGAAACACAGTCTGCTTAAACTAATACCGCACAAACATTATATGTTTTCATGTTTTTATTGAACACAACATGTAAACATTCATAGTGCAGGGTGGAAAAAGTATGTGAACCTTTGGGTTTAATAACTGGTTGACCCTCCTTTGGCAGCAATAACCTCAAGCAAACGTTTCCTATAGTTGCAGATCAGACCTGCACAACGGTCAGGAGAAATTTTGGACCATTCCATTCCATTCCATTCTTTCTACCGCTTATCCGAACTACCTCGGGTCACGGGGAGCCTGCGCCTATCTCAGGAGTCATCGGGCATCAAGGCAGGATACACCCTGGATGGAGTGCCAACCCATCGCAGGGCACACACACTCACTCATTCACTCACGCACTCACACCCTACGGACAATTTTTTCCAGAGATGCCAATCAACCTACCATGCATGTCTTTGGACCAGGGGAGGAAACCGGAGTACCCGGAGGAAACCCCCGAGGCACGGGGAGAACATGCAAACTCCACACACACACACAAGTCGGATGCGGGAATCGAACCCCCAACCCTGGAGGTGTGAGGCGAACGTGCTAACCACTAAGCCACCGTGCCCCCCTTTTTGGACCATTCCTCTTTACAAAAGTGTTTCAGTTCAGCGATATTCTTGGGATGTCTGGTGTGAATCGCTCTCTTGAGGTCATGCCACAGCATCTCAATCGGGTTGAGGTCAGGACTCTGACTGGGCCACTCCAGAAGGCGTATTTTCTTCTGTTGAAGCCATTCTGTTGTTGATTTACTTCTATGCTTTGGGTCGTTGTCCTGTTGCATCGTCCATCATCTGTTAAGCTTCAGTTGGCGGACAGATGGTCTTAAGTTTTCCTGCAAAATGTCTTGATAAACTTTGGAATTCATGTTTCCATCGATGACAGTAATCCGTCCAGGGCCTGAGGCAGCAAAGCAGCCCCAAACCATGATGCCCCCTCCACCATATTTCACTGTTGGGGTGAGGTTTTGATGTTGGTGTGCTGTGCCTTTTGTTCTCCACACATAGCGTTGTGTGTTCTTTCCAAACAACTCAATTTTGGTTTCATCTGTCCACAGAATGTGTTGCCAGTAGTGCTGTGGAACATCCAGGTGCTCTTTTGCAAACTTCAAACGTGCTGCAATGTTTTTTTCGGGACAGCAGTTGCTTCCTCCGTGGTGTCCTCCCATGAAGTCCATTCTTGTTTAATGTTTTCCTTATTGTAGATTTGTCAACAAAAATGTTAGCATGTGCCAGAGATTTCTGTAAGTGTTTAGCTGACACTCTAGGATTCTTCTTCGCCTCATTGAGCATTCTGCGCTGTGCTCTTGCAGTCATCTTTACAGGACGACCACGCCTAGGGAGTGTAGCAACAGTGCTGAACTTTCTCCATTTGTAGACAATCTGTCTTACCGTGGACACATGGACATCAAGGCTTTTAGATATACTTTTGCAGCCCTTTCCAGCTTTATGTAAGTCAACAATTCTTGATCGTAGGTCTTCTGAGAGCTCTTTTGTGCGAGGCATGGTTCACATCAAACAACGCTTCTTCAGAACAGCAAACTCAAAACTGGTGTGTGTTTTTTATTGGACAGGCCAGCTTTAATCAACACATCCAATCTCATCACATTGATTGGACCCCAGGTTGGCTGACTCCTGGCTCCAATTAGCTCTTGGAGAAGTCATTAGCCTAGGGTTTCACATACTTTTTCCACCCTGCACTATGAATGTTTACATGTTGTGTTCAATAAAAACATGAAAACGTATAATGTTTGTGCAGTATTAGTTTAAGCAGACTGTGTTTCTCTATTGTTGTGACTTAGATGAAGATCAGAACACATTTTATGACCAATTTATGAAGAAATCCAAGTAAGCCCAAAGGGTTCACATACTTTTTCTTTCAACTGTACATTATGATAATCTTTTACGTTGTAATCCATAATTTTTTATATTTGGCATGTTTGTGTGCAGTTGTGCGTCCCTCTACGTGTTATGAGCAGTATGTATGCGCGCTGTGCACCCACGTACAGGCGCATATTACTAATGCGCTCTTTAAATGACCCAACATGCCAACAATGCTTCTGAACACACCTGGTTTTCAGACCAGCACGCCAATGGGCGGAAAAGCATTTGCTATTTATACAACGTGGTGCAGGACGTGTAAATTACATTAACATTTATGCATTTGGCGACTTAAATTGCATTATACTATACATTTGTTTCTGATAATGTGCAATCCCCTGGGATCAAACCCATGACCGTGGAATCGTTAGCGCCATAATCTAACCACTGAGCTACAGGAAAGCTGAAAACTGCATCGAGCTGAAACAAGCAAAAACCACTTGCGTTGCGAATACTTTTAAAGTGGTATAAAGAAATTGCCATACTACTGCAGTGCATAATCAAAAACAGTAATATTGTAAGAGATGCTTGCCTCAGCTGCAGAATTGAGAATACATCCAAAGGAAAATAGCATACCAAGGGGTTTGGTAAATATAATTTTGGAGCAATCGATGGTGGACGTGTGTTGGAGAACGATGGCTTTAGAACAGACTGTTGTTGAGTAATCACTGCACTGACATCACAGATCTTAAATCGATATGGCACAAAAGATCAAACTGCACGGAACACCAAGCACCTCCCTTCCTTGCAGATTCAACAATTTTTTACAGTGCAAGCTTAATTGCTAACTATAGCACCCATATCCGCTTCCTGTCCTTACATTACATTTGTGGTTTGAATTATACAGGCTATTAAGAACAAGGCAGCCTCACTGGAACTAGGGTGGGCAGATGATTGCTAGTTTTCTCCATCCTGTGTTGACTTTACCAGAATGATGAAAGCGAGAGCTGAGAGTATGTCCTCCTGACCTCATAAGATGAGCCGAGTCTGATGTGTGCATCCCCAGCCATCTCTGCTCCATGCCTGGAGGCCTGATTATGATGGAGATGAAGCTGGCAAACAGAGTCACCATACAATAGCGCAGACCACCCACACCCGCCTTACAGCAACTAGTCAGATGTGCCGCTCTGACTCACGGCTCGCTGGCCAAATTTCAACGGTGAATCTAACGTTAAGAGAACGATAATGATGAGGGTTCAGCCAAGGATCCAAAAAAAGACAGGCGATCTTCAGCAGTGACTCTTTAGTGCTCCTCCCAAATAAATGAATCAATCTTGATTTAACACAGTAGCCTTCAGTGGGCATTGCCTTCCAGTGTTACACATAGTAAAACAAGAAGAAGTCTATAAAACAACAGGAGAGCGGTTCGCTGAGAATTAATTGTGCCTGCAGATAGTTCTATTTATTTGTACATAGTTCAGTTCAAACTAGAGTTGTTTATCGTTAATTAAAACAAATTCTGTTCATAGTTCAGTAAACGATATTTAAAAAACTTAAATAAACAAAAATCTGAAATGTTACCCTCGCAGTAATCCACAGTAAATTTAAGTTAAGACATAAAAATGATTACCTCTGAATAAATAAAAACTAAACTTAAAACGAAATATAAAGTAATTAATAATAAAATGAAAGCAAAGAGTAAATTTGCAAAAAATCTAAATAAATATTATCTTAAAAATAGATCAATTAAATGATTAATTAAAATAAAAGCTTATTCAAAACATTATATATAGGACCGATATATATAATATAAAGTCTAAAACATTACATAAAAAATTACAAATTAATAAAATAAAATAAATCAAATTAATAAATAAATCTGAAATCGAATATGAATATGAATAAATCAAAGAAAATGTTAAATATTAGCTCAAATATAAATATATATATATATATATATATAAAATTAAATTAAAGCTCATTCTAAATATTAATAAAACTACGATAAAAAAATAACTTGTTCACACTTTGACTCAAACACATAAACACAACCGCAAAATCCATGTTGAACAAAATTTGCATGTCACAACTGCTTATCATTTTTCGAGCACTGAAACGTAAAGTGCACCACATCTCCTGTTCATCTGAAACAAGGCTCTGCAGACAAACACAGCTTGGGCTTAGTGAGATGTGTGGAACGGAACGTGGGGGAACCGAGCAAGTGCTGGACTTGAGAGACAGCGTAGCGAGCGAAACTGAGAAAGTGAGAGAACTGCCTCAAGCGTCCTACTTATCTCACCCCTCACTGTTTGTGGATGATAACAACCCATGCTCTTTTACACACACTCCCATCCGCAGTCCAAAAACCACAGAAATAACTCACTACGCATACAGATACGGCTCTTGTGACAAATAACGGGGTGGCGAGCGGCCCATTCAGACTAGTGTTTGGAAAATGAGGAAATTCCACTCAAGCATAGGAGCTCAATCAAGTCCCTGTGCAACCCTGGCCGTGTTTTCCCATAATGCTCTATCTGCCAAAATAGTAAGTGGAGAGGAGCAGATGAAAAGGAAAAATGGACTGATCAGTGCAGACGCTACCTGCATTCTCTTTCCATTATTTAATATAAATCTGTATGTGTCTAGACGATTCATTAATTTGACAGATATGCTGGTGAAGTGTGCATGCTATGGGACACTGAAACACCATTAGGAGCTGCCATATACTGCTATCCTGAAACTGAAGGTAATTACACAGTGCCAGTTTCTCACAAACAGGCTGTCGTTGGTGTGTAGTCTCACCTGTTAATTACTTTTTTATTCCAGTGCCATTAAATGCATGAGACATAAATCTTAAACACAGAATTGATGGCCATTACTGCAAGAATACATTAAAAGGGTCAATTTTGTACTACAAGCTATTGTTATGATTCATTTTAAGCATTTATGCAAAACATTTACATTTATGCATTCGGCAGACGCTTTTATCCAAAGCGCCTTACATTGCATTATCCTATACATTTATACTTAGGTATGTGCAATCCCCTGGGACTGAACCCACAAACTTGCGTTGTTAGCGCATTGCTCTTGCCACTGAGCTACAGGAAAGCAAACAAAACACACACACAAAATACATATTTTTCCTACATTGTAGTATAATAAAAAAATCCTTATAAAGTAGGAGTAGGAAATGTCCTTGTTCAGTTGAAGAATGTAGGAACGCACTTAGTTCTGGTGGACTTTGACTAGCATTGTCATTTTTCCAACTATGGTAGTCAATGATGAGCAAGAACCATTACAAGCATTCTTACAAATATCTTTCTCTGTGTTCATCAGAACAGAGAAATTTATAAAGATTAAGAGCAACTTGAGGGTGTGTAAATGAAGACAAAATTTTCATTTTTGGGTGAACTGTCCCTTTAACTTTGTTCTGGGTTCAGTTTGCACAAAAGTAACAGTAAAGCTAATAAGCGGAGGAGGCGATGCTTTATAAATAATGCCTCGAAGATGTTCGTGTGAAATAAACAATATCTCCAAGCTATTTTTTGTCTGTCAAATCATTTCAAGCATTCATGTGTGTTCTCCACACTAACAAGTTTGAATGAAGATTCTTGATTAACCTCCATCTGTGATCGGCAAGTCTTTAAAGATAATAAACTAACAACAATGTGGCTTGTTCATATTTTAAACCTACAAGGTCCAGTGATATACATTTTATAAAGTAAAGACATTTCAAAGCTAACGATTCCTTACATATAAACAAGATTCAAAGGTCATCCATAAAAGATAATTATAATTTTCAATTGTTTATCATTTCTCAGTGAATATCGTCCATTTTGTTGACTTCCTAAATGACCCTTAACATGAGAAACAGTGATGAGTCACAGTCGCCAGCAACCAATTAGTCAACAGTAAGGTTGGCTAGCTTATCTTGTTTTATTAAATATTTTTTTTATATACTGTTTTTTATTGGGTATAGTTTAATTAGTTTGTGTACATCATGCTGTGCTTTAGTTGTTAGACATCTTGCACAATTAATCCACCGCTAAAGTTGCATCTTTAAACTCATCCCTTCTAAAGTATCAGGGAGACGGATGTCTTTTGGTTCCTCGCTGTTTCCTGAGCTTTGCATTTTTAAAATGGAGAGTCCATCAAAGTGAGAACCTTGCATTCTGTTCTAGTATCTGTTTTTAAAGGAATAGTTCACCCAAAAATGAAAATTCTGTCATCATTTACTCTCCCTCTTGTTATTTCAAACCTTTTTGACTTTCTTTCTTCTGCAGGACACAAAGAAGATATTTTGAAGAATGTTGGTAACCGGACAACGGCGGTACCCGTTCACCTGCTGTGGTTTGTATTTGTACTTTAGATGGTTACCGCTGTTGTTCGGTCACCCAACATTCTTCAATATTTCTTCTTTTGTACTATGCAGAAGAAAGAATGACCAGAGGGTGATTGAATGATGACAGAATTTTCATTTTTGGGTGAACTTTTACTTTGAATGCCATAAAAGTAGTTTATGTATACAGTACATCACAGATTGTGGTCAGGTGAACCTGAATCCTGCATAATCCATTTTGTGCATCCCTATAGGGTGGAACATTTTAAAATTCACTCAGTTTTGCCTAGGGTCATAACATGGAGGAGTGCGGTTCAAAAGACTATATTTAGGCCAGTGGTTCCTGCAGTGGCCTCATGGGGTTATGATTGAACACCATGATGTGTACACAACACGCTATATATCACAGCAGTGAGTTGTCCTCTAGGAACAGGTTATTACCCCAATCCGTGCACCCTGTTCCTCTGCTCTTACAGCCGGACTTCATTCTCCGCTCTGACCTGAAAGGCTTCGAAACATAGCGGGCGCCAAATAGAGATGCGGGGGGGATGCTTAAGCAGTGCTGTTCTCTGTTCAGCACCTAACCTGCCCCGGTCCACTTGAGTGGTAAATGTGTCATTATCCCAAGAGGGGACACCTATCTCAGCTCGTCCCTGCGCGGCTGTGGAAGAGTAAATGAAGTCAAACGTTGTCGACACTGTGTCAGGACCATACGGTTATGTTGGAGACCGTAAAGCTTTGTCACTCTGCTGAACAAGTGTAAGAGGTATTAAATGTGTCTCTTCTCTAAAAAGTAGGTTTATAAGAGAGGCTGAGAGAGGCTCAGTTTCGGCTCTTCAGTTGATTAAAGGCGAGATCTTGAATGAGCCACAGCATCTGCTAACACAACTAAAAATTCAGGAATGTGGTGACTAATGAGCTGCTTTCTCTCTCTGTTCCTGACATTCCTCTGCTTTTATGCATGCATGACAAAGAAGGAAAGTTCAAGTTTGGTTTTAAAACACATCTGTGGGTCTACAATACATTTTGAAAATTTCAATAGATGTTTTGTCAAGATCAGCTGGAGCAGCGTCTATACAACACAATGTACTGATAAATGGAGCATTACAGTACGAGCAATTATTTAGATAAATTCTCTTTCTTTTAAAAAGTACATCATAAAAGAATTCAAGATTTCGATCAGTCAACATGTGCCAACAATTCCCATGTGGCCAAAATCGTTACTTTGTTAATACACATGGCTCGACATATTGTAATGTCTTTATTTCATCAAAATGTGATAACTTGTACGTCTCTGAATTTTTTTTTTAGATGACATCACACAGGCTATTGGTTATTGATAGAAAATAGGCAAACCGATGTTTAGATGCTGTTTTTGTCGGTTGTAGGTAATTCAGAAACTCTAGTTAACTTAATAATAGAAATGTCATTGGATTACATTATTCTGACATATTTACGAATTAAACAAAGTATTAATCAAAAATTAAACAGCAGATGAGCAGGTAATGGATCTAAGAAAATTATATGAAAATATGATTTGCATGAATTAAATGTTTATACTAGGACTTGTAATAAGCATTAAGGATATAAACAGGGTCTAGTTTAAGTTGAGCAGAAGTTCATCATTAAGATGAAAGTTCACCCAAAAATGAAAATTCTGTCATCATTAAGGCTCATTCATCCTCTTGTCATTGCAAACTTGAATGACTTTCTTTCTTTCTTTCTTTCTTTCACAGAACACAAAAAGAAGTTTTTTTTAAAGAATGTTGTTAACTGGCAATGTTTCAATTGCATTGGTTTTATGTTCATAAAAAAGAAGTGAATGGGTGCCGGTGCCAGTACTTTCTCCAAAACATCTTCTTTTGTGTTCTGCAGAAGAATAAAAGTCATACAGGTTTGAAATGACAGGAGGGAGAGCAAATGAAGACAGAATTTTCATTTTTTGGCTGAACTATCCCATTAACACAAAAAAGCATTACAATTATGTTGAGAGGTTCTCAATGGTGAACATGACGTGTAACATCTAATCAAACTGCCTTTTTACCCTCTGACTACAATATAAGTTAAGCTTTCCTAGACAGCATTTGGGAGGTTTGACGTCACTTCAACTTCTTGAAAACTAAATCAACTATGCTCACTTTCATCAATACTCTCTCAGCCTTCACAAAAAACCCTCTCCCACTTTGGCGTAGCTGAATCTTAAATAATTTGCAGAAGGGACTGATCGTGATGCATCTATTCTCTTTAAGGCAAATGTATTTTATCAGTCGGTAGTTTACCCAGCATGTCGACAAGATACATATCTCACTGGAAATATAGTTTGATGGCCTTGTGTCTCTCACGATCATTACAATCTTTCTTGTGACCAGCAGATCCACCAGAAAAAGATTAAATGTTGACTGTACCAGTAAAGCATAAGAACCTGTTAGAAGATAATGATCGTGTCATAAGCCAGTTCTGAACTGGCAGTGATATTAATCAAAAATAACCTCCGCCTGTGAAAGATCCAATAAAATTGGAAGAGCAAAGTTTTGGGGGTAATACAAGGACACAAAGTTCCTTAAGGCTCAACATAAAAGGCTTTTTAAAAAGCGGTCTGAAGACCCCTGGGGGCTCACCAAGGTACTGCAGACAGAGAGGCCTTGGATTAACAGAAAAGAGAAACGGATCAATATAGAGTCAAACGTAAACAAAAAAAAAAGAGGCACATTTACTCTGTTTTCAGTTATTTGATTCATAAATAAACTTTTCACTGGACAAAAGACCCTTCATTTTTGGTTTGATATAATTTTTCTCAATTTATTATAATGTATAAATGAATAAAAAAGAACCAAAAATTAATCAATTAAATCTCTCCCTTATGTACAATTGTTACAGTAAAATGTCACAGAAACAAAGCTAAACGTGGACGATTGAGAAAAAGTAAGAACAAATGTATCGAATTAAGTTTGCAAGTTATCATAAGATGTCACCAAAATGTTTTAATTTTTTCCTGTATTTGTGTGGCACATGTTTTTACAGCGTAAACTCTATGACAATTTTAGCTTTGAACAAAAAGGGCCAACTAAGAGTTCTGTTGAAAACTAAAGCTTGTATTTTAGGGAACATAACAACAGACACTAATATTTGAGAATTTTCACCAGCTCATTGCACTGCTTTCCTAAAACCACGGCCTGGTTGTCACATCATTACTCTAGAAAAAACGTGCCAGCAGCATACTAACTATGGGGAAGAGGCTTGGACCTCCTGCTGTAATCTCCTGCACCTGCTTACTGAATACCGATTCAGCCTCCAACATGTAAAGCCAATCCAACAGTCACGGAACAAGGCCGTCCTCCTTGAACTTTAATCTCAGAACATCTCTTATCGACAATCCTGAAAGGCATGATTATAGAGGAGCTAGGACAATCCAGCCTTCCACTCGGGATCTCCTTTTCTCCATGGCCTCTGTCAATCACCCAGGTAGCTTCCATATGGCTTTGCCGGGGCGGCCAATTAGAAAACTTCAGCAGTCACCTCTGTGCAGGGTTAACCACCCTGTGGGCATTAGAGATTCTATCTGTAGAGGCGGTTTATGGTAATGAGGAGGTACAGAGGAAGTCTTCAGGAAGCCCAGCCTGTAAGGAACTCAGTTGAGATGAGGGTTTTTGTATTTTGGAGCCTTTAAGAGGTGCTGGCTGTGTTTGCTCAGCCTGCCACTCCAAAAGCAAATGGCCTGGGTCTTTGGCACTTCAACCCCTATTAGCGATGAAACAAATCAGATTTACCTTTGAAAAGTGTACCATTTGTCTGCAGTAAACTGCATGTACCTCTTAAGACTGACATAGAGGAAGAGAACCGCTGATGAAGTAAGCGATCACATGTGCATGTGAGGAACGGGATAAGAGGACACCCGATTTACTTCAAAACCTCATGGAAATAAGATGCACCAAAAATACTAATACAATCCTATCTCTATGTAATCTTCGGGGCTTTGGGCTGACGGTGAGAAATGGTGGAGACAATGCTAATTTTCAGGTCCGACAAACTGGGGAAATCAGTGAAACAGAAAATGGAAAATGAAGTTTACGTAGCCTTCTTCATGCAGCTGTTTCCAAAAACAACATTTAGCATCTCCACTCAACATTTAGCAAAATAATTGCCAAGCGTTTTCCTAAATTAGAAACCGGGAGACAATCTTTTACGCAACAGATTTTTGTCCCCAACTGACCGTGCAGGAGAAATTTGATTTAAAAATGTCACGACAGGATGCTGCTTAGACAGCATTTAAATGAGAGCGGTTTGAAGAAACGTCCTTGTGTGATACGAAGGGAAATAAACAGGGTGTTGCCATGATTGATGAATAAAGTCCTCGGGCATTAAATAAGACCGGTTGCTGGGTTGGTTTGCGCCTCGTAAAACCGTGGAAGGTTATTTTAAAAACACATTTTATTAATTTATCAGTCAATTAGATGTCAACGCGAAATGCACATCCTTTAGGCCACAACAGTTTTTGATGTTGTCCCTGAGTCTTCAATAACTTCAAGATGGATGTGTTTAATGAATGCAGTTTAGTGAGTCGCTAAAGCAAACGCGTTAGATCATTTACAATATTTCAGTCACCAGTCACATGAGGTTATAAATCCCTACAGGAAAATTTTCAATCTTGAGAGGTACCTTGGACAGTTTCTTTGCCTTTGATAGATGCATCCTTGTGAAATCTGAAAAATTATGCAGCAGAGAGATGAATTGTTTTAAAACAAACTATGTGTCATAAGATATATACACGCCATTCCCTCTCATTACAAGAGTGACACGAAGTGGTAACTGCTGTCATGGCAATGGCTGCCATGCTCAAACTTGGTTGGACTTTTTTAAAAACACAGTACAAAGGTGATACAATAACAAAGCACAAAAAACAACATTGTGTGACCTCACGTGGCCTTGAAAGGAAACTGATGTGGAGATGCTTCTGAGAACTGACACTTCTAGAGCAACATAAAGGAGGAATTTTTAGAGGGTGGATGACATTCAGAATGTGCAAAACAGCCAAAATACTGAAAGTCTGCAAATAACATTGAGCTACATCAATATAAATCAAACTCAACCCTATGTAATGCTATTTTAACAGCCGATAAGTTCACAGCAACATACTTCGACAATTCTATTCCTATATGACCAACTTAGGCCCCAAAGCATGAAAACTCACAGTACAGAATCATATTTTTTCGATGCCTACAGAAGAAGGACAAATAGAGCAGGTGCAATTTTCAGCGCTCCGCCGGGACTAACCTGATTTTTGCCAATAATTATTATCTATAATATACTGACTGCACCGTAACGGGCTGCTGTGGAAGAAAGGTCTGAAAAATTCACTTAAACATTACTGACCACAGAATCAATACTAGACAAAGAGCACAGATATGGATATCTCATGCTCTCTGACATTAAAATCTGCCCATTGACTGATATATAGATTTTTCAATGGCCTTTCATTTATTGAAGTTCTGAGGATATAACCAAATCCTTTGTGTTTTTATAATTTTGCTATTTTTATTATTTCAGTACAGTATTATAAAGAACACCATACTTAACATTTTAGTTGAAGTTGAGTTGTTCACCAGTCCTGGTATTGTACAAAACGTGTTTTCAGTAACTATAAAAATAGTCCGAGTGTTAAATTTGTGAGTTGGTCTCTTGGGTGAGGAGCCCACATCACAGAAACTGCTGAATGATGCCCTTGTCTCAAATCTGTGGAGACTGCTTTCATGAATACTGACAAATTGTCATAGCAATGTTGGTTAACCTTCACTAGAACAGAGTTGTGCTTCTCCGTGACTTATCCATCAAGCCATCAGGGCTTCAATGAGATCATATATCATACTCTGTTTTCTGTCAGGTGCATATACTATATACTGTATGTGCTACCACGTTTACATTTTGTCTCCAAACTTCAGCTGGCCTTTGTGTGCCCTTTTAATCTTGTTTGTTCAGTTGTTGTGCAAATTCAGCTCAATGGTGGCACAGCTTTTCTGAAAACAAATGCAAATATTGGGGTACCAGTCCAAACAACACTTTACTTGAACTACAATAACAAAACCTGGAGAAAGTTTAATTCTTCAGTATCTAAATAACCAAACGGAACTGTGAACACAGTGACTGTTTCCAAACAGGTTTTCAAAGCATGTTATTTGGTTGCCAATGTTAAGAAAAGCGAAATTGCATCAAAATAATGCAATAAATATAGTGAAGTGCTGATGACGTGTTGAGTCAAAAAATAAAATTGTTAAAAATAAAAACCAAAGCAAGCATAAAAGGAGAGTTTACTTGACAGAATCAGTTTCTTGCATTCATTTTATGTGTATTTATTTTTTGTAAAATGAAATCGAAACACTAATAAATAAAATGAAAAAAATTCAGGAATTTGTTAAAAAAATTCAGGAAATGTTACCAATAAAAAACAGCCACATTTTTGTAATGTGGGCTCGATGCTTATGCCACCAACTATGTATTATTTTTTATTTATGTATTTATTTACTTCGCCGTCTACAGAATAGACAACTTTTGAGCACTCAGTTGTTATTTTTCTCAATACAACTATTCTGGGAAATTGCAAAGATGACACCAATCATTAATATCTTGCAAAGCAAAAGCTCGTTATGTTAAAGTTGACACGCGAGCGCGTCATCACCTGTATACCGACTGTGTGAAAACCCAAAGCACTGAAAATAATGGAGGTCGTAACGTTACCTGCCAACACTGAGGAAACAGGACTTCATTAAAGACCTGTTAGTGTCTCTCTGATCTCCATACTGAGCAAAGCAAGTGACAATAATTAACCTTCAATGCCAGCCACCTGCTAGAATAAAAGCGTAAAAAGAAGCTTTCAGTTCATAAAATACTTCTAGCTCCTCACCCTTCTCAAAATAAGGATGGGGTTACCCAAAAGACCAAATATGCACTGTGACTTTAAAATACTCATAATAACACCACATTAGCGCTCAGGTTATATCATTCGGATATGACATACAGTACGAATCACTGCGCTTAAGTAAACATTTTGCTTTTCGTTTTATAATGAATAAGCTATGACTCACATTAAGAACAAACAACTGTAACATTAAGCGGCTATTTTCTCTCACCAGCACAGACTCGTGCGCCAGCAGGGGGTGCAAAGATGACATTCAACCTGCATCTTCAGCCAAACCCCCTGAACAAACGCGTACAGCCAAAGACTGACGAAGCTCACAGTACCGGTAGGTCATTTACATATAACATTACTGCAGATGATTTATGATGATTCAGCAAGCAATACTGTCAATCTGTAAGCGATAAGAAGCGAATAGGCAACTGCAAAGTAAAAGACACACATGTTGCATCACGGCTTGTGTTGCACCTGTGCTCTTGCACACGTCAGCCATAAAGTCTCAACCTATAAATGTAACAGAGGTTGAGGCCGCACTTGTAGATAAAGTGTCAATGTTTGACCACGTTCATATTAAAGCACTACAAAGAGGTTTTGGCAAACTGAAGCTGCATCACTGGGGGGGACATGGATACATCTTAGACCTGGAAACGCATGCACGTCAGCACAACACGTGAATGAAGCAGCACTTCATTAGTAAATTATTTCAAATGATGATCTAATTGTCACGCAAATCACGCATTGACTATCAGTTGTTGCTCGGACTACTGCAGAACATTCAAGTAAATGTGCTAACTCACTTTTACAACTGTGTGACATATGGGTAGCCTATTAAAGGTTTAAAATGGGACAAAATGACATTTACTGGCAAGGCAAGTTTCGCGTATTGACAGCCGATTTGGCTGCTTCTCTGTTCAGTATAAATGGTAGGCTGTGTCCATCGAAACAGATATAATGTGTCCAACAAAGCTTTAACTCTCACGACCTACAACAATTTATCCCGCAATTCAACCACATCACATGTTGAATAAACTGCAGAACACATCGCACGAAGCCATCGTGCGAATCATCTTACCTGTGTACACACGCTCGCCGTTTTTACTGTCTCCGCGTTGTCTGTCTACCAAAACCAGGGGTGTTTTTCTTCTATTAGTGTTTTATTCAGGTTGATATGAGCTTTATCACAGGCAGTCGTTGCTTTATAAGCACTGCGCGCGTGCCTTATCTATTCCCGACGTTCCCTCGTGCTCGGCGCAACGCTGTTGAACACGATTAAAGAAGAAATAAAACCTCGGCGACTTGAACCCCGTCAAAAACTACTTTGGAAGGCCACTTCATCTTAATTTTGTCTCAGTATATATCCGTAGGATAGCGATGCGGGGCCAGCGCGCGCTGTCAGGAAAAGGGGAAAATCCGCATCCCAGTGAGATGAAGAATAAAACAGAGATCCTCTCTCGTGTCAAATCGGTCCTCTTTTGCGGTCTTTTTTACTTTTCTTTCTTCCTATTTCCGCGATGAGAATCTTTAAAAATGTTTCAAGCGAGTGTGATAAAAGCACGATGCTCTCTCTTCTTCTTGCCTCCTCTTCAGGACCTGCACTGAAGCTGCCCGCACTCCTTTACGCTGCGCTTTTCTCCCGTTCAGCCCAATGCATCTCTCGTAGGCTTTTGAAAATGTTCTTCACAAATGAACGCAACGTGAAAACAACGAAGTCAGACTGTCAAACAGCAGCAATGCAACCTCCTCACAAGACAGCCTACTCTCTTCCTCCATCACGTTGCGTTTGAGCCAAGCATCCCCCGTGCGTCTCTTCAGGTGTACATACCCATAATGCGCTCAGATCGTTTGCATTAGGCATAGGCCAAGTACTTTCTGTTTGCTGCCAATGAGTAATTTATGAATCACACCTTCCCATACTCCACATGGACTTCTGAACGATGTGCTCGTTTTACTCAGCTCATCCCAATGCAGAATCATCACAGCTGAATAATAATTTGCATAAATGAATCAGTGGAAACTCATTTTTCTGGAAACTGGTTCTCAGCATCCACGATGAAAGATGCGGTGGATGAAGGCTGTTTAATTCATTCGACTCTCTCCAACATGAAAAAAGAAGATTCGGGCATTACCATGAGATCAAAGAAAGTCTTTCTTGTCTCATTTGCGCCTCTCAGTAAAATTACCTCTTGGAATAGTTACATAGTATGCAACGGACTCAAATAATAGTGTTATTTTGTAATGATAAATGATAAATCAATGTCAGTAACAACAAATAACAAATCTACACACCTTGCAAGTTTTTGCAGACGGTAATTAATGAGACCCTTCACTCATCCCCCATTCTTAATGATGCATTTAAAATTTAATGCCTTTTCTAAACCTCTAGTCAGTAGTGCAGGTGTTCAATAGCTCATGTGTCAGCATCCCTGTAGAATAGCCTATGAATCAGCAAGGCTGTGGCTCTGCTAAGTGAGAACTAATCTCTGTGGGACTGAGATGCTAAACGGAGGTATAATTGTCGTTTAGAGATAGCCATCTGATAACAAGATCAAATCTATGCAAAAACAGAGACAAAAAATCTGCCTTTTATCCATTTGGCTCCAATGGATGAAGACATAGGTGAGCTTTTACGCGGCCCTTAGCAAGATCTAATCCACGCTTTCCTGACATTTAGTCCCAGAGTCGATTTATGTTGCTGGATAATGAGAATAGATATCAAGCCCTGTGACCTTTTGTCTCAAACACGCACCAATCATGCAGCCTGTCAATCCAATAGAGATGCATGCTCTGAACTCCTGAAAAAAGGGCGGGAGTGGGTGAGTTTGAGGCTCTGCCCAGCTCGTGATTTATGCCCGGGCCTGTATGCCTCATTCAATGCATGTTTGTGTATTAAATATTTGGGCTTATTAGATTGGCCTCTTGGGGTACTTTATTCAGATCAATTGCTTTTTGTGTGGTTCTGTGAAATTTCTGAGAAAAAACTGTTGTATATATATACAGCGCAGATTTAGTTAAGGCATATATTTGTCTCTAATAGGTAGGGCCTATGCTCAATGGGCTTGTCCTTTTGGGACCTTTCACTAAAGGTATAGTTATATATGTTCTGTCCTCATTTTCTCATCCTCTTGTCATTTCAAACCTGTTTGACTTTTTTTGAGAACATGAAAGATATTTTGAAAAATGTTGTTAACTAGAACCACTTGCGTTGGTTTTGTGTCCATATAATATAAGTGTATGGGGTCCAGTGCTGTTCGGTTACCAACTTTCTTTAAAATATCTTTCGTGTTCTGCGGAAGAAAGAACATCATACAGGTTTAAAAGGACAAGAGGGTGAGGAAATGATGACAGAATTTAGTTTTTGGGTGAACTATCACTTTAAACTTCAGGTGAATGACAACCTGACAACACTAGAGAAGGCAGTAAGCGAATGTCCTAAAACATTCAGGTGCTCAAACACTATTAACTCTATCAGTAAATATGAGGAGGATGACTTTAACCACATTAATACGATTTAAAAACGCTCTTGGTCCACTCGTTTTCCAAGTGCTGCCCATCCACATGGAAACATACTGAAAACGTTTATTAATGTACTGCGCATGAGTAAAATGTGAGACGCTTTTACCGGTGTCATTTTTGTGAGGCGTTTACTTCCGCTCGGAAAGGCACGGGAATGTTGCTGCGAGTAACACAAGACTATGTAGTTGAACAATGACTGCTAGTTATTAAACATCCCATATCCTTAAATGTTTGAAAAAAGTTTGCCATCTGACATGACGCTATCGAACCGGACAACAGCAAAAAAAAATTTTGTCACATGACGAAAACGTGTCATCATTTTCGATCCGAAAGCCTCCGTTTTCATTAATAAAAACACC
This sequence comes from Triplophysa dalaica, assembly GCF_015846415.1. NCBI lineage: Eukaryota > Metazoa > Chordata > Actinopteri > Cypriniformes > Nemacheilidae > Triplophysa > Triplophysa dalaica. The sequence goes on along the minus strand of NC_079550.1, from coordinate 12,612,822 downwards.
ATCTTATGGGGACCGAAGGCCAGAATGGAGAGAAAAAGATGCGTTTTTTAAACGTGCTAAGGGGGACACTGACTGGACCTATCAACGGCAGCAAGAAAACAGAGTGAACAGATTTAATCTGCTAAATGAATAAAATGTATAATCTCATATCTGTTTAGGCCTACTTTAAATCATGCCTTAACATTTTCATTACTGAAATGTCATATTTTACATGTCTACTTTTATAGCACAAACAATATATTATGGTTCAGTTCAATGCGCCTGTGATGGACAAGAGTATCATGCTCAGTATTTAAGGCAAAAAAGGAACAGTTGTGGCATCATTTTGAGTTGATCTGCCCTGGCACTCGACCTGAAGCAACAGAACGTGACTGTTAAATCTGTTTACGTCTTTGCATTTCCATTACGGCCTACCTAAGTTCCTGCTATAAGAAACTAAGACACTCCATGTGGCGGTTAACAGATGCAGTGTTCATCTGTTTCTGGGATGATGAATACGATCTCCTGTGTCATCACCCATGATTCACAAGTCTTCCTTTATCAAAAACACTGATAGTCAAAAAACTCGAGCTGGAGGTCACCATGAAATTTCACTCGACAATAACACCAAAAGAGAATTCGCTGACAGGCTTTTAATATTGTGTTCCTCTTAGCATCTACAATAGATTTATGAACTTAGATTATTCGCCTGTAGAAAGGTTGTTACGTTGAGGCAGTTCAATCTAATGCCAAAACCAAGGGCATTTGCACTTCATTATCACAGAATAATTTCAAATAGAATCTGCAACATGTGACGGGTTATTACCAAGGGCCTGGTATCAATCAGAGCTGATGCATTGGGGTTAAATGCAGAAACGCATTAGGCGGCTGAGCGTTCGCCATAAACAATTCTTGTATTTTGGCAAAGTTCTAGCATCAGGGATGTGCTGCACACAAGACGTACGGGAGCCACAAATACGCCTCGGATGAGAAATGAATTGGACAGAAGAAAGGCGACACTTGTTTTACTGAAACAAATCTCTGGAGTTTGGAGAATCAGTCGCAGTTTTGCTGTCAGGACAGTTGTTTTGAGACTGCATCATGATGTTTGAGCTCATAAAAGCGTTTGCTAGTGCTGCTTCTGCGGCGGACGATCTAACAGAGGTGACGAAGACTTGTTTATCTTTGTCTCTAGTCTTACATCGCTGCTCTCATTGATTTAGGGAACAATTTCCAGATTCCTGCCTGAGGGAGAGCTGATGGTCTAGGGCCCTTGGTGAACTGCCTATAGAATGTATGTAATATTATGGATTTTTTTTGTTTATGTTTTTCACGTCCCTTGAGAGGAAGACAACATAGCGTTACTGTGAAGGCAAACAATGCCACATGTACTCAAAGAAAGACAAACACGCACATAGGTGAACATGATCTGAGCAGACTTCTGAGCTTAGTGTTGTCAGCCTTTGTTCAAAAGCCTGCACAGAATCTACACCCACAGATTTTGCAGAAAGAGTTCTCAATATAACCCAACCTCTGCATATTTGCTTATCTCATTTGGGTAGCAGGTCAATTGGTAGAGTAATGTGCATTAAAGATCCAGTGTGTCATTTTTTTGGAGTATCTGTTGAGAGAAATTCAGTATACATAACTTTGTCTTAAGATGTGTATAAAGATCTTAAATATCTATTATAGAGATATCTTATTATTATCTTGGAATGAGCTATTTCTATCTACATGCACCGCTTGTCCCCTTACATGAAATTTACCTTGTTGTTTCTACAGTAGCCCTAAACAGACAAACTGCTCTACAGAGTGTGTTTTGTAAATACGTTATCACCTTTGGCAAAGAAGCGAAAACATGACAACATCTTAGAGCCCGGAAGGGCATAATAGACAAGCGTTTACTTTCTCAATGGGGGGCGCTTGTCTGAAGTTTAAAATCAGTGGTGTACCGATAGGCCAATCACATTATGTTTGGTTATGATGGAGCGAATAGCATCCCGTGTCTACATGTCCGCTGTAGTTTTAGATTTCCTTAACCTAAACTACAATCTTAAATTTGTTGCTTAGCGTCTACGTCACAGCTCTGAGCCTGCCCTCTGTTTGATGGATAGACAGCAGTTTTGGAGCCGGAGATAATCTGGGACCTCGTTCCTATATCAGACTGAGTACAGAAGCGAATTGAAATTAAGTAAAAGTACGAAGTCTGACGTAGTCAGGCTAGGGCGATTGAGCCGTTGGTTGCAATTCACATTTTCACCGCTAGATGCCGCTAAAATCTCCACACTGATTCTTCAACTAATATTTACAGTGTCAACAATTGATTTCAAAATGAGCTGGTAAATGTCGAAATGAACATAAACGAGATGAAAAATGTGGTAGAAGCATTGTTAAAGTTCATGTTAATGCAATAACAAATTGTATACAAAAAGATACTTATTGTAAAGTACAACAATCTAATTTGAAAACACTTGACAATAAAATATTACGCAACACATATTACTATAATTCAATTTATTCTCTTTTTTCACCAGCAGAAAATGTGGGAAAGGAGTCGATTGTATGTGGGCTTAGCCATCACTGCTTCAGTGACTACAGAAGTGTGCTAACCTGAGCAAGCATGGAAAGTATTCATTAGTTATGAATCAGCCATTCTCTTGGGCCTGAATGCACTGCTATGCTGTTGTGTTTGTGTCAGCCAGAGGTGTAGATTCCTCTCCTCTCCCAGACAGACAGCTGGGTAACGGTTCTGGCATTTTCCCAGCATCCAGCCACAGAAAGGCTGCTGTTCTACAGCCATAAAACTAAGATTCATGTTCATCTAACAAAACTGCCAGTTACTGGTAAGATGTGATGGGTTAAAATGGTTTAAAAAAAAGCTTCTTGATATGTCCTATCCATGTACTGGAAAGAGAAAATATGCCAAAGTAGGCCAGAAAACTTTGAAGTCTTTAAGCAGAATAATAAAAAGGTTAAGACTAAAAAAATGTTCATATCATATGAGCAGTGCATTTTTGTGTTTACGCATGCCTCACTCTACTGACAATAACTGAACCCCATGGGTGATATCTTAAACGAAAGAAAATGAAAATCCATCTGTCAACACATCTAAAACCATGCTTTGCATCTCAAGGGCCATGTTTTATGTATTTTATTACTTTTTAACTTAAAAAAGCAGCTCCCGTACTGCAACACCAAATTTTCCTTTTATCCAGTATACAGGTTTACTCAAGGTATGCTCGCTCAGCCTTAAGTGTGTCAAAATCTAAGACTTTATTAGAAGCTTAGCTAAGCAAAGTAAACTCCTCTCCTCTCAGGAGACTGAAGAGCGTTTGTAATCATACATCCGCTCCCACACTTTGCCATGAGAAGCCATCAATTTGTCGCTTCTTCAACAGAAATTAGATTCTAAATCAGCTGTTACCAAAATAAGACCGTAAGAGATTCATGCAGGTCTTTGTGCGCAGAAAGGACTTCAGCTTCAGTCGCTTACAAAAAACCTCGAAAGCTTTCGGTAATCCTCACAAAATCCCACAACAGGTGGAGTAAATGATCCCATTCATTCCCACGCTAAGTGCATGGGCTGGTATCCCTTCGATATGTTTGCGGTGAAATAACAGCAGCCCATTCAACCCATTCACAACAGTTGTCCGTATAAGACACATTGAACTTTTCAGCAACGGTGAGGGACCAGAACAGCATTGCGGGTGGACGGGTGCCCTTTTCCTGCACAAGCCGGGATGCTATCAGAAGCATTAAAGTGGACAGCAGGATATCTGACTGCCTCTTTAGAATGGCTCTATATCGAATTTGACCTACAAAGGAAACAGACAACAGAAGTGATTTTAATTCCAGTCAGGCTTTTGTTATCCAGCTGCTTTTTGGAGTGGAGATTCTCTCCTCACACCGGCATTAACATGGGAGGGTATTGATCAGAATTTGGCAACAGAAGTTCAAGTAGATTAAATCACCTGATCTTTTTGTCATCACCTTCAAACAAATCAAGGTTCACAAAATGTTCATTCGACGTCCCGTTATCTCACTGATGAGGGATTTTCAAATAAAAGTGAGTGGAACATCTATAATTTGGTAATTCTTTTGATGTTCTATTCGTGTAGTCAGACTTTGAGACAAAAAAATCGTATGATCTCCTTTGTGAGTTGTAGTATGATTTGTTCAGTATTTTTGAAATGCGGTCAAAAGACAAATTAAAGAACTAGACTAGCAAATTAATTTGGATGTAAAATAACATGAAAACATGTCATTTTACTTAACAAAAAATGTTATTTCACGTATTTTACAGGTTTTTTGTACCAGTAACTTTGTTCGCTTTTTCTCTTTAAATCAAACATCGTTGTATCATTCATTTCAAAGTATTGAGCAATATTGTAAAAAAGATTCAAAAAGCATTCCTGTAAAAAAGTGAAAGTAAAATCCATCAAAAATAAATACATTTTCTGTCAGCTGTGGCGCCTGTAAGATTAGAATTGTTCCCCTGTTTTTCTTGTAAATTTGTGGTTATTTTCTTTAATTTTATGTTTTCTTTACCATATTTAAAAAGTAGATTTTAAAAAATAAAATGTTCCTGAAAATATAATGTACAAGTAACAGTTATTTCCCAGTAAAATTACCTGTTTTTCTATGTTTCAATTTTATTTGTAATTTGACGGTTTTTTACTGTATTTTAAAAATACATGAATTAACTATAAAAAAAACCAGCAAAATTTTGTGCAACTCAATTTTTTATAATTGAAAAATTTATGGAAAATGTCATGGTAATTTTCCACCAGTACGTTATCAGTTTATTTTACAGTCATTTCAATTAATGTTAAAACACAAAGCGATGCAGAGCCAAATTTAAAACACGGGTAAAATAACTGTAAAAACTTAAATACCGAAAATGTCTTCATATTACTTCATACAGTGTAGCTAACATGAACTAACATTGAGTAATATAGTTTTTCAGCTATTATTGATCTTTGTTAATGTTAGTTAATACCAATACAATTGTTCAAGCTATTCTTTATGCATTAAATAACTTTAGTTAAAGTTTGATGCATTAGTAAATGCTATTATTAAATGTTGTAGAAGGATGTTTCAGTGATAGTTCATTCAAGCTAATGTGTCAACTAATGCAAGCAAATACAACCTTATTGTAAAGTGTTACTTAAGTAATATAAAGTATATCACAAAACAAGTTATTCCAGTAGCAAAAGATGTTATTTGCCATAAAGGCTAAATAAAAAATCTGAATGACACTATCTTGGCAAACATTGACACATCCAATGATTCATTATTTCTAACAAGTGATTGTATTCAGTGACCTCAGAAAGTCAGAACACCTTCCCTTTACTTTCTCCCCTCTCCATTTCATCTTCTCTAATATCACATTAAAAGCAACCAACTCCTGTTTCCATCATAATTAAACCGAGCCGACAGCATCCAGTACTGCCACAGAAGAAGATAAAGATGTCATTCATTTTTCTTGTTGCTTTTGAGATTAAACTCAGGCCATCAGGTCCCTGAATATACCGAAGGGTCATTCCTGGTAAGCCTGTCTCTAAGATGAATGATTCACACACAGAGCCCAGAATGATGAAGCAGACGCTCACCATGTTAATGAGACAGTGGTTAAGCCCCCTCCCGCCTTCAAGTCCATCTCTACCAACAGCTCGATAAGAACATCGATGTTGCTGCAATCCTACAGGAGAATGGGCTGCTGAAAATTTATGGGGCACTATCCATGTGAACTTGAGCTGAGCAGAGATATCCCTGCGGACGCGATTCAGAGATACAAACACAATGAGAGTGGGTGGAGAGGGGCTGCGGAGCATATCACGGCGAGACATGCCAGTCTTTACGCAGTGGTAGTCTGTTGTTGGTGCTGATCGATTGGTTTGCTAGCCCATGAAAGCACATTTTCCACAGTTCTGCTTTAAAGGGATAGTGTACCCAAAAACAACAATAACAACAAGCAGAGTACATGACAGAGTTATCATTTTTGGATGAATTATCCCTTTAACATTTTTAGTATACACTTTCTCAATGAACTAGTGCATGCCCAATAATTGTTGCATGTATAGTATAAATCATAAACTGGAATTGTGACTCCACAGATCTCACAGCATTTTGACTACATTTCTGATTCTCGGGTGAAGAATCGCTCTTGCATGATTTTAATTTACCCAATTTTCTAGAAATGACACAGATACTATTTCACACGTTTTTCCTTTAACTGCTTTATATAATACCGTAACTTAGAAAGGGTGTGTAAATTCTCTGAAAGTGTGTTAAAGCAGGTTGGTTCACCTGTGTATTTAATAGCAGCTAAGCACCGTTGTAGTGAGAATAAATACAGAGGGGTAACGTCCCATTTAGCCGACTCAATATGCACAGAAAGGTTCATTACTCACACAGGGGTAGAAATGAGGTCACAATCAAATGCCAGCATCCGATGAGGGACTTGTGACCTCTCCTTGCATCTCTCAAAGCTGCAGAATTATTTCATAATAAGCCTGAGAGGTTTGTTAGAGCTAAGCACTTGGGAAAACCGTCTTGGCCAAATTCAAATCTCTCAAGACAAGATGAGACAAAACACTAGACGACACAAAAACTGAATAAATGAAGCAGGTACAATAGGGTTGTTGCACCCTTGGTACAATGACAACATGTTTTAGTTCCATTCAAAAACTATTGCACATGAACATACTATACATACACTACTTTTCAAAAACATAGGATCACTTTGTGTTTCTACCTTATAGAATATTTAGATTAACAGCAAACTTTCTTTTAATTTAAAATATGGAAAAACACAAGAACTGAAACAATTGTTTATAATTTTATAAAAGAAAATCTAATATTGTGAATATTTTCCTAGAATATGCAGAAATATTTTTTTACTAACGTTTTGATGTTTAAACAATATGGAAGAAGTTCCCATCTATTCTAGTCTCTAAGATGGTTATGTTTCAAAAACTTTTTTAATAAGTTAACATATTTGGATAATATGTGTTGGATCAATACAGTTTGTCTGCAAAAAATACTTTAAATCAGATCATTAGACTTATAGTTCACTCTGACAAATACAAATTCTGTCAACATTTATTCAACCTCAGGTTGTTTCAATCCTCTATACATTTCTTTGTTCTGTTAAACACAAAGTGAAATATTTTGAAGCATTTAGGAAGACAAACAGTTCTGGGGCTCCTTATACTACCATTTAATTTTCCCTACTATGGCAGTCAATGTCACAGACTTGAAAATTGCTAACATTCTTTAAAATATCTTTCTCTGTGTTCATCAGAACGAAGTCATTTATACAAGTATGAAATAACATGAAGGTAAGCAAATGATGACAGAATTTTTGGGTGAACTATCCCGTTGATTACGAGAAAGAATTGAGTGAAATGACCCTAAACTTTCAAACCATTTATCATAGTACTGCCAGTACCATCATTGAACTTTGTATTGGTACCTTGCCAGATATCGATCATCCATAATCAAATGATCGCATGTAATTTTCATGAATCATTTTAAATAACCATACACTTAAATAGGTATAAATAGGGTATCTTCCATGATTTTATAAGAGTATGAAACAACAATAAGCTTTCAGATTGGTCTAGTTCAGCAATTCTCAAACTGGGGGGGCCCTGAAATGAATCAAGGGGGGGCACACATTTCGTGGCATTTTATGAAAGATAGAAATTTATCATAGCTTTCATGCAATCGAACATCAGTAAAATAAGACCATGCATCAAAAGTATAGATTTTCGCAGCATTATATAACTTGTATCACCAAAATATGATGGCCTTGTTTCACATACAATGCTTAAGGCTTGTCCCAGACTAAAAAGAATGTGTGAACTGTCTTAACTGAATATAACTTGGCCAGAAATATCTTAAAATATACTAGTGCCATTGTTTTGTGTCAAGATGCACACCAGTAATGTATTATTTAAAGGAATTTATAAAAGCGACATAAATATCTTAATTTAACTAAGGCATAGTCCTGGCTTAAGATAAACTGTGTCTCTGAAAGCGGGCCAACATATTTGGGGTTTAATTGTATTTTTAAGTTTAAGATTATAAGTTTTATTTTGGGGGGCGATGCACTCTACACAAAGGGGGCCTTACAACAAAGAAGTTTGAGAACCCCTGGTCTAGGTGACCCGAAAGACGAAGATGTGATGTGACACCACGGTTTGCCCTTCCTGTTGCACCCTCTGTGCTTCAATTAGATAATTGACAGGTGCATGTGGAGACAATGAATTATCCTGCTGACTGTCTGTTACTCTGCACTTAACTGCATCATGTGTTAAGAGTCAGGAACAATGTACCACAAAGGACACAAGAGTGCAGAAGCCTGGCGTTTTCCTTCACAGACAACACAGTACGCCTCGGAAACTGCTTAATGAAAATTGGCTAAGGCTAAAAGGGAGCACTGTGATTAATGTGAATGAATGCAAGAGCATATTCAGGGGATCGTTTTTTGTCTTTTTCAACTTTCAACAAGTGTGCGCAATGAGTCACTGTCACGCCTGAGGAAGACTGAAAATATTATTTAAATGCATATGTTGGTTAAACAGACATGTCACTGCAGCCTTATGGGCATAAACCGAGAATTTACAGAGCACAATCACAATCTGCCCTCTACTGGCCTGCTTCAGAATCATCAAGAGGAACATAATGCGCATCCATTTCATGATAGGTGTCACATCTCGCTCATTGGTCATATTGCTTAATAAAAACCGATTGAATTTGATCAATAACAATTTTAATCCCAAAAGTCTTTTGGTGTTTACTCATTTATTCTACTGTTGTTATATGTTATTATGAAAAGCATGTTTCGGCAACAATCCGGTATACCTATGCAAAAAATCAATATCTGCTGTGTAGTTCGAATTTAATTCAATACAACTGATAAACAGTTACATACGTATTTATATTAATTAAATATGATATAAATCGTTTCGTTGGAACCAAACACAGACCGGAGGTTTACTTAGTCCCAGACGCTTGTTGTCTACTAGACTGTAACTCAAGAATACATATGAAGTTTGAAAAACATCTGAATCCTGATAGCACACATACATCTGGTAGATGTCTATTTGATATCTCATTTGCAATACGTCTCAGAGACGTCTGCTGACAAAAATACATTTTGCATGACATTTATGATATAGAAAAGATGTAAAACTGATCTTTCTAATGTTTATCAGATGTCTTAACACAACAGGGGTTTCCAAGATCTTTAGCAGACCTCTTACAGACTTACTTTTGCTATATGGTAACTCTCCCCCAAATTCTCCTGACCCAACCCCATTGTCCATCATTCTCTGTTGCAACAAATGACAGCATGGAAAAAACAGACATTATACACATAGGCCTATAAGATGTGCATCTTTTGTCCTTTATGTTGTTCCACTACAATCCTTGTTTTTATTTTCTAATAAAAAAATGACACGCACAAATGACACAATTTTTCTGATGAAAATTGCTTCAACATTATATATGTTATAATCATGATATAATCATGATTATACGAACGACAGAATTATAGAACCACTTATGAACTTGCAGGTAGAAGTAACACTTGCCCTGTTATGCTTTAAACAACTGATGTGCTCATATAGTTTATACTGACTTGGGTCATAAACACTTGTGTACCCGTACTCATTTGCTGTTCTCCAGCAATTGTTTATTAAAAACGACAGACTGATCAGTACAGAGGTTGTCATAGCGTCTTTATTTCCACGTTTTGCATCCGTCTTGATGAATATAAATTCTTAGCTTTTTGCGGTCATCAAACTTGGCTGCAGACCGAGCCTGAGCTCTATCCACTCTTCATATCAACAGAAGGTTCTCATGGGCCATTGAATCAGTCCGAGAGGAATGTCAGCTGGCTTGAAGAACTAAACACTTCTCTTCATCTAAGACGTGGACTTGGTTTTCCACACAAGAGTCTGAACTGTGAATCTTTTGACCTGTTCAGTCATTTCGAAGCCAATAGCGACAGGCATCTTAGGAGCTTCAACAGCCAAAAGCATGCAAGAAACATGGAAATACTAAAAGAAAAATAAATACATCTTGGGATTTAAAAAAGGAAAACAAAACCATAATACATTAGTTAAAAAATGTCCTTTGTTTTCTCATCTTGTGTTTATAACATATATATATTTATCTAAACACACAGCTTTTTACATTTTGGTATAGGTCTCGTCTCTTCTCTCTAGGACTGTTGGGACAGGACAGGGCTGCCCATGTTTGTTAGAATGAGGACGTGTTACCGGGGACAGGTAAGGCTGAGAGGAGACAGTCCGTTGTCCCTAACTGATGAGTGCTGACAGAAGTGAGAGGCCTCGTTAGAATATTTCCCTCATTTATGGATGGAGGTGTTCAGCAGGAAGGAAGACTGGTGTGGAGCGTGTTACTGATAGAAGCGCTGCCTCCATCACAAGAACCAGGAACTTCTGCCAATCTATTTCTTATCTGCAAGAAAAACATGACATTGCCGAGAGATGGAACAACTCGGAAACAAGGACTCTGTGTCTAATAACATTTGAGGATTTTTTAATCGATTGCTGTTACCTTTGCTCTCATCTGTATCTGTGGTGGACCCAACAGGCCTTTGGCGAAGCAGATTATAATACTTTGTTTCCATCTCCTGAAACACATTCAGACTCCGAATGAGAATCAAGCTATTATATATATATAGCTTTAAAAATGCAAAAATACACATGTAGATGGCTTTCTATTTCCTCTAAAGTGAGTTTTTTCCCTGGTCAACCAACATTTGAACTATATTTAAAATCTAGTTTTTCACATCTGATATTTCATATACTAGGAAACTCAAATTGCAAATATATGAATGCATATAGCAAAGATTTTCTAGTCCCAATTCAGAGAACATTATGAGGAGTTTGACCTTGAGGTGGTTGAGGTTGGCCTGCAGGCTGCGGAGATGTGAAAGGACCTGTCTGCTGAGGCGAGACGTGCTGCCTGAGGAGGGTGAGGAGAACTTGAGGCTGATACCCGAATCCGCAGCACAGCTGTGCGCCAAACCCAGCTCCTTCCTGCCAACCTGAATGTCGTCATCAGTGCTGCTCTCACCCGAACCTCCGTACCCCTCCAGAACCAGATAAGCTCCTGAGAAAGAAAACATACAGTCAGCTACACCCACCATCCATCCATCCATCATTATATCTTTCTATATTTATATCCATCCATCCAACCGTCCATATTTATATTTAACCATACATTCTTTTATCTGTCAATATTTATATCCATCCATCTTTATATATATAGATCTATATTTATATCTATCCATTTATCCCTATCCATCTATATTGTGTCCTGCAGATTCTTCAATTGCTGTAATTTTTTGGAATGTCCTACTTTTATATGAAACTCTTTGAACCTCATCTAGCTATTTTACTCTGAAGTTATATCTTAATTTTACCCATATTGATATACACTCATTATTTCTCATGGGCATGATTTTCTTTTATACCTTTAACAATTCATTTAAGAGGATTTTTATACTTAATTAATGGGACAATGAAGAGGTTACAGGAAACAAAGGACAGATGATGAAGTGGAATGAATGAAACGTGATTCAAACTGCCAAGCTATGTCCACAGTTTTCTATTTAATGAGGCATGTCTTACTGTAAACAGTAGATAAACTTCTGTTTGATGGTAGCCAAACTTTTCCATTCCACCAGTTTCAACATATGTGTTGTTCTAACACACTCACCGTAGTCCTCCGGACACTCGTAGAAACCCGTGTCTCCAGAGGTGTAGTCCTGAGCTCGGCTAGGGGTTCGAATAGAGCTGTGCTCCACCGGTGTGCGAAGGGACGTGGTCCTGAGGAGACGGCTGCCAGCTGATCGGCCCAGATGCTCGCCCTCATCCTGAGCCATGAGCTGAGTCACCAAAACCTGCTTCAGCGCGGCCACTAACAGAAGATGATTTCACATACACCAGAATAAAAACTCATGATGACCTCATGAGGAAGTAAACAAGCATATATTGTGTTATAATTCGGCTTAAAGCAATCGGCCCCAAATTATTCATGAGTTTCATTCTAAAATGCAAATGGTGCACTTTTCACATATTTGTTGATTTCAGCAGACCGGAATGCCTTCAGTAACCACAAGTGTTACATTTTCTATTGTTAGAAAGAAATCTAATTAAGGACAGTTGGAAAATAAACATCGCTTAAATATTTTAATTAACAAGGCTGTATTTTCAATGTGTGAAGTTGGCGAGCCACAGAAAGTACTCCTGCCATCCACAGCTGAGATCATGCCAAAACAAATGGCCACAGTAGCCTTAACTATCAGGCATTGTCAAGATGTCTGGCAACATGAGGGGGAAGCTTTATTAAGTAAGAGGAGGAAAAAATGAAAAGTGTAAAAGCAGGCACAGCTTCATACAATTTTTCTGCAAATGTAGAATATCCAAACGGTGCCTTACAATTTTTCAGGGCCTCGTCTGCTTTAGATGAACTGGTGATGGAATCCGTATCCCTGTCGTTCATCAGTTCTGAGACCAGATAGGAGCCGTCCCGGCCAGCTCTTTGTACCCGGTCCTCTTCCGAAGTGTCAGGAACACAATCCCGCAAGGCTGCCGAAGGGGAAAATCTTTCTCTAGGAACAGATGTTGAAGTCGTTGAGTTAGCGGGTGTGGTACCAATCGACTCACTTTTACATTCAGTGTCAAGCAGATGTGTGGGTAGCTACCTGCCGACTGAACGCTTCCCGTGGAGATGCGGTCGGAGCCTTTGCTGAACTTGCTCAATTCAACACTGTCATGGTCCCGACTAGAATACAGATAAATGGTTATGTAATGTAGCGTACGACGGTGTTGCAAATCGGTCGGGCCCCCTGCTGACCCGGAGACATCATCGACAAGCCGTGACATCATGCATGAAAGTTTACAGAGGAATAGCGGCACTGCTGGAGCTGAGATGTTATTGTGGGCAATGTGGCAGCTATTGGTAACATATTTTCATTTCATCTTTTTGGATTGAAGTTTTGAATTTTGGAGAAATGCACAAATCTGAGTGACGTGAATAATAGAGAAATGAAAATAGAGAAATGAAGTTTAAGAATCCTGTCTAAAACAGGATAGTTGAGGCTATTCTCAATGAACGAATCACAGAAATTCAGTTGACCTCCCCAAGGCCATGCATCTGTAATATGATGGTTTTATAATGCTATCATAGGACTGCAGGGGATCCGGTACAAAGAGGAAAATCAAACAGAGGTTAAGTGGAGATTCACTCACTCGTTTTGAGGTAACAGAATGACGCTGTGTATTTTGGCGGCCTTCATGACATCTGCCCTATGACTGATCTGTCGCTGCCACCTGATAAGAGAATCAAGAGAATGACTCCAGTTCTGTGAATGCGAGCAGACAGACAGCGAGATTGAGAAAACAGGTCAAGCACTTACATTCTCTGATCAGACACCGTCTGGGCCATCAGCTCATAGATCTGAGCTCCGTTTTCAGACATGGAGATCACGAAGAATGACCTGTTGTCTGTTTTGGGAAAAACATGGAAGAGCAAATAAGGAGAGATTCTTTCAAATATGTCTCTGTGAGGAAAGTTTATGATGTACAAGAAGTGCAAAGGTGTTCCTCGAGCGGTCCAAGATCGGTATATCAGTCACAATAAACTTAACATGTTATTTTCCCCTAATGTTATTGCATTTCTACGACGGCATTATAGTGGCTTGTAAAAAAAAAAAAAGATATTGAGAATAAAGTCGAAATGTTACGAGAATAAAGTCGAAATGTTACGAGATTAAAGTCGAAATGTTACGAGAATAAAGTCGAAATGTTACGAGAATAAAGTCGAAATGTTACGAGAATAAAGTCGAAATGTTACGAGAATAAAGTCGAAATGTTACGAGAATAAAGTCGAAATGTTTCGAGAATAAAGTCGAAATGTTTCGAGAATAAAGTCGAAATGTTTCGAGAATAAAGTCGAAATGTTACGAGAATAAAGTCGAAATGTTACGAGAATAAAGTCGAAATGTTACGAGAATAAAGTCGAAATGTTACGAGAATAAAGTCGAAATGTTACGAGAATAAAGTCGAAATGTTTCGAGAATAAAGTCGAAATGTTTCGAGAATAAAGTCGAAATGTTTCGAGAATAAAGTCGAAATGTTTCGAGAATAAAGTCGAAACTTAACAAGAATAAAGTCGAAATGTTTCGAGAATAAAGTCGAAATGTTACGAGAATAAAGTCGAGATGTTACGAGAATAAAGTCGAAATGTTACGAGAATAAAGTCGAAATGTTACGAGAATAAAGTCGAAATGTTACGAGATTAAAGTCGAAATGTTACGAGAATAAAGTCGAAATGTTTCGAGAATAAAGTCGAAATGTTTCGAGAATAAAGTCGAAATGTTACGAGAATAAAGTCAAAATGTTACGAGAATAAAGTCGAAATGTTTCGAGAATAAAGTCGAAATGTTTCGAGAATAAAGTCGAAATTTAACAAGAATAAAGTCGAAATGTTTCGAGTATAAAGTCGAAATGTTACGAGAATAAAGTCGAAATGTTACGAGAATAAAGTCGAAATGTTACGAGAATAAAGTCGAAATGTTACGAGAATAAAGTCGAAATGTTACGAGAATAAAGTCGAAATGTTACGAGAATAAAGTCGAAATGTTTCGAGAATAAAGTCGAAATGTTTCGAGAATAAAGTCGAAATTAACAAGAATAAAGTCGAAATGTTTCGTGAATAATGTCGAAATGTTACGAGAATAAAGTCGAAATGTTAGGATAATAAAGTCGAAATGTTACGAGAATAAAGTCGAAATGTTACGAGAATAAAGTCGAAATGTTACGAGAATAAAGTCGAAATGTTACGAGAATAAAGTCGAAATGTTACGAGAATAAAGTCGAAATGTTACGAGAATAAAGTTGAAATGTTACGAGAATAAAGTCGAAATGTTACGAGAATAAAGTCGAAATGTTACGAGAATAAAGTCTTTATTCTCGTAACATTTCGACTTTATTCTCAAAATTCTTTTTTTTTTTTACGTGGCACTAAAACGCCGTCGTACATTTCAACAAGAATTCACGAGAGAAATTTGTGAAACGGTATAGAAAAGCCATTAATTCAATTTGCAACATGTTTTCTGAGAAACACAAAGGCGCGCAAAAGGTATGTTGTAAAATGCAAAACATTTTGCTTTCAGATATTCGGTTCAGCTCATTTGACACAATATTATTAGCAATGTTGTTTGCTATGGATTGAACTCGACAAGTGAAGAGCACTGGAAAATCTGCAGTGTATGTGTATGTCTGCGAGAGAGCAGACAGAAGCTCACCTGTCGCCACAGAGCGCACCAGCACAGTGCTGAGTTTGATGATGGGACTGAAGATGTGTTTGGTGTCAGCAGTACCCGCGAGGTTCTTACTCTGACATCTGAGAATAAGACGCTCGTCCTGCTTCTGCAACAGTACCAGGATGTCTTCCAGGAGTAAAGTATACAGCTCTGATACACACACAAAGTCATAAAACCAACATCAAAATACAGCTTACGGTAAAAGACATAGAATCACATACAAGCCACACTTAAAGGCACCACATTACATAACAAAATATCAAACCAAAATAGTGTTTGTTTTGAACAGTGGTTCTCAACATGGGGGGCTCAAGATGATTAATATTTTAAAATGAGACTAAATAAGCATTGAAATACATAAAATAATATTAATAATGAATAAATATTTTGCCAGTTAACATCAAGCTCCTAAATATTTGACTAAGTAGAAGTTTTGAGTTTTTGTGAGTGAAAGAGGGGCTTTCAACAATGTTAATAACCCCTGGTTTTAAAGGCAGCATATATAATTTTTTTGAGAAAAATAATTAATATACAAATGTTTTTTTTTTTAACTGAAGTCGGACAATACCAATACAACTTACCAATAGTTTTGTCTTTGTTGATTTTCCAAGAAAGAGGACCCTCGTGGACCATTTTTCTTTTAGTGAGATCCAAGTTCTGAAAGTGACAAGTACTAATTCATTTCATGGGCCATAAACACAAGTAACATAAAATATGCAATGTCCTGTTATTATTACGAGGTAAAGTCTCAGCCCCCCGTTATGCTGCAGATTAAAGGAACTTCACACAAAATTTCGATTGGCTGACACACAAAACATCAAGTATTGTGAGATATTACAGCTAGACGGCCAAGAAACTGGATTAGGACTAACCTTAAACTCTGAGATCATGGGGTTCTCACTCTGTTTCAGCGAGGAGAGGTCCAGTCGTCGCTGGTAGTCTTCCAGTCTCTGTCATACATATAAAAACGAAATTTATGCAGCAGAATCTATTAAGATTCAACTCTTCCTCGACCTCTTGGCATCATCTAATGATACTTTGTGAGAAGTCAGAGAGAAAAGTTTTTTTCGACGTTGTAATACTTTCTTCAGCAAAGGCAATAGTTAAACCACTGACAGGACAGTTATCATTTCTCAGTTTTAAACAACACTCAATGTGAAAACTGAGTCCTTTTTCTAGTTCGGTTTGGTGGGTCGTAAATGAAACACTTCACCTTTCAGCTTCATAGGCAATAAAGTTGGTGGGAATTGAATTTCTTCAGCTGGGCTCACTGTCTGTTCCTTTAAACATTTAATAATTTTCCCATAAACCCTCTCCAGAGGTTTACAGAAGGTTGGATCATCTCTATTACCACACCAACAGCAGTTTGCGAAATCCAGGGTGATGTAAGACCTCTCCCTCGGCTTTTCAACTGACCAGCAGGTACTGACAATCATTAAATTCCGGTTTCCCAGTGCAACCCTCCTTAAAGCTGACCCGAGGCTATGAAGTCTGTCTACCTCGGCATGTCTGCTAAACAGCGAGAGAGTGGCAGCTCAATGTTGAGCTCGCTTACCTGTTTGTTCTCCGACTCCTTCACGGACTGGTTGACGTGGTTGAGAATCTTTCGACATCTCTCGGCCGCTCGTGTCACTTTGTCTTTCTCCTCCACCTCATCTGTTCGAATGGACGCATGTCAATGAAAGGCCGGAACGTACATGTGCGTTTAATCAGCTCTTTTAAAACATCCTGGTCGGCCAAATGCCCTCAATTTCCTGTCTGAATCCGCAGCTCGCCATCGAGACTACTGCCAAGCTCGGATGAATATGAGAGAAATCACCTCCTTCTTAATCGGTAGTTATACATTACATTTATAGCCTTGCTCTGACAATGCCAATAGAGGCACCGTTTAACAGATCTGCCAAATAATGTGAGAAAGGCTGTGAAAGTGTGCAGTACCCCCTTTATAACATTTCTGAATAATAATTGGGATTTAAGAGTTACGACAGCTCTAATTTACTAATGGCTGGTGTCCGGCCAGCAACATCTCTGGGAAAAGCCGACACCGACACTTTCACGGCTGACGGAATCTGCCAGCAGGACAGCACAAATCCAGAACGTTTTCATATTAAAGCTACCCAAATGCACCATGGTACTCTTGTGATTTTATACAGGCTCTCAAGCTTATACACTTAGGAGTGGAAAACGCTTCACATTACATTTGCTAATATTACATTGCGCAAAAGACAATATGTATGTTGGTAACCAAACAACAGTGCCCCCCATTGACTCATTGTATGGACATTAGAGCACATTTCTCAGAATATCTTCTTTTGTGTTCCGCAGTAGATAGGATCAAATACAGGTTGTAAACAACATGAGGGTGAATAAATTATGACATTTTTTCCGAAGACAGATGTAAGACACATACCTGTGTTCTTGGCAATGTTGTCCATCAGTAAAGGGTACTTTGTGAACCTCTGCATCTCCGCAGGGATGATGTCCTTCAGCTGGAGTCTTCGGCACAGTCGATTACTTTCAGCCTCCTGCAGATGGTGCGGAAAAGGCCAAACATGAATTTCAGCAGAACAATGCATGCAAATCCGCAAGAAAATCCCCTTTTATTTGTAGCAAATTTCCCTTTCAGCGAAAACCTCCAACACGACACTTCAACCTGGATTGGGTCCTTCACTCTAGTAGGGAATAAACGACATGCAAACTTGACTCATGAATGATGTTGTGTCATAAAAAACGTGTAAATATACGGTTCCCGCAGTGATTAACATCTTGCACTTAGAAGTTAACAACCTTCATCATACCGCTTTTTGCTCCAAGATACAAACCCACAAGTACACAGTCTAACAGCCCATTTTACATATTTATTGCACCTTTATGTTGTACTGCTTACACAACGCTTTCTCACCGGACAGATTAGTGTGCTTGTTTTCAATGAACACGGCATATTTGCTGTTGAGAGGTTGTTAAATCTTGCGCTTTGCACTCCATTTTCTTTACACCTCCTTCCACAGCATGATAAAAAACAACATGCTCCCTCAAGTCTCAAAACAATTAGGTCTTGCTTAGGTTATTAAACTCTTCGCTTCAAGATATCCAAATCCTTCTGTGTATCCTACAAATATAATCACACCTTTTCTCTCTACTGGTTTCTCTCGCTTTCTGGGCTGCTAGGCAATCCAGACATGATTAAAAATTCAGAGATTATTTTATTAAGATTAAGTATATTTACTGCTTTAATAGAAAGCCAACATTGCAAACATGCTGTTATAAAAATGAATGCACTAGATCTCATTTTACATTTGTTAAATGTTTGGGTGATGATTTATAAAAAATCCACAAAAAATATTTTTCCCACGTACAGAAAATGTATCTAAAGATCAACTTCGAAAGCTCTAAAATGTTCAAATAAAAAGTTGTAACTGTAATTTTAGCTTCTCTAGCGCACTCTGTGTTTGAAACGTGAAATTGCAGGTCACTTTATGTACTCTAGAAGAGTTCAAACCAAATGACATCAAACTGACATTTCTCGTGGAATCAGACCAGACCGCTCAACGTATAAATCAATATTTTAGGCTTCCTGATGTGAAACATTGAAAGGTTAGGAGACAGTTTTAAACACCGTTTTAATGTACCTGCTCAATAACTGTTTTTGTTAGAGTTTGCTACTTTTTGTTACCGCAATGCCAAAGTATGGTCCAGACACAGTCTCTATATAGTGATCCGCAGATGTGACCCTGGACAACAAAACCAGTTTTAAGTAGCACGGGGAGATTTTTTAGTAATCGCCAATAATACAGGGTACGGGTAAAAATTACAGATTTTTCTTTTATGCCAAATTATTTTATTAAGGAAAGATCATGTTCCATGAAGATATTTTATAAATTTCTTATGTAAATGTATAAAAACTTTATTTTTGTGAGTGGATTTCCTGCTACGGTGCCTCTGGGTAACAACCTCAAAGGCGATTTTCTTAATATTTAGCTTTTTTTGCACCCTCAGATTCCAGCTTTGTAAACAGTTGTTATTCCGCCAGATAGTGTCCTATCCTAACAAACCATATATCAATAGAATGCGTCTTTCTAAATGTGATGTAAAAATCTCAATTTCTAAAAATAGACCTGAAATTGACTGGTTTTGTCATCCAGGGTCACAGATGAAGAAAACAGGGCAGCAGGGAAACTCAACCCACCTGCATGAAGGTGGTGAAACGCTGGTCCTTCTTTTGTCGGGATTTGATGAGCTCCAGTGCGAAAGGCTGGTTACTGCAAAAAGTGCACACTGCATTCTTGATCTTCTCTTCCTCTCCACCACTAAACTACAAAAACAAGGGAGGGGGATCAGGGCCACACAGCAAGACGAGAGGCAGAATTAAAGTAAGTCCATGGGTGGGACTGTTTTCTCTCCAGAAGAGGACTATAAGAGGACTATAACATTTCCTAGAATATAGATCTAACCGTGGCCCAGTTCTAGTTTCAGATGGATTATTTTCATATTGTACATGATGGCAATGATGTGTAACCGTAATTGTTTTTAGAGTTAAGCAGCGTTCACATTATAACGATAACTGTAACTATAACGATAACTCCAAATATTTTCTCTAAAATATGACCGCAAAGGATGGATTTTATTTTTATGTATTTGATTTCAAACCATACTAAGAGACAAAGATTTCTCTCAATAAAATCCACCACGAATTCATCACTTCACAAATACAAACATGTATTCTTACCCAAGACAGTAACTCATCTCCTATGTGGTCAATAACCGATGACTCGTACTTCTTGCGTATTGCAGTCATGTGATCCGCTATCCTCACTGATATCAAAGAGAAGCACAGGTGAGAATAAAACATTTGAATTGTCGAATATCATCAGCTCAGTATGATGTGTGACGTACTGTGCAATTGGATGATGTCCTCCAGGTTGGTGAATATGTTTTTAATGTCAGCAGGGGGCAGTATGTTGTCCCGGGTGAGTTTTTGGTAGAACACGCTATCCAGGACCTTCAGCATGCGCACGTGTGCTCGTTCTGTGTGGAACAGCTCTACAAAGATCAGTGAGAACAAGGGTTAATTCAGTAACACCAAAACATCTGATCTCATCAAAACAAAACTATTCTGAGTTTGGTCTCAACAGCACTTTGTATGATCAATCCAAACATCTCAAGTGCATGTGTGATATACGGAAGTGAATTGAGAACGAGGTCGAACCATTTATGACTTCTTGTCGTTTGATCTCGTGGGGTGTCAGGCCTGCAAGAACATCACGCCCCACCAGCTGCTGCCAGTTTGGAGGATCTACATCAGAGTAAACGTCACTCCCCTGATCGTCTTCACTCTGCAGCTCCTCAAACCTGTGTGTGAAAGAGAGAGAGATGCTCTACAAACCGTTTCCTGACCCTTGATATGTTTCGGTCTAAATGTGATTGTTGGTCTGGAGCTGTGTTCTATGTACTGCACTAGGAAGGGAGAATCCAAAAGCGTTTAGGCACAACAAACAAGATTTCTTGGGGGTTGCACACATGTGTAGATGGGAGGGACAACAACAGTGAATGACAGCAGCCAGTGACCAGTACCTTCTAATCAGTTTGGGTGTGCCCGCATCAAGGAGTCTGAAAAACAGTACACACTTGCTAACTTCACTGACACAAAAGGCACACTTAGGTTAGTAGCTAAATCAAAGCTGAAGCAGGTGAGGTTGCAGAGCTCAGCGTGAGTTAGTATCAAACACAAAGACAAAGAACTAAAAGCATTAATGCTGCACCTGTCTCCCTCTCTGTCCTCATCCAGTGGGTCGGCGCTATATGGGATGTAGTCACAGGGTGGGTAGATGCTGTCCAGCACATCTCCAGCCTGAAGGCCGTCACTTAGCCGTGGAACCACAGCAGATGGGCTCATGCCTAAAGACAAAGAAGATCCAATATAATTTGATAACATCACACCTACTAACCATCTGATGCATAGCGCACACAAAAATAGCAAGTTCTTCCCAAAACCGCAAGGTGTAGTCTGATTGGCTGGTTTATCGGAACTGCTGGGATTAAAGCCACACAGTTGTTTTATAAACATGAAAAATATAGTATACAACAGTATTTCCTATAGTAAACACCAAAATACAAAAAAGCAAAAACAACCGTATAGACGGTTTCGTCGGACGCACGCACCTGGCCAGAAGTTAACCTTCATACTGTGTTTGGTTATAACATAAAAATGTATATTATATTTAATTCATATTAAGATTTGATTGTATATTAATTGTATTACATTACATTAAAACTACTGAACAGTTTTGATTCTTTGCGGAGGTCTACCGGAAGCTAACTTTGGGCCACATTATGTTTATGTTGTTGCTGCTGAAACCATCTATAATAAAGAATTTACTGCAGTCTTTAAATTGACCATAGTGAATACTACAGAATACTATAGTATACAACAATTTACCATAGTAAATACTACAGTATACAACAGTTTACTGTAGTATACTTTAGTTTTTTATGTGGGCAATTGTATTTACACACTTTAACTGCAGCAAGTTAACTAGTTGCCAATGGGTAGAGCTGTATATTTGTTCTCCGAGACATATTTAAAATAATAGCAGTTTTTAATTTTAAACATTATAATAGACAAGAGTCTATAAACGCTTTTGTAATTTTGAGTGACTCTGGTTCAACAACTTTCAACATAATTAAAAAAACGATTGCCTAATGTCTACTATTTCTAGTACCATGTGCTTAGAAATGTCCGCTTCTAGACGGCAGGTAAAAAACTGATGTGTCACTTTTCATGCAACACAGCTACTATAAAAGCAGGAAAGTTGAATAGAAACCCTTATTTCTCCTGCTGGTAAAACCCAGTGGCTTGTGTAGGTTATATGAGCTTCAGATTGCAGGATCAGAAAATGGAGTGAAACACTATGAAAGGACAATGATCGTTCGTGTCACTTGAGATCCAGAACTCACTAAACTCCGTCTCCCTTCCAGAGGGGTCTGACGGTGAGCTGTAAGGGCTGCTGAAGGGTGGAGAGGTGATGTTTCCAGGGCTATGTAGGAGATCTGAGCCATCGCTCGACTGACTGCCCCGCAGACGTCCACCTTCTATTTGCTCTGACCCGCCCATCGCTGGTTGAGACATCTGCTTCTGAGGTCTTTGCTTGAAGCTTTCTCCTGCCTTCCCGCCTGCTCAAACGCAAACAAACACCAAATAAGATCCAGCATCAAATATGACTCTTTCACCACCCAGAGGACGGTGAAAACCAGGGCAAGTCTTCTACATTTGGAAACTGCCTTGATATGAAAGTCAACTATAAAATATTCATTTAAACACAGCGTGTACAGATACACATAGCTGTGTTAAACCATGTTGCGTTTTTAAGTTGTCAAGTTAAAATCCATTCCATTTTGTAAAATACGTCTTAAGCTCCTGCGCTGTCCTGCGAATTAAAAGGGTTGTCTAACTCTTACTGTTTTTTTTTTAATGCATGTGAGTATATCAAATCAATTCTGGCATTAGAAGTTTAACAAGACCGCCAAACTATACTTGAGCACCCCAAAGTGACCAAATACGAAACTGAATCCTAAAAACATCAATAATAAATAAGATCCAGCCGAGTTCAGAAAGTTGAGCTAAAGATGAAAAACAAGGCAAATAAGTTACAGTAGTCAAATGACATGGCAAAAACGAATATTATTGTTTTTTTTAGATGTAATGCAATGTGTATGCAAAATTTAAGGTTAAAAAACGCTGTATTTTCCACAAACCGTACATGTTTGTATCTCCTCTTTGACCCACCTCTCTGAAATGCACAGATTTTTATCAAAGCTCATCGCTCTGAAAAGCGAGGCTATGATTGGCCAATTAACCATTGCGTAGTGATTGGTCGAATAGTGCAAGCGTGTGGGGGAAATGTCACGCCAATTATACTGACAGGTACGCCCACCTTACTTGGGTTTACATTTGGCTGGTCTGTCAACTCATACCATGAATTGAGTGGATTTGTGAGGGGGTGTTTACACCAGGCGTTTCAGGCAGGTCTGGGTGAGCATTCGCTTTTAGTAGAATGCATCTTTTGTTGACCCCTTTAAATAAATGTTTTCCAACCGAAAGTTGATGCTCTGGCTTACCCGCTATTGATTCCATGCGAACAGGCCACCGTGGAGGCACCCGAATGGGGAAGCGAGGTTTTTTGAGTTTCTCCTCTCCCTCCTTCTCTATTTTGCTTTTCTGTCAGGGCAGGAAAAACAACAGTCCTCAGGATAACATCTTGGTCATGGAAATGCTTAACCTAACGTCTTGGTTTCCAAACAAAGGGAAACTTTCAAGACATCATACCCATGATCTGGAGAACACTTTTCCCAAACACAAGAATTTGAATTGCTTGTATTGCATACGAGCTTTCTTATACTGTAAATAGAATGTGTGCTATTGTGTAATGTTTATTTTTCTAACGTTTCTTTAGTTGTCCGTTATTGCGTATTCTTTTATATTTTATTGTCTTCCCTAATTTGTTGTCTATTGCCATTCTACCTTGAATTTCATTGAACCAAAGTACATAATGACAATAAAGATCATCGATCTTGGATCCAAGATTTTGGCCATATTTGTCAACAGTTCAAATATCGTTCATCAAATAGGAAATCCCAGAATCCATTGCAACAAGACAGCAGAAACAGTGAAATACGGATCATATAACTGTTCATAACAGGTCTTTAGGTTATAAAAAGAGTTATAAATATGAAAGGGCAGGCAATATTACGAGCATTTACCCTCAGCTTGGAAGGAAGAAAATTCATTCGCGGACGCTTCGATTCCAGGATTCGTTGCTCTTTGACTCGGAGTCCCAGATGCTTCATGTACATGTATAAAACATACTGCATTGTTGTGCTGAAAAGAAACACAACCAGATCAAGGTTTACATTTTTTCTTCATGCTTAATCTAGAAATGAATGATATTAACTGGCTGCAAGGTCTACGCGTATGCTAACTTAGATTCTAGTCACTGAGGGTTGAGTTTTGCCCGTGCTGCTGGCTCCATGTGGCCGACCCCGTCTGTTAACATAATTCAGATCTTATCCTGTCTTCTTCTGCCATATGTCACTAAATATCTATCCACCCCATATGTCCTGTACATTCATAAATCATACAGGCTTGTGGTGTTGCCATATGGCATTTCCAATATGTTTGCCCACATTATAGTAAATGAGGACCGGGAGTGCATGAAGATTAGAAAATCTCATTAAGTCGCTCTGTTCTCCAGCATTTCGCATTTGTGTCAAGTGTCGACGCGGTTGCCCCTCGGGCTGACAATATACAAACAAATCTGACGAAACGTCTTTATGTACGATCTAATAACCTGCTTCCCTATTGTCTTTATAGTCTATGGTTACGG
Source organism: Triplophysa dalaica (assembly GCF_015846415.1). Lineage (NCBI taxonomy): Eukaryota > Metazoa > Chordata > Actinopteri > Cypriniformes > Nemacheilidae > Triplophysa > Triplophysa dalaica. The sequence goes on along the minus strand of NC_079550.1, from coordinate 12,588,093 downwards.
ATGAGTCTTGTCAGAAGCAAGATATCAAAGATTTCTCACCATTTCTCCTCTTCTGTGGGCTGTGAAGTCACCCTGAAAGACAGAGACATGTGTTAAAGGGAAGGCAGGAAGTGAGAACACAATCTTGGGTCAAAATAATTTCATTTAATTTGAAATCCTTTTAACTATATTGTCTATCCATTATATAAAAGAAAATGCTCTTTCAATTTAAAGAAGAGGAAACGACCGAGACGTTATTTATATCTATCCCACAGAGACAAGGACAGATCTCAAACTAGTCACACTAATGGCACTCTTAATTTAATAGCCAAATAAAAAGCTCATTGAAATCGTCGCAATTTTCACACATAGTTTGAACATACTGAGAATATTAAGTGCATCTCATGGCTCAAATGCTTAGAGATTATCCGAGAGCGACACTCACAGGACATCATCTATCTTTGAGAGGATGTTCTCGGCACATGCTCTCTCTCTCTCCACAAGCGGCTGTTCAGAGTCCAGCCGAGCGAGCTCCGCCTCAGCCAGTGTCAAGCCCATATTGCGTTTCTGCCTAAAACAATACATGGAACTTTGTCATTAGTGGGTTCAGATCTGACTGAGAGCATGGTTTCACTTTGACAGAGAACATCCCTCCTAATGTTTTCCTTTTACCTGAAGTCCTCCAGGTGTCTCTGGACATCTGGAAGAAGAGTTTCCTGCATTGTCTGTATATACTGTCTGTGCAATTCTTCAGGAATCAGCTCCAGCCTTCTCCTCTCTGACAGCAGATGAAAATCTTTTCAATTGTTATCGCAGATATCATGAGCATGTTAACTAAGCTATATGATCATGGCTTCTTTACACAATATGGACACAACCTGACAAATAATATTATAGATTATGTATGGGAACATAAGATGGACGATAGCATTTCACTACATTATTATCATGTCAAATATAATTCACAATAATTATACTATTGCAATACAAACTTCATTAAATTAAATAAATAAAATACAATGCTATCAGTCACATAGTTTCCTTTTGTGCCAATGAATCAGGAGGCAGAGAGAAAGTTTGTAAACATTGTGGCTCTTTAGGGTGCAAAACAACCCCCTTCTATGTTAAAGTGTCAACCAGATATTGTCAATGAATAATTTAAGACATTAAAGGTGTCAATCAATAATCACAGTTATAAATATCCTGGTTATTGCCAATACTGGTATTTCATAACATGGTTATTATTTTTCTATAGAAAATTAATTGTAACCGACTACATTATAGTATAATATAATTATGTCGAACTATCGGCGGAAAATACAGCCGCATTATTTACAATAATTCTATCAAATTTCAAATAAAAATGTTGTCTTTATTTGCAGAAAATTAAAACTGGAAGAATAGGTCATAATAATAGAAAAGATGCTCTGAATTTTTTCAGACCTCAAATATTCCCAAAAAATAAACGTTTAAAGCAATACAACAATAATATTTTGTACATGTATTTAGGAAAAGTCAAATTATCATCGCAGTTTTCATGCGACTTTTCATGCTGTCAGTCTTTCACATTGCGATTCTGTTCAAAGGCCACATTACACCTAAAAATGCTGATTAAATGAAAATCTGGAATGGTCTCTTTATTTAACTGCGGCTTTGTGTATACACAGTTTTGTACTGTATACAAACACTTAAGCCAAATACACACAGGAACACACACGTTTATCATCAAAATACAACTTGTATGAACCAAAAAAGCCCTCAGTTGGGTCCGTGAAGTGAACACACAACACTCAACGTGCTGTGATTTCCCATGATGTCAACATGACACACGGGCAGAGTGTCCTTCAAAAGTTAATTCCATAATTACATGCACACTCAATGTGAATCTTAAAATAGATTTGTGCTTTCTGAATAATAACAGGTTTCCCTCCAGGAGCCGAGAAATGATTATGCGTTTGAGTTGATACAAACACAAAAACATATCGGTTCGAACAACACTTGGCACGGTGAGAACAAGTTTTATACCTCTATTAAAATACTTTTGAAAGCTTACCGAGTTCGTAGGAGATGGATTCAGGCACAGCAACCTTCAAATGCTGGTGAACAAAAACGATAGCTACAATTAAACAGTGTTCATCAATGATACGGTTTATTTTGTTTGCCTGCAAAACAACTGCAACCTCAATCAAGGTAACAAAACTGCAAAGCTTTGGAGAAAAACTGTTCCAGTTAAACTACTCGTCCATCTAGTAGCAAAAGAACACAGTTTGCTGCCGGGTAGACTCGTGCAAACTCGCAAACAAAATGCACATTGAGAAGAAGAATATGTGACGACAGTGGGGTAAAAGGTTGCCTGAGAACATGTTAGCTTCCTGACCCTGAGGCTTCTGGGAAAGGAGCAACCTTCAAACACACCTCTCTGGACAAAAGACACGGTTGATGAGGGCGGATCCGGGCATTTTTCCCCCAACTTGCAAACAGACTGAATGATACTACCCAAAGCTGACACTGAAGGGATTTAAAAAGGTGAGGTGTGAAAACAGACTCCACTTACTGCCCCCCGGTCTATGAAGAACCCTAAGAAGTCAGTGAAGATCCGACGTGCTTCTTTGGAGTTGGTGTGCTTGTAGAGATCCGCATACAGGTAGCAGAGCTGTGGGCATAAGTGTGAGAAAAATGTGTTTGATTTGATGTTTCATCGCTTTTGACAAAAGTATGCTGAAACTCACCAGAGGAGCAGGGTCAAACTGTGAGATCACATGATGTAAGAACACCGCGAGATGAGCTGGGCGAGTCTTGAGCAGCTCGATGTCCTGGAAGCAGCTGCACTGGCCGTTCACCTGGTACAACACATCAGGTTATAAATCTTGACGAACAAGAACTAGATCCTCATAGCCAGTGATTGAAAAAAAGCTCGACTCAAGTACCTGTTCCTGCTCCGTGTCAAAGTCTTCATCTTCAAGAACGATGATCTCCGAAGTCTGCCGGGAGGGTGGGCTCCTAATGGATGTCTGGAGGCGAGAATCCTGCAGCAGGGAGCAGAAAGGATCAGCATTTTCCTGATCTGAGATCAGGCGATAAGGTCTTTCGAGCAAAATGATTGTGATTCTCACCAGGTCACATACGTCGTCGACATCCGGGGACGGGCAGGAGTTGAGGCTGTCTCTGGGAGTGCTTTTCGGACTGGAGCAGTCGGAATCTCTCTGGCTCTCCGGAGAGGCCGGGTAGAACCGCCGTTGGACCTGCACATAACAAACCATAAACTAGGGTTGGGCGACCAAATTGTCATTGACAAGTTTACAAGCTTACAGCATGAGCGCGTTACTATGATTCACTGTTTGCTTTTACATTCTACGTCTGTCAAGTCTCGCGCGCACACGCATTTCGCAGCTTCCGAATCATACTCGACCGCAGAAAAGCGCGAATGGAAGAGCTCGACACATGCGCAGAATGTCATACTGTGGACTCGGCTGTCAACATTTGTCGTGCTGTATGGGTACAGGATGTGCGGAACCTCCTGTTGATGAAAATAACATCATACAGGGGAACCACAATGCCAGCCCAACATCGTGATGACTGTCAGCCATCGGCGATGGACAATGTCATCGTTTATCGGCCCAAATCTACCATAAACACAAATAATTACACCGCAGGGAAGGAAAGAACAAGAGCCATTAAAGCTCTGGCCTACTTCAGAAGAGAGAGGCTTTGGCTGTACTCTCTACCTGTGCCACTGTTTAACTGAGATCAATGAAGATGACACTTACAGGCGCCACTGAACCTCCTCTCCAGAAACTTCCAGGGCTGAGGTCTCCTTTATCCTCATCCGTCCAGCATCCGTCTTCACTGTTCCTGAGATACAGACCATCCTACAGAGCAGATTTACAATCAATCCATCTGACACAACCAATGCAAATTGTGTGTTTTTTGCTCACTGGCAGGCTGAAAGCTTGCATCTCCACTTTACAGGAAAATCTCTTTTTTCAATAATTAACATTTTAATTTACAATTAGCTTAAATGGTCAAATGTTCAAACATGAAGGGTGCCCAAGGAAGAAATAAATAATGTGACGTCAACAGCTATATCTCAAGATTTCACAATCTATTGAATAAACACTTATTGGTCAAACACTATTCGTGCATGTGTTATGCTTTAAATGTGAAGTCAATGGAAATAGTCAGAAATCTCATACATGTGGAATGTGCTTCTTAGCGTCTTGGACGTCCCGTAGCGGTTTGGATATTTTGTTGTGTTCATCCTTCAGTCCCTACGGGCAAAACAGAAAACTTTTTACGATCTCTAAAATGATTCCTTTAGAAGTAAATCCTCATAAATAAAAGTGCAACATATGTGCTACATAATTTATTCTTTTGTATTCTAATCATCTCTTTGTTTATTCTACTCAAATCTAATAAAAATGAAGTAACAAATCTGCCATTCAACATCTCAAAAAAAAATCTCAAACTTCTCCAGGAGAACAAGAATGACGAATCTTTGTTTACTAAATATAGGGAGGTTGTACAACTGCAGTCTGACCATACAAGGTGGGCGGAGCCTTGGGCTGCCAGTTCACTTATCAGCTAAACTCCAGTTGTAAATAGTTCACAACAGGAAAGGCCTCATTCTTATCAACTTGAGTCATACTTGCAACAATACATCTCAACGCAACAAACTCGACACTTAACTGACAAAGGCACGTCGACAAATCAGACGTTACGTGCGGGTTTACCTCAAACCGCAGAGAGAACAGTGTTAAGTTCACACTTTAAAACAAACCCTGGAGGTTTAGATTCTGACCTGCATGTCCTGTTGCTCCTTGGATAAAATCCTCTTGTTGTCCAATCTTTGGTTGTGTGGAAGGCTGCTCTCTTCCTATGAATACACAAGAAGGGTTGGTTTAAGAAATGGGGGAGGAGCGAATAATAAATATTGGATCTGGAAATCTAATTGGAGGAGAGTTATGAGGAAGTAGAATTACATTTCATATTATATAAAAACCAAAATTAAAATCAAATTTAACTATTTTGAGAGACGAAAAATTTATATTGTTTGCTGCTGACAAGCTTATCCAATGTCAGCCTACTGACAAAAATGTTTATGGATGATTTTGTCAAAGATAATAAAATGAAAAGAATTGTTACGGCAATAACTAAACAGTTGAAATTAAAACAGACTGTTGACAAAGTGTAGATGAATTAAAAAGCAGGATCACATCATAGTATGCTCACTATGCTGTATACTGTATATAAAGATTGGATATTTTTTGCCAAAAGACAAAACAAAAACGACCCAAGTCAAGTAAAAATGACTTCTGCTTACCCATGACACCAGAGCGGAGGTGCGTTCAGTTGCGCTGTAAGAGTCAGGGGTCGTAACAAAGTTCTCCCCGTGACCCCCTGGTGACCCGGGACATAGGTCTAGCTCAGGGAGGGGGATCTGGGGCAGCCCGGGGGGTCGACCTAATACTGTCAGGGCCACATAAGAGCCGGCTGCAATAAACAAATAAGTCTTGGTCATTGAGGATAATGTAAGTTCTTTGTTTCCAACTAAACAAAGAGTTTACTTACATTTGATTAACTTCACCACTTCAACATGGTTTGAATGCGTCACCAATGTCCCGTTCACCTAAAGCAGAAGAGTAAAACAATAAACGCGTTGTTGAAAACCAAATGTATTCACTGAACTACACCATAGTTTATTAATACAAAAATAATCAAGTATAAACAAAAAAATATACATTTATGCATAATAAATATGAGGTGGGGCCAATGCAAAGTCTAAAAGGGTCCTTTGATTCAACAAAAAAATGATGGGTTTGTATAGTAACCAGCAGATGGCAGAATAGAGCAGTTGCAGTTGTGAATAAAAAGTAAAGGTTGGCAATGAGAAACAATACACTAATTCTGCATGTGTAGGTCAGTCACCTTAACGATTCTGTCCCCAGTTTGAACACCTGCACGCATGGCAGCTCCATCTATGGACAGAGACATAGGACAAGATGTTTTCAACGTGCTCAGGAACTTTGTCATAGAACGTGTCATCTTGATCTTGACATGAAGATTCTTATAAGAACATTTTGATTTTTAGATTCGAAATCTGTTTGATCAACTATATAAGATTTAAAGTTCTCTTACTGGCTAAAGTTCAGCTAAAATCTAGAGACTCACTAAAACAAACACATACACTAATGCATGTTTTATCACCTGGTGACAATGATGTCGGAACAAAAATACACACCTCTATTTAAGAAAACAGATGTGACTAATGTCAAAATAAACACAGCTTGTACTGTGCTATATTTTATAGAGGAGAAAACAAACATTACTCTTATTTACGGTATTAGACACATTAATGCTAGTAGTCCTAATAAATAAATAAATTCAGGATGTTGGTTAGTGACCCCAGAGAATCTACTGGACTGTTTTGGCTCCAATTACACTTATCAAAGCATTCAAATCTTATTCAAAGTATATGGAGCCCTGCTCTTCCACATCTCTTTACGAGGCCTTAACTTTGTTCTGGTCGGAGAACATTAGCTTCATTTCTGACGTGCAGCCAAATCACATCAGTCTAGAAAGAGGAGACGCCCCAGCACCAGACGCCCAAAGGAGCTGAGGGGCGGAGCCAAAGTTACAGACGAGCGAGACTGACAGCCTCTTACCTTGTTTGACGAGCTGCACAAAAACAGGGTTGTCCCCACTGACGGTCAGTCCAAAACCGTTCTCATCTTTCTGTATGATGACGCATCTCTGAACCAGCCCTTGAGATATGAGAGAATGAGAGGAAGAGTTTACTTCCAAAATGTGAAAAATCAGTTTTTACAATTTTCAAGAATCATGTTGTTTTCATTGTGCTTCCAATTAACCAATCAAACTGCAGTTGGTTTGTTTTGATATATGCCATAAAAACTAAAAAAATACAGCTAACTATCACAATAAAACAAAACATAAAAAAACATGATTTTATAAAAGATTTTAAAAATCTCATTTTGGAAACTTACTTTAAAATATTTTATTGGATTGTCAACATTTTATTAAAGTATTAATTATTAAGGTCCACCAAAGCGGAACACAGTAGCAATGTATTATAAATTGTAAATAAGTGCAAGATATCACAGTCATAAAAATCCGTAAAATTAACACATTGATATCATCATCGAATTATAATAAAGGAAAGATACGGGGGGTTGTCATGGTCATCTGATGCTGCTAGCGTGAGAGTTGGGCCTGCATCGCAAACCAATAGTGCATCTTATTACATCAGTCTCCTACCACATGAGCATGGGATAAACCAATCAGACAGTCACATGGTTTCACCGCCAAATATCTAGTCAGATGCCCTTAATATTGGTTTGTATAACACCCTCTACTCGGCAAACAGCACGAGACGTTTAGGATAAACATGGAGAAAAGACAATATACTTATATGGGTAGCTCAAGAGAAAATAATAAATCCATCACTTATTAATAATTTCATAATTCCAATATGACTTTCATCTATCCCCCATGAAAGGAGATGTTTAACATCCAATCTAATATCTCCTCCTGCAATCTATGAAAGAAAGACTTCAAGAAACTGACGGATTTTTCCGTTTGTGGGTGGACGGTATCCCTTTAAAGAAATGCTGAAGAGCGATATCTCTGGCTCTGGATATATCGTGGCTCATAACCAAAGTTGAAGATACAGCAACAGGGAGTTGTGGGAAAGAATCCATTACCTAATGAAAAAAAGGGGCCAGAAACACAGCAACAGATCGAGCATCTTACCACAGGACTCGGGTCTCCCGTCAGGCACAACAAATCCACTCTTCTGCACCAGCACGTCTGAGCAACAAAACATTATGATACAACACAAGACACACACGACAGAGAGGACATGAGCGAGGACAAATGAAAAAAATGAGCAATGGACCAAATACAAAAAGTGTGGCTGTTTTGGAGAAATCACTGAAGCTAATGCTAACCTCATGCTAGCCTCTATGCATCATTGTTGTCATTTAATTGTAAGAAGAAACAAAAACGTTTTGGGAATAATAAATTTAGGTAAGTATTAAATATTATAAAAAGGGATATTACGTATCTAACATTCACACATCATGTTCACACAAAACTTAAATAAATTGTAAAATGCACACTGGTTTGGATATAATTCCACTACAGACCTTCATTGTAAGAACAATACTGCTTCAGCTTCACTTATTTGTGTTAGCAAACTGAATGACAAGTCAAAATGACTTTCACGTCACAGATTGGCTATTGAGCTTAACCTGCACTGAACCTGGAACATTCTTTTAAGGTTTCCCAGGTGGTCAGCCAGAAATCAAAGACTAGACTGTTATCAGCACAAATGCAGATATAACTAGTAAACAGTCGGAGGTGAAAAGTTCAAGAGAGATATCCCTCAAACACTGTTAAACAAGGTAAACAAGTCAGTCTTTTCCTCCAGATGACAACTTACTTCAAAAAAGGTCATTATAAAAGAACTAACTGCCAAACCCAGCCTAGCTAATTTTTATAAAAATCTAACTGATATCTTTAATGCATTTTGCTCTAAGTTTAGCTTCAACATTGGTAACTTGTTAACTATTGTTGGAACTTAAACCTGACAAGTCATGCTAAACAGCCACACTTCATTCACGTCTAAAGAAAAACTAAAGAGGACATTGCACACTGGGGATAGGATGAGTTAGTCAGGAGAGGAGGTGAGCCCAACACCAAAAGAGAAAGATATCAGAATCAAACATGCACCGCATATCTCCAGTCACCTCATCTTACATGACCAAATATCCACTATTGTTGGGGAAACTGCATTGCTTCTTTGTAACTTATCAAAATATAAACTCTTAGTCAAGTAGCCTAGTTGACAGCACTACAAGCCATATAAAAAAAATCATAGATAATAAGTATGTAATAACCTTTAATATTACACAGCGCTCTGGAATACTTGATTTTGCAACATTCTCGAAGGAGGCATGGGGCAGTATGATATTTTGATAGTATGATAACTTTACACAAAAATATCACAGCTTGGCGTTTGTGTGGTGTACGTGTGTGAAGAAAAAAAGGGTTTCACATTGAACACAATATATTTAGTTTTTTAGCAACACAAAATATTTAGAACAGTAGTCATCATGTAAATAGTAGGGATGGGCATTTAAAGCAAAAATAATATTTGAAGATTGATGAGATCGAAATTCGCACCCCTCGCCCACATGGACGCATTTACAGCGTTACACACAAATAAACAGAGAGAGAGACCATTTATGCTTTAAATCCGTGATGACACACTGCTTTATTTATTATGGAATAGGCAATCTTACATCAAGCTATACATTAAGATAATGAGCTGAAACATAAATATATTAACAACACTTATTAACAGTACGTCGATCAGCATCAACCGCTCATAATGCTAGGACTTTCCTTGTAAAATATCAGCATGCACATTTATACCAGCTAAAAAACAGCAGTGTGATTGATCAAGGAAAATATAATAAACACGCGTTAAAACATATTAACCGAATGACGGCATTTATTAACAGTCCGGAACGATTTCATGAATTAACAGCTCAAAAGGCTTCCAAAAGTTTCTCCAGTCTGGCAGTGATCGTTTTAATAAACTAACAGTAAACTCGGGCTCTACAAACTCCATAAGATTTTTAAAACCCTCTCCTCCGACAGAGCCGATCGGAAGCATATCCTTAGCGATCATCTAAGTAATTAAAGCCGGTTTTTTCTCCTCCCGTCTGGCATCCAAATTGGTTGGTCTGACCATAAACTAGCAACTGATTGCTGACCTGTTGATGGACCTGCTTGGTGCTTCGCCCTCAAATGACTGTGCATCGTAGTTGTTGATCCATGAAGCCAGTTTTGCATTGCAGAGTTTGCGCTGCACTTTATTCTGATTCTTTTTATTAAATGACCCCCACACAGAACTCATTTTTGACACTGTCTCAATTTGTCATATCCGTTATGCCTCGCAGGTCTTCAGTGTGCGTAACTTCGTTAACAATTGTTTTGAGAAAATATTTTCCTCTATTGTCTCTTGATTGACAGCCTTTAGGTTTAAGGTGTGTCATTATTTGCAGCGCCACCCTTTGGTTCCATGAACAAGTTACGCGTGAAAACACAGCGATTTTTTTTAAGATCGCACACTTTTAAATTCTATAATTAAAATACTAATCGAAACTTTGAAATTCACAACTCATCCCTAGTAAATAGTATGTCAGGTTAAATATGTGGTTCCTAAATTTGCACCCCTTTCTAGTCAATTGTTTACATCCATTTTCTATTAACTAAATTTACATGCATACATACGTAAATAAATAGAAGTAAATAAAATATAGATGAGCAAACAACAATCTAAAAAAAATTGCACGGAAGCTCATAGATTCCTACACTTTCCATGTTTGATGAGACAGCTCATGCCTTGGAGGAGGGGATGCACAGATATCATTTTTTTAAAGACAGAGTACAAGCACCGATATTTTTTCTGGTACTCGCCGATACCGATACCTACAAACGATGACTGTATAATGTACAAACATGTTAATAAACCAGTATCGTACCGGTAATTTTTTTTCCTTTTGTTTTTAGGTCTACTTAAATGAACTAAAACATTTTATGATAAGTAGCACAATTTTACTAGCACATTTACTTCAGTTTGCTAAAGTAAACAACTTATTCTTATAAAGTAGAACGTTATTGGAAAAGCCCTGCTATTTCAAAAGTTAATATTAAACCTCAAGTTTGCTTTGTTTTACCGGCGATTGCGAAGGAAAATAAGACACTTGATAAACCACGTGATGACAACTCAATGTTAATTTCACTTTCGTTTCCGCTTCCAGTCATGTTTTCCTCCTCATGTAGAGTTATCTTTACCAAGTGCAGTATGAATTGGATACTGTATTTTGACGCGCATGTTTAAAGGTGCACGATGACTGACTATTGTTGCATTTATTTCTGCTGTCTGTTAGACTGTAAAATTAATCCATATCGAGTAAAAATGCCAATAGCTTATCATTGTTATCGAAATAAATTCTATTGCGATTCGATATGACATAATTTATCGGCCCAGCCATATCTCAAATTACAAAAAAAAGTTACGTCAATAGCATCATTCCCCAACAGTGGTGTACATCTGCTTCAGTAAACAGAATATCAAGGAACTTCCTGCAGAAATTCTGTCATCTCATTCCCATTCAGCCAGCAACTAGCAAGCCAGTGTTCCAATAAAACATGAAAACAGCTCCGTCCAAACAATGCAAATCGTACTTTAAAGTCAACATGAAACAGAAGTTGCGATTGACTTCTTTTCCATATCGTGACGTATATCCTAGTGAAATGGCTTTATTTTGCCCTTTCCTTTTTGGGTTGGGTATCATTTTAATTTGAGCGTTTCCGGTTCTGCTTATCGAATCCGGTTCTTATCGATTCTCTGTTCCGATCCCAATATTTTTTGGGTGGAGAGAAAAAAAAAGCAAATACTTAATAGAAAACAGTTTTTACCTTTTATTCTTGCCACATTTAGGATATAACCAGTAGGTTGTAACTGATAACTGTGACAATTATTTGTGAATATTAAAAAGTGATTGAATTAATAATTCAAGTTAATATCATTTAAAATCAACTAGAACATGTAGTACTGTAGCTTCCCGGATGTATTTAATTGTGATCACTATTTAAAAAAATAAATTAACAAACAAAACTGATTGTCTTTTCATCTCTATCTGTATTTTGTACTCAAGTTTTAGACACTGCTATTGCTGCTAATAGCTGTAAGTTATCTGGTGCGTTGTAGTAGGAGGACTCCAGAGGCTACAAGAGGTACTTCCTCCCTTTCGCGAAATATCTTTACCACACGTATTGCATGTGGCAATGCCATCAACTTTTTTCACAAATTTAAACCAAACTTTTGAACATTTGCTGTATTCATAGTGCCGATGGTAATGAACTGCACATGTGCGTAATGCGATAAGGTCCTTGTCGCAGGTCCTGGCAGACAGATACAAAATTAAAATGATCACTGCCATTCGCGAGTGAGTGAAAAAGTCAGGAATCGATAAACGGAACCGAAATGCGCGCGTCCTATCGAATCCCCAGTTCATTGAAATTTGGAAACAGTTCTAAAATGGAACCGGTTCTCGATACCAAACCCTATTTATGATTGGTTTGTTGTAAATTCGGCCTGGAGGGGAGGGCTAAAAGTGCCTGGCCATTGGAATATAATCCAACCTCTTTTTTGTTGTTTACGTCGTGTGGTAAAGAGCTGTTATGGAGGGGCTTTTTTTGCACACAATTTTGTTTTGTGTGAAACACACTGTGTAAAACACAGAATTTTTCTCTTTGATTTCATGGTGACTTTAATCAATGACGATAATCACATTGTTTTCCCATCATAAACATCACATTAACAAGCTCACTCAACACTGCTTCCCTCCTCTGCTCTCGACAGCAGCTTAGAGAAAAAACAGGGCCGAAACTTCCCCTGAAAACGCACTGACAATGTCTTTCAACTGCCAAAACCGTGGCCAGGAACATGTGCATCGTTTATGGTCAGCAAGTATGAATCACGCCGCTGTTTAAAGCTGTTCCACAGCATTTAGTGGACGGGCGCAGCCCTCCATCTGTGCTGTGTGCGGAGAAAACTGTTTCCATTTTAGAGTCTGGAGAAACCGTGTGAGAAGAACAGTGTGCTTCAGTCCACACCACTCAAACGCTCAGGACACCCGTTAGTATGGCAAACACTACTGTTCTATATCAGCAGAGAAAATGTAAGTGTTGCAACAAAAAGCGAGAAAGTTAATATTAAGGTTATTTACCTGTAGGGTCAAATTCGTGTGTAGGGGTTCCAGGCAGCTTGTCGCTTTTGGACCTCTTGTCAGGAGGGTGATCTTTGCTGAGGATGCTACTGCTTCTGGAAACACAGACGGGGAAGTCGATGTTAATGAAACACATTAACACAAGGCAACAAACATACATAGGCAAATACATGGGCGCTGACTATGGCGGTGTGTTTTGGTTTGCATTGTGTAGAGTGTTTTGCCTTCACTATTTCCTTGTCAATATCTGAATCAACAGATGCACCTGCATTAAGGTACCCCACATTGAAAGGCCAACAGAGTAGAAAAGCCTGCACACAGCAGTATGACTGCAGGTCTAAATGTACCCCCCGGCATTAAGGTGAGGAGGTGGGGGTGAGTATGTTTAACAGAGCTCTGGTCTGGTCTCTAAGACCTTGTGAGACTCTCTGTTCAACTTCTGTGGGCCAGGCAGTGATGGGACACACCGGTCAAGAAGGCTTTTGTGGACCTCTCTGACTGTATCTGAGGCCCACAGTATAACACATGTACTAACAGCCCGTTCGTATTTTCTTCACCTGGACCTTATGTCTCTCAGATAGGCCTCTTCTTTCTTGAAAAAGACCATTTGCTACATACCAATTCGTAAGATGTAAACACTTCCAGTTTCAGTTTTTCAGTAAATCTTTCATATGTAATTAAATAAACATATCTTTTTATGCAGAATAAAAACTGCAGGAACATGGCTGAATGTTTTATAGCAGGGCTTAACAGGAAATTGGTCAATCAGCATCCTGTTTCATAATCAGTACTAGAAGCCAACTATCCATTGCACCATTTTTTCGCTCCTACTGCACTCTGATTGGTTGGAGTAAAAGGTACCTTTAAAGGAGAAGTTCACTTCAAAATAAGCCCCATTTACTCTCCATAGTAATTTTTATTCCTACTATGGAAAGTCAATGGGGGCTTTTTTTGAGGTGAACTACTCCTTTAAAGAGTAGGTAGCATGAGATCATGAAAATGACATTTCATGCAGTATGTTCTGAAGACGTGTTTGAAATTAAGCTGTCTGCCAAGTTGTAAATCCGAAGGTGAATAAATAAAGTTATTTGCTTGTAAAAAGGGGAGTCGACTCTGAATCACACAAACGAGACGTGGAATAGTTCACCTGCGTATCTACGTCACTACACATAGTCCCCGCCTACGTTTTGCTGAGACTGCCGGGAAAACTTCTCTCCTCCCCCAAAACACTGTCGCTCGTTCGTGATGCATGTGCATCATGTCTAGAACCTGTGTTCCACTGTGTGAAACTAAGTCGGTCTTATTTCAACTACCAAAGGAAGAACGTCTGAGGGAAAAATGGTTATAATTCATTTTTCCAACGATACCAAAGGAGTATAACCCCAGGGGGGGTACTGTGCGCATGTCATTTCATCAAACATTGGTTTAATAATCTTGGCGCGTTCACTGCAGGGTATGTGAAACGACGATCCTTGAAAGAGGGGGCAATACCAATTCTATTTGGACCTGTTAGCTCCACCGAATCAGAACCTGTAAATGTGACTTTTCATTTTTGTCTTAACTTCAAGAAATATTTTCGTACCTTATGTCTGTGTTTAGCTAATGCATATAACGCTAACATTAGCATGTACCGTTATTTCTGGGGTGTTACAGTTTGTTTATATTGCTATTCACTTTGCATTTTGACACATTTGCCGCATGGCACCTATATAGATATATTTGGGTGAAACTACAATCATTTTCAAAATGTTGACTTTCTGAAATGCTCTATGTACCATGACAACGCACAGTTAAGACGAAATAATAGTATTACTAACGTATTAACAGTAATGTAAGAAAAAAAAAAAAATTCATTGATGAGCAAAAGCACAACATGCATGTTGTCACACTGGGAGTTTTTATGACAAGAGTTGTCACTTGCCACTGACAAACATCCTGCTCCAGTCGTGGTGGAGTTTGTTGTGGATTAGCGTCTTCTTCCTCGTCAGACTCGGGCTCAAGTTGGTACGGTAAAATCGCAGCCATCTCTAGCTACACATATAATATACATGACATCCAACCACATGAAAACCGTAATCCTGTAATGATGGTAGGGGGGTTCATTTGCGACAAATGATGAAAGCGTTTAACCAATAACATCAGACTACACCATCTGACCAATCTCCTGACACAAGGTTAGCGGGTAGGCAGGGCCTAGACGGATGAATCGCGGAACGAATCATTTGAGAGTCAGTCAAGAAGTAAGGTAAGAATAACTGCCTATTATTACAACATTATAGTGTTTAAACACATTGTATGTACATAAAATTTTTGTTGGACACTTCGTAAACCACTTCGTACTCTTTAATAAAATGTGCAACAATTCACCCAATGTTGAACAACTAAGTGTGCAGCACTGAATGCAAAGTAAATGCTTAGCGTCTCGCCATTATTTGGCATTTTTAAACCATTGAACTGCAATAACAAAAAAAGGTGTTTGTGGCCACTCCGTATAATGCAACACAATTTATGGTTGTAACTTCTTAAGACAACATCTCAGATTCATGAAGGATAATTAAACACATTGTGTCATGTTGAGATCTTATGTTAAACAGTCGTCTCTGTGAAGGTTTTCATGACATCCTAAAAGTGGACCAGCCCTAGAAGATTACTCTTACATATAAGCTTATTAGCTTTATGGTGCTTCTGATCAGCAAACCAAGAGAAACTGACACAATAATCACCTCAGCACTTTAAACAATGAAGAGCGATGGAGTGAACATCCTGATCAGCTAAACACACATTTGTCAGCTAAACAGTTTGTCGATTGCAAACTCATTGCAACCAAACGTTCGGTTCACTGCGGGACAGTTTCGGAGATATAGATTCCACACCCTCACAGTAGAGTATAAGACATTTGCACCGCGGCTCAGAACACTGAGAATAACTATGCTAAAGCTAAACTAACTTTTTTAGAATTGCTTCAGATGTCAGCAAACTGTGAAATTAACACTGGAGCCAAGTAATGGAAAGAGCTCTCAGGGATTAACCCGCCCTATTATGAGCCCGCAAGATTACGCAAGGCAATTTTTCACTGCTGGTAAACTAGATAAGTCTAACGAGAGAGCAGCTGTCAATCAAGTTTCAATTAAAACTCAATTAAAGCAATTTGATCCTCAATGCCGTCACAGGCCAAATACAGAGTAATCCTTTCCACTTCTCCAAATGAGGGCATGAGTTGCAAATTTACTTCATCTTTTACTTCACCAGTCAGATGTGAATAAACATGGCATAAATAACAAGGTATAGTAAAGACAGCTTCATCGGACGCACGCTCCTGGTCTGTGTGTGGTTATCGGTTTGGGAAGTGGCTAATAATATAACTACAGTTGAAAGAAAAAGTATGTGAACCCTTTGGGCTTACCTGGATTTCTTCCTAAATTGGTCTTAAAATGTGTTCCGATCTTCATCTAAGACAATAGAGCCCACAACAATAGAGAAACACAGTCTGCCTAAACTAATACCGCACAAACATTATACGTTTTCATGTTTTTATTGAACACAACATGTAAACATTCATAGTGCAGGGTGGAAAAAGTATGTGAACCCCTAGGCTAATGACTTCTCCAAGAGCTAATTGGAGCCAGGAGTCAGCCAACCTGGGGTCCAATCAATGTGATGAGATTGGATGTGTTGATTAAAGCTGGCCTGTCCAATAAAAAACACACACCAGTTTTGAGTTTGCTGTTTTGAAATAGCGTTGTGTGATGTGAACCATGCCTCGCACAAAAGAGCTCTCAGAAGACCTACGATCAAGAATTGTTGACTTACATAAAGCTGGAAAGGGCTACAAAAGTATATCTAAAAGCCTTGATGTCCATGTGTCCACGGTAAGACAGATTGTCTACAAATGTAGAAAGTTCACTCAACCAAAATTGAGTTGTTTGGAAAGAACACACAACGCTATGTGTGGAGAACAAAAGGCACAGCACACCAACATCAAAACCTCACCCCAACAGTGAAATATGGTGGAGGGGGCATCATGGTTTGGGGCTGCTTTGCTGCCTCAGGCCCTGGACGGATTACTGTCATCGATGGAAAAATGAATTCCAAAGTTTATCAAGACATTTTGCAGGAAAACTTAAGACCATCTGTCCGCAAACTGAAGCTTAACAGAGGATGGACGATGCAACAGGACAACAACCCAAAGCATAGAAGTAAATCAACAACAGAATGGCTTCAACAGAAGAAAATACTCCTTCTGGAGTGGCCCAGTCAGAGTCCTGACCTCAACCCGATTGAGATGCTGTTGCATGACCTCAAGAGAGCGATTCACACCAGACATCCCAAGAATATTGCTGAACTGAAACACTTTTGTAAAGAGGAATGGTCCAAAATTTCTCCTGACCGTTGTGCAGGTCTGATCTGCAACTATAGGAAACGTTTGCTTGAGGTTATTGCTGCCAAAGGAGGGTCAACCAGTTATTAAACCCAAAGGTTCACATACTTTTTCCACCCTGCACTATGAATGTTTACATGTTGTGTTCAATAAAAACATGAAAACATATAATGTTTGTGCGGTATTAGTTTAAGCAGACTGTGTTTCTCTATTGTTGTGACTTAGATGAAGATCAGAACACATTTTATGACCAATTTATGAAGAAATCCAAGTAAGCCCAAAGGGTTCACATACTTTTTCTTTCAACTGTATATACTGTATATTTTAATCAGTTTATATTATTATTAATTCATAATTCATAATGATATGTTATTATTTAATAATTGTATTAAATTGACAATGTAGAGTTTTATTGAATATTAATTTTGTAAAAAAACAATTTGTTAAATAGGTCATTCACCTTTTTCGTTTAGTTTATGCTTAGCCATGTAACGGTTATTTTACTGGTAACCCAAAATAAAACAGGCTAGAAATACTTTTACCTTGTTAGCTTATGTAATTTACTTGTTATTTTATTTTGTTTATCATCAGAAATAATCTACAGGGATTTGCGGATGTGTGCCGGAAGTTATGTTTGGACCACAAAAGCGTGCATGCGCAGAAAATGTTTGTTTATATTGTTGCTTTGAAACCGTCTATCCAGGAAAATATAGAGGACATGAAGCACTGTACATCTTCCATTTGACATGGGTTGAGTAAGGCTTTGTGCAACTGATTCAAATCATTGGGGTCTTTAGAATCCAGAAGGGGTTTATTTTACAATAATGACAGTCAGACAGTGCATTGAAACCACATGCTGAATAGAGTGGTAATGTAAATGATCCTGCTTACACAGCTACTTCCTTTGTAAATAAATAGACATGAAATACAGTTTCCAGTTTAAATGTGCGAGGTGACATCACCATGCAACGAGAGACATGAAATCAGCACACTACAAGTGAATGGTTGTCAGGGACAACCGTCAAATAGACAGTTTAGTGTTCGACCACAGAATGCCATGACCGACCAATCAGAATCCAGTATTCCAGAGAACGGCGTAAATCAGCATTACATAAAGTGAAATTAAATTACAGCCCAATATGAATAGCCAGCCAAAAACCCTAAGGGACATTAACAACACCGAGAGCCAAATCAGAAGAGACAGAAGACAATGAAAACACTCAAAAACAATTGTATATTTCAGCGGGGCTCAGGACAGCATTGCTGCTTGTCTCAGAGTTCTGAGCAGTGACACAGGATCCTTTTGAGAGCAGTTTGAGGAGACTGAATGGGCCATTTATGAAAGTGCCTGTAAAATGTTCCACGCTCCGCTCTCACTAAAGACGACGCATGGAAAGTAAATCCAAACAACCGATGTGGCTAATAACCGTACCTCCTAAATGTGATATTCTTTCACCAATGAATCGCACGTGCTGATTCTACATAATAATAATACGACTAGCGCCTCAGACAACAACTGTTACAGCAATGCTTTGCGTGCGAGTTTTAATACCGGAAAGTTTTTCCTGGTCTGGCATCTTTGAAGTCAGGAAGGACAGCGTGGATTACGTAAGAGGATGCCATCTTCACTCCTTGAAAGAGGAGCAGAAGGAGGTGGGAGGGTAGTTGGAAGGGTAAATGAAGTGCAAGAATGGCAGGGGCAGAGGGGCTGGCGCGGCGAAGGGGGGCTGGTTTTCTAAGCTCAATTGAGGTTTTGTGTAATAATGGAAAAACGTTCCACGTGAAGCCAGAAAAGCCTGGATGAGGGACACCCCGATTACTAGAGTCTGAAAGGCGTGTTTGTTAAAAGCCACTTGAAGGAAAAGCTGAACATTGGTGGAAAACATGGCAGAGTAACATGAAGCAACAGGGACTCTTGCTATGCATTTCCTCTTATTTTGTGTGTTTCTACAAAACTATCTTACCTTAGTTGAATTTGTATAATACAAAGCAAAGTAAAAAAAATTGTTAGTCAGTCTACATGATTTTTTCAATTGTTTATTAGTATAGTAAAACTTAAACACAACAAGCTAAATGACATAAGGTATCTTTCATGTGCATAGTACAACTGGACAAAAAGTATGAGCAATGCCGATAAAAAGTTATGCCATTAACCTATGGCATTACGAGTACTGAACTGGAACAAAACAGCATTCATTACCCAGCCCTTTTCACAAACAGATACAGCCCGCTGCAAGCGCACTGCACTTCCGGAGTGTGCAAGCGTATGTGCACTGTGGTTGATGATGTCTTTCTGGGGTCGTGGTGGCCAGGCTGACAGGAGGTGAGGAGTAGTGGGGTGCAGAGAGTATGCTGGGCTGGCAAGAGTGCATAGAGAGTGAGACACTGCAGGCCTAAAGAATGAACACAGGCTGTTTATGCCCACTCACTGCAGTCCACAGAACCTCTGTGCTCCATTCCATGACATCATCACTGGGGAGCACGCCTGAATAGCTCTTATCATGCATGTGTGCGTGCTTGAGAGCGGCGACCTGACACAAGGACCAGATGGCAAAATTTAAGACGTTACACCACAGCCCGAGCACTACGGGCACAATAGCCTTAAAGAAATGTTCTGGGTCCAATGCACATTGTGCTTTATCAACAACATGTGCGACTGACTGCGGATTACCACAGAAAATTATACCAGCTTTTTCTTCCCACAACACAATATAAAGCGTTCACCAAAAACATCTACGGGCAATGACTTGCAAAACTTTACACATTTACATTTCATGGTATTATTGCAAATTCTCTAAGCATGAAACACTTCTGTACTATAATTTTCTCTTTGTTCAATGGCCATTCCCACGTGACAGAAAAGCATGTATGAAATTATAACACCTGTCATCGGGAACCCTTTTTTAACAAAAGAGCCAGTTTTTCCAGTGTTGGTTAACAGTGCATACATACAGGTTTACAATAGTTCTCCATTCAATTTAACTTCATTATATCAAATATATGATTAAAAAAGTGCACGTTTCTATGGTACTGATACTCACAAAACACTGCATATGTGTCTTTTGACAATAGGTATGTTTGTCTTATTGAAATGCATGGTTTGATTGAAAACTTTTTACATGTGATTACATAGCGAGGCAACAAGTTCCGTTTCATACGCCACAGAAAGCCGTAACTTTCAATTGAAGCATGACCCTCGAGCTCTGTGTCGCTCCATCTGGGCTGCGGGCGCAAGAGGTTACCATAGAAACGTCGTTTGCCGTTGATTTGTGTGATGGCGTTTGTCCATAGCACTGCATGTGTGTATTGGCCAGGACAACCTGAAATATTCATATGTACTACGTTTTTTAACGATCAAATGTTGGTGAAGGGTTAGTGTTTAGCGATATTTTCTATAGTCAGATCGTTCTATCGCCAGCCTGTGGATCCCCGATACACGATAGTATCGAAGGGTGGGGCAATTACGCATTTTTACGAGCTGGATTTGTTGACAAAAACAGAAGTTTACGTGTCTAGAAAATGCTCATGTGACTGTAATTAGCATTCTATCAGAGATTAAGTTCAGTGCAGTTGGCAAAATTGTTTCTTACCACCGCAACCTTTTAAACGAGAGAAAGTAAACTATTGCTATAAGTCAATATTATTCATCCAAATGCGTCATTGATTCCCACATGCGCTGTTATTACATGATTGCCAAACGGAAACAACTCATGGGCTGGTTATAATCACGCATACTCATATAAACAACTCATATAAGAGAACCAAGTTCCTTTATTATCAGTGAGTTTTTTTGGGCCCATCCTTTGTTGTTTGAGGAACATTATAAACAGAGATATTTTTTATGCTTCTGCCCCTTTAAGAGCTTGTGCGCTACACTGTAACACACATGCGTTTTGTTTCCCAACTGTTTGTTCACGAAACAGTGTGGAAATTTTGTGCTTATATGTCCGTTTCACAGTAAGAAGGTGTGAAAGAGAACTCTGTTTAGTATTTTGTCCTCTGACTCTCTGGGCAAGCGCAAGTCTCAAACAACCGACCTGAAGGCTTTTAGTGACTTTTCTTCATGAAAGATGCATTGATACACATTTGGCTTTATCAATACAGACTAAATAAATATAAATGGTATATTAACGTGACGTATAACATTATTATACTTGACGTTAACATAATTTTTTATGCTTTGCCGTATTGTTCGAATAGTATAGTGCTTAAAGTTTAAACACATGTTTCCTACATAAGCTTCAAATGCATACAATACGCAACACATTTTGTAATCTCTGCTGTTTGGTACATTAGTCAGGGAAATTCTTGTATTCTGAAGGCGCCAAATCATATTTGAGTATTAAGATTGAGTGCTTCACTCATTTGCTCTGTCGGTCCTTCATAGCATCATAGCATTAAATGTGCCTCTTTTTACATCCACAAATTACATCTTTGGAGTGTGGGCACAAATAGATAGGTGAAGGGTCAAAGGAGGGGAGCAGGTTCTCTATTGATATATAACTTTTTGTTAGGATATTACAATATTTGGCCGAGATACAACTATTTCAAACTCTGGTATCTGAGGGTGCAAAAAAATTAAGACATGGAGAAAATTGCCTTTGAAGTTGTTTATCATAGGCACTGTAGTAGGAGGTCGCTGCTTAGAAGAAACAGGTTTGTTGTAACGATCTCTATGGCTTACCGCTGTTTTGACTGTGAAGAATAGATGAAACCGAAAGCAGAAAAGCTTATCTTTACATAAAAACCAAACTTGAGTGGGTATGTGTAATTCCCAAATAGTAGGCAGCAAGTTTGGAAGCGTGTTTCCGGACATTTTTTTATGCGTTTATATTATTGTTTTATTGTCACTAGGAACATGATCTTTACTTAATATTAGTGGTGGGCCGTTAACGGCGTTGCAGTGAGACTATTATCGCGCGTTAAAAAAAATGTCGCCGTTAATCTATTCTCAAAGTTGGGTTGGGAGCTGGGTCTATACTACGCAAGCTATGATGACTTTCACCTTGATATTTTAGCGCGGATGTATACCAGCTTAACTGCACTGTACGGGGCGAGAACGAGATTTTTCAACTCGCGTGATTCGCGTCATTCGCGGAAGCAGAAGCAGCCTCATCATCTCATGACCAGGGCTTCATTCGCGTCCTTAGCGCAGCCTCATCATCTCATAACCAGGGCTTCATTCGCGCGATTCGCGCAGCAAGTAGGTCTATTGGCTCTTTTCATTAACATATAAATCACTCGCGCTTGAGGCGCCATTCGCGTTTGGTCTGAACACAACATAACGTTACTGTGAAATTACCGCATCAAACGTGACGTGCTAACATGCTATCAAGCCGCCGGGTTTGCTTCAGGGAATATTCATTTTTAAGAAGCTTCCCAATAGAAACATCGACAAGACTAAGGTTGTTTGCACATTGTGCAATGCGGAATTGGTTTAAAAAAAACACTTTCTCTCAACAGGTAGTGGTCTAGCTTTAGTTGAAACCAGTAACTTTGTATTGAGATCTAATGTATTATGGCTCCTGTATGACATATCGCTTGTTGCTCCCTCACTCTTTGTAAATCGATTTGGATAAAAGCGTCTGCTAAATGACTAAATGTAAATGTACTGTAGGAGCTCTTCCAGTCTCAAGTACCACCTAAACGCAAATCATCCCTTAGCTAATGCGGAAGTAAACACAAGTTCATCTTATTGAACATAATTTAATTTTCATCACCAATTATCATAGTAGAACAGCTTTCTCAAGCAGTTTGTGATGCATTTTGGAAACAGGACATGAGCCCCTGGTCTAATGCGCCACCTGGCTTGAGAAACCCGTTCTCAAAGACTTACTTTTAGTCATTATTTGGGTAGCACACATACTCTGAATGCCTTCGGCAGAATTCAAATGAGCCATTTTAATCTAGATTAATCTAGATTAATCTTGGAATTAATCTAGATTAATCTAGATTAAAAAAATTAATCTATGCCCACCACTACTTAATATACTAATGATTTTCGTCGTAGAATAATTTGTTTATAATTTTGACCATAAAAATAATTTTTGGCTAAATGTTCTGGTGCTATTAAAGGAGTAGTTCACTATCAAATAAAAATGTAATAATAATTCACTCACCCACATGTCATCGAAAACAAATTGAGGCTTTTGAGGAACATTATTCATGGTTCTTATCCATATAATAGATTTGAACGGGGGGCTGTTGGTATTGGTCCAAATTTCAGTTTCATCGCAGATTCAGAGGCTCTACACGACATCAGCCAATGATTAAGGGTGTTGTCTAGCAAAACGTTCCAGGAAATCTTCCCGGGAAAAAAAAATATTATATGCTTCTTAAACATAAATATATGGCTTGCACTGCAGACTGAGCCACAATCACATACAGTCTGTATTCTACATATTTATGTAAATACATATATATTCTATATTTGAATTACATACATAATCTATATAATTAATAATGTTTCTGATTTCTGTGTTTTCTTTATTCACAGAAAACTGATAATAAACTATGTAACAAAGTAAAAGGCACTATATCAATCATTTTAAATGGAAACATGTAAAGATATAAATAATGTAGTACTGCTCATAAAAAAAAGTTATAATCTAATAACTTTTACTATGTAGGCCTAAACCAGCAATGTTCACATGAGACAAGGATAGAAAAGGACAAAACTATCTATAAAGTACATTTTAAATACCCAGAACAACAGTCCCAGATAAAAAGGAAATTGAGCCATTTTTACGGTAAAAATAATAAAAGCATTGCACAAAGAATTTAAGTTCCTAAAGCAAACATCTAAACAATGTGTTTGTTTTTAGAAACTGACGTATGAGTCTAAAGTATTTTCGGTGATAATCAACAGCATGCCACAAATTCTAGTGAAGGAGCATAACCAGTATCCCATCATATTCCTCCAACCGATAAGCAAACAGAGTTAAGAAAGTCTCTGCAAGAAGCATGTACAGTAACCCATAACAGGTACACTATTCCCTTTCACTTCTCCTTTAATGTTATAAAGAGGAACTTCTTAAACTATATGTGACAAAAAATATCCACTCTAGGAGGTTAGCATGACCATGCTCAAGTCAGTGGAAACAACTGAGCCGGAAGCCTCAGAAAACACTGTGTACAGAAACATAAGCTATGTAACCCTGACTGTCATTTTTACGCAAAATGGCTTCATCTAATGGTCATAGGCAAATCCTGGACAGTGTCTTGGCAAATAAGATGAGTGCTTTGCGGATGGACATAGTGTTTTGAGTCTTTATGGCTCCAAGTGCACCAATTGGCACTGAAAGAATTCCACATTTACTCCAAATATCAGCTGTTAAACCCATTAATCAGTGACGAATGAGTAATGACATGATCAAACAAGAGCAATGTGTGTGTGTTTATGAGTGAGCACAGGACTATGGTGTAGGTAACAAAGAGAAACTGAAGTAAAAGTATGTGTATGTGGAAGTGACATTTAATGTAACATCAGTAGCAGCAATGGGCTTCTAAAATGCTTGGCCCCTACCGCAGATGATATCACAATGGAGCTTATGGGGGGAGAGTGGCAGTGGCCTGGGGAGATTTTCCTTTTCTGCTCTAATAAACCCAATCACCCGTTCTGACAAGGCTTGAGGATGTGCATTTCTTCACGCTAAATTGTCTGTTTAAATTCTCTGATATTGTGAGAAGAGGTGGGATGGCAGAGAGTTAGCCAGTGAGTTCATAACCAAGGTCAAATGAAAAAGCTGAAGATTTAAGACAGTCAACCAGAATGCAACAAAATCAAAGCAAGCACTAGAATTGCACAATATTGAAAAAAATGGATAACTGGATGATTTAGTTATAAAAAAAATGCTAAATGACTTACAATTGTCATGTTTAATATTCTTTCTGGGAAAAGAAAGCATCACTCTCTCTGTTTCACCAGCATCCCCCTAAAACTTTGAAATAACGTCTGGAAAAGTTACGATCATTCAGTTGAGGGCTGGAATGATTTCTTGAGTAGATCGAATACAAAAATTTGTATTTTTGAGGCAATTTTTTTGCCTCAAAGCTTTGTTTAATCGTTTGACTACATTACACGCAGGGCACCGTGTTTTCCCATGCACCATGCTTACTAACGCACAGCCAGCAAAACTCTGGATATGTTATGTAAACACAGAAGACGCTGCAGAATAAATAACAGAAAAATCTACCGGTTTTCATTTCTGCTCTGGCAACTGCGAGACTGCGACAAACAGTTTGTGTGTGTGTACTTGTATGTGCACGTTAGAATGGTAAGAGAACATTGTGCTTGGTACGTTCCTTATCTTTGAACCAAACTTTTAGGACTTCAGCCAGCAAAGTTTATCCTGTATGACTAGCGAGTGTCACAGTACGTATTATGTCCAAAGGCTAAAATAGGTCTTTGTGGCTGTTTAAACACATGCGCACCTAACAGGGTGGTTTTGTGAGACAAGGCATGGGCCGGTAAGATATTTTGACGATATGATAACCTTCCGCAAAAGTGTCACGCTTTCACGGTATTGCGATTACAACACTAAAGTGTGATATTTTCAAATGTCTGCATATACAAACAACAACTTTTCAACTGGACACATATACATTTTATTTTTAACCAACATTCATAGAAAATGTATGTCAGGTAAAAATAAAGCCTTAAAATTATAATACTCTTTTCATTATTATCTAAATACTCCATTAATCTTTGAAACAATTGGTAGAATACTCGATTACTAAAATAATCGATAGGTACAGCCTTAATTCAGATATTGCAAACCATTGCACTGTGCATACCACAACTGTCAACATTTTTATTATTTAAAAGAAAATAACAGCCCAAGCCAGCACAAATCAAAATAAGATTTGTAAAATCTAACTATAGGAACACATTTTTTTACGAGATGTCCAATTCAAATTAATTCCTGGGATGTGTTTCGTATAAAAAGTATTATTATTAGAAAAAAGCAATTAAGTCCCTCCCCAACCACACAACTAAACCTAACTTCACTGGGGGCGTAAAGCATCCTAAAACTTTGAATAAGATCGTACAAATTTATTTCAAAATTGCAATTTAAAACCATCGACTTATCGGCAAATGTTTGAATAAGTGAGCAAATAAAAATTATCAATATACCACCAACAATATTGGTTATTTATTAAAAATCTTATCAGTATCAGCATCCCTAGTTTAAAACATTTAATTTTAGGGTAATTAATCAAAGTGACAAGCGACAGCTTAATTATCTAAACAGCATTAGCATTCTAAACCTTTTTTTGAGGAGGCACTCGCCCAACCGTCCTCCACTGCACGTGTATTATTGTCTAAACTGTAGGACGAGTTGGAATTAATTCCTGTGGTAATGAAAATCATGCCACAGCTGTTGTTGATACAGCTTATGTTGTACTTAACCCGAAACACTCTTCAATGTTCTCGAGCGGGCCGTTCACTGACCATTTTCTGTAATAGACTGATAAAACACCAGATCCATTGTATTTTTGTACACCAGAGCCATGCTAATCCTGCACCCAACTGTCATACTATCTTCTATCCCATCTCTCTATCAGCAGCGAAGCTCACAGCGCACAGGATTAATCTCAACTAGGCATGCTTGCCTTGCAACGCTGCCCCAGAAACTACATAAGATTTAAGCATCCGTGTAGCGTGAGGGAGAAGAGACCAGGCAAATAAATCATATCCAATCGCCTTCTGCAGCGCACTCTCACACGCTCACTGCACACGCTGTTCAGTCACAGTTTAATGCATCAGAGAAAACACAGCACAGCAGTCAGGTCTACATTGGCACAGATCGCCATGAACTGTATAAACCAAGACTATGAAGGGAGAAAGAATACATCACATCTTAATATGGCACAGGGAACTGAGATTTTTTTCAAGAGATTACCTCTATAAACAGGCAGTGAGTGCCTCAACAAAACTTTAATGCCATCACATCTGATATAAAAAAAACAAAAAAACATTTTTGTTTCACTGGTAGTAGAAGTCGCTGGTGTTTTGGCATCATCGAGTGTTTTCGGGCATTAACTTCTGTCTCACAACACTCCAGCCCGTCGGTCAATGTGCCTCCCCCTCTCCTCTCAGACAGCCAGTGGGCAATTGGCTTGAAGTCCACATTTCCCCCTCACTGCCCTGCTGTATGGGGGAATCTATGTTCAAACAAACTGTGTTTGAAAGAACTCTCAAAATTCAGGCCTTTGCTTTACCGAGTCACTGCAACCTGGAACACCAAACAATGACTCCCGTACAACTCTCCATTTCCATTAGTTTAGGCAAGTAAACACTAGTTTTAATTAAGTCACATATATATGTATATAGATATATATATATAGATATATTTTGGAGTTGGATAAATCCACCAATTGCAATCTGATTGGCTTGTCGTTACACAAGCTTCAGGAGTCAGGGTGCAAACATTTGACAAGACTGAATTTGACAACGCTTGTGAAGTTCATGACATTGCCTCTTGAAAAGATTTTAACAGTAAACAAGTTATCTTTGAGCATTTGCAGATTTTCCATTGGCAAACATGCAATCTTCTAATTCTGACATGTGAGACGACTTGGGCAGTCTCCTAAAAACAACAGTCTTTGGTCTGCAGAGTTATTTAAGCTTATTGAGTTATTTAAGCTCCCACTTTGTTGCACAATGGTCTATTATTGTGGAAGCGTGAATATAATATTTACCCATCTGCACCAGTTACAGCTGAAAGTTTCAGAAACAAAGTACAACGTGCTTCTAAATTTATTCATATAATCAAAAGTCTGATGTGTGGCACTTACAGACCAGGAAGAATCGCCTTGCACAATATACACTCAAGTTAATGCTGACATTTATACACTGTATACATCGTGAGATGCTACCTAATATATGTTTTAATACAACCTAAGAATATAAAATAAGTCCGTTTTTTGCTAATCACAGCATTAGCACAAATGTTCACCGTTCTAATAAACGTGTGTAAAATCACCAAAAAGAGTTTACAAATAATCTTTACAATATAATTCAATATTCATACACTACAGCCAATAGAGTTCAAGCACGGATACCAAAGCAGTGGTAATGTGGCGCCTTTCATAATGTTGGATACACGTTATTCACACGCCCAACCAACATTTAGCCGCAATCACCCAACTGCAACCAACGTGAAAACTTTCTTTCATGAAATTTGCAGCTTCTACACCACTTAGCAGTAGATGAATTCGCTCTTTGTATATAATAATCTACATGTTAACAGCTAGCATTTATGTAATCATACAGCTAGCATACGAACATTAACCGTTGACAAGCATCTCTAAACATGATTTCAAGGCAAAAAACACCCGAGTCAAATTTCATGGGTGTTGTCTGTTATTAGGTGTTGAAAAACCATACCTAAATCATTGAGAGAACTTGCCCATACTTAAAAATAATTACTTTGACGGTTGCGTGAAATGCAGTTCTTTTCAGGCGATTAATTCAGTATATGTTACTCTCAGTGGGATTGGTGTACTTATTTTGTAACAAGTACACTCATGGCTATATTCTGCAGGAGTCTGTGATTCCTGAGATACTTCCAGTCATAGCCATTTAGATGAGTTTACAGTACAGTCGAGGATTCATGAATGTCAAGTGAGATCTTCTGTACTGCCAGAGAAACCTACATATCTGTCCAGCATTGACTAACCCCAACTACAATTTCATAATAACAAAAATAGCTTTTGTCACAGATCAAGAGACTGAAATGAATTATACTGAAAAGTTGAAACCTTTTGATCCACAATCACTGTTATAGACCTTACTAAAATGTAATACAGGATAAGATTTCCGTTTGAACTGAATGCTGCTAATATCTCATTTGTTCCTGGTGTTAAACGGGACCTGGGTTTAAATGATGAAAAACGTAGTATTGGTAGTTACACCTTAACACGGTTTCTCTAAAAGGACAAGCGGTTTAAACTTGACAATTGCATGCAGCTTGTGGTTTTCTATGCTATACTTGATCCTAGCTCCACATCGCAAGTCTCCATGTGAGCTCGCGAGTGCACTTCCCAGCAACCTGACAAAAACCAAAAAGGTTGTCGTTTTAGGTTTCAAAATGGGTGTTGAAAATGTATATTTACTTATGTAAACAGAAAAACAAGAAGAAATACATTATCATTGTATTTTAAGTGTACTTTAAACTAAATGATAAAGTGGGACTATACAGTATTTATATTATTTTATTGTTCACTATTGCTACTTTTTTACTTTAATTTTTAACAGGATAATATAATTTTTCACACTGTGCAATGCGAGCACTAAACCGAATCTCCAGGTGCTCTCTTGAGAACCAGACAGAAAAACGTTTGTGCACCCCTGTAGCCTCCGTGCACTGTGCATATTTATTTTGTTCACATGCATGATCAATATTATAATTTAAATGATAAACATTTATTCAATTTGATATGTTTAAAAAATGTTAAACATATACAAGTACGTGTTTATAAATACAAAATGCACAGACATTTTATCCTGGATTCGATTAATCATGGAACAGCCCTATTTCCCATTTCCTTTATAGGCTGATTTCCCACAAACTATCAAAAGATGCATCCGTTAATTTAGGTCGGGACTACCTGTTTGTCCAACCAATGACAGACAAAGTAGTTTTCTTGAAACATGAAAAAAAAATACATTAAATTTGTTTCTATTCCCTAAAGCCCAGAAACAACTCACTTGAACTTAAATAACTTACCTACATTTAGTTTTGGACAAATTAGATGAAATATATTTCAAGTAATACTGTAATATCTGGCATTTTACGTAGACATTGGCGTCTTGGCACACCCAAACAAATTCTGTAGGCACTGTTGTAAGTTACGAATCCAACTTTAAAAACTCAATATTTTAGGGTGTACTCTAACTATCTGAAATGTGCCCGAGCACATTTGACTCCCAAAACCCAGTTCATTTGACTAGTGTGATCGCTCCGTATCACGCCCGGGCATGGTTGGTTTAGCGGTCCCTGTGTCTCTTGGAAGAGGTGGGTTAGAGCATGGTGCGGTTGGGCTTGGTAAGCATGTAGTGCGAGCGCAGAACTAAAAGAATGACGTAAAATAATGCGACTGTTTAAATTCCTCCCTGAGATTCAGCCGTCAACGTAATAAAACTGATTAACAGCGCACTTACACGTGCAGGCGTGTGTCATCACATCCAAAACTACTCCAGCTTTGTTAAACATAATCCAACGTGTGTAACAATAGGCTTTACGATAATAAAGGATACGAGAAGGTGATTTAAAAGCATGATGAGCCGTTTACTGACGTATCGCTATCGTATTACAGTGATTTCATTTAAGCAGATCAGTCTGTGCAGCGCACACATGAAGATAAACACCAACAACAAGCCTCAAACTGAACATTGCGATGGATTCTGTTGTGCTAAGAGGGACCGTATCGCATCATAATGATGAAAGCGTGCACTGGTGTGGATGGTAAAGAGCAATGGCGCTCGGGCACAGTTGAGAGCAACCGTGCTAACTGCGAGTAAGCCCTGAGTCTACCTGCATTTAAGGATTTGTAATAACCAAAACATGTTTTAAATCTATCAATCCAAAAATCACAATTTCCCTATTCAATACTGCACAACTGCATGAGTTTTTGCATATAGAGAAGCGAGTTCGCTCTAACACCTCAGCCAAAACCACAATGGGCACATCCACAAGGCAAATGACTCATTGTCTTCCAAGCTTACATGCTGAGATTTACGTTAGTCAACTTGCAGTTACTAGGCGTGTTTGAAGGATATTCAGCTGCTTCACCCAAGGTAAAGGTGAGCGTAGGTGTGGCCCTGTGGTGCAGTGAAAGGCACATTTGTCTGAAGGTAGAGGGGGGCAGGGCAGAAGGGGAGAGGCCTAGGGTGTCAGACATTGTTTTGCCTCAGCAGGAGCTGATGATTCTTACTTAGACAGTTTTGGTGCAGAAGAGTGCTGCGGAGGAAAAGGAGTGGCTGTTGTGTGCATGCCAAAGTCACGGCAGGGTGTGAGGCCCGCCCACCCTGACTCTTCATTTACACTCCAGTGAGAGCGTCTCTCACCCACTATGGTCACCATCATGAGCACATAACAAGATCAGGGGCTAGCATTTACCTGCCAGTCCGTGTCAGGGGCAGTACTGGTATGCAGAAAACATCTGAACACCATTCATGCAGGAATAATCTGCTGCTTAACAAGTCCTGAATATGAATCTTTGAATTGCAGAAAACATTGTGTGTGTGTGTGTGTGTGTGTGTTAGAAGTGCACAGCCCTTGTGTTGATACTGTGAACTAAAGCTTATGTCAACCGACCGGTTTTCAATTAGAAAATAATGGGTTTGAAAATCAGGGATTCAAGCAAGATCTGCACAGTCACAGACTATAAACACTTATCCACAACAAAGCTAGTTTTATGTATCTTATATTTAAAAAAAAAAGCTAAGCACAATATTGAGGTAACTCCCGTTCTCGTCCTCAGCCTACTGTAATGCAAAAAATACACAAACAAATGAAATTTTAGCAATGCTAACAGGTAACCTTATACGTGTTTTTATAAATGTCATTTACAGTCAATACATTTTTTTAAATTTGTGCATTACAGTGATGACAAAATGTGTCATAAGAATGATGATCTGCTTAGCTGATTGAAAGTTTCACAATTCAGAAATACTTTATGGTCATAAAAATATTAGGGATGTAACAAAATCAAAGTATCACGGTACAATAATACCTCGACGTAATGCCTGCGGTACAATATTTATTGCCATATTTAAAAAGACAAATGAAGACTTGGAAAAAAGTGCCATAAGTATTTCATACAGTTATGTGACCACGATAATATATAGACAATTTTGCAATTGCGCTAAAATTAGATCAATAATATTTTTAAATTCCTAAAAATGTGTTTTATTGTGCGATTCATCCAATGATATTGCTTACACATGGAAGATAGCCAAATATGAAGATTCTGTCAACATTGTCAATTCAAACCTGTAAGAGTTTTTCTGCAGAACACAAAAATAGATATTTTGCAGAATGTTTGTAAGCAAACAGCGGCGGTGCCCAGTCACTTCTATTGTTTGGACACAAAACCAATGCAAATGAATGGGCACTGCCATTGTTCGTTTGCCAACGTTCTTCAAAATATCACCTTTGTTGTTCTGCAAATGAACGAAAGTCATACAGGTTTGAAATGACAAGAGGGAGAGGAAATGATGACAGAATTTTCATTGCTGTGAAAACTATCACTTTAAGTGAATCAAAGCAATACATCATAGTAGCACTACTGCATAAATTATTTATTTGACTTGGTTATACAAGTTGGTCTCTGCTTTTGAAAATTAACAGTAAACTCAGAATGACTACAAGTGTGAAAAACAACTATTTAAAATAAAAAACATCTCTCAATAGTAGGCAATGTTCTTCTACACTTCTATATAATTCTCTCAGGGCACCTACCTTGAACAGAAAGAATTGGAAAGAATTTTACTTAATGCCGATCTTGGAATTGTTGTTCCATTTAGAACAATTTCATTAGAACTGTAAACCAACCTGCTCGCATTTAATCGATTTATATTCAGTTGGTTAATTATGTTTGGATGCTTACAGGATATACTGTTACGGTCCTAAATGTCAATTTGCAATTCATGTGGGAGAGCAAATGAGGTCTAGACAAACACTAAATGACTTTGAACCGCTTTAAACTCTGGATGAAAACATGAGAGACGTGTGGTTTAGACTTGAGTAACAAAGGGCATATACTCTGTCAAAGGACATATCACCTGCAGTCATAACAGATAAAATGAAAACCATGCAGTTATATCAAAGCATTAGCTGTGGATGGTCAAAACTGAGCAGTTTAATCCTGATATTGGTACTGATGCTGTATGGTCATAAAGAAAAAATCAAGGTAGACAAACACAACTATGTAGACCGCTTGTTTATCAATTTTTGCAATAACTGAAAGCCTATCTGTCATCACCGACATACCCAGACTGTGCGCTAGACAACCGGTCTGCCTTCCCTAATGACGTAAGTGGTAAAGACCTGTAAGACCAATTCTACCATAACAGAACTCGGAAAACATGCTTTGACTGACGTGGCCCTTTTTAGGCTTTAAAAACAAATGCTATGCAAGTGTTGAACAAACAGTGCCTATTGATAAACGTATCGAACTTTTCCAGGGCTTGGTTTAAACCAATCACTTGCTATGGAAAAGACTGAATACAGTCAATAGCCAATGACAGGATGATAAAGTGAGACAAGACTTCTCGCTCAATTTGTGTCGTAGTGTAAATATTGATGATCGAGATATATGTCTGTTTGCTTGGTGATGCAGTGAACCGTGCGTTTACAATAATACAGACAGTCATTGATTGATGGAGCATTCAAGATAGCAGCATTGCTTAACAATATTCAGACTACCAACAATGACACAACAAAACGCATCTAAAACGCATACAAACACACAAGGGCAAGCCCTATAAACCAAGAATGCTGATATGCTTCAAACTGCATTCATGATCTGCATCCACCAACTACACAGATCTACAGGTACACGGCAGGATAACAATGAAAACAAATCCGCAAACAAAACAAAAACACTGTACATACCTGTCAGTGAGTGTGGACCGTGTGTCGCTCATTGGGCTTGTTTTTAGCTTTTATTCATCCTACATCCAACAATCATTTTCAGATTCATGAGGAGAGGCATCAGTTTGTGATGTTGCATCCGTCTTCAGTCCAGGAGGTGTACTGATCCCCCCCAAAAAACACAAAATGTTAGTAAACCTAAGTTTGCCTTGTTCTTTAAAACAATCATATGTAATAAGTGACACATATGAATATTACCAAGTCAAACTTTTAGAGAACACGATTGATTTGACCTATTTTTACTCATCGCACTACACATACCCAAACGTTAAGTCTCCACAGAGGACACATGCATCACATTTTCCAGCACCAGCTACCAACCTGAAATTGCTTTTTCCTATGATCCTCTCTGGTGCCAGTTTAGTGCAACTAATAAATGATCCTGAATTACTTTAAAGAACATTTGGTTCCCAACAGCAGCTGTGCTGCTCACTGATACGTATAATCTATAGTTAAAACATATGCGGATAAACACTAACATCTAACTTAAAACGCAAATAATGTACAACACATACACTACTTAATCTTATATAAGTAACTTGCTGAGTCAACATGGACAGACAGTTTGTTAAGAGACATGCGACGATAAAGCAAATTCGTCCACTAAAGTAAACCTCGCACTGCTTTCGTATTTTCGGTTATTTACGTCACTGCCCAGCTATAAACTTACCGTAACATGCAGAAACGGCTCCCAGATAAATCCAAAATGTTTCCCGCAACAGTTCGCAGGAAGTTACACAGAGTCCTTTGAAAATTAAAAACACTTTTCACTTAACTAATGCCGGAGACGTGTGTGTGTGTGTGTAACCCACAGCCAACACAGCAGCGGTCGTACCGCAATCCAGACTGCAGGCAAGGCCTTTGCTATGCTAAAGCTAACGGCAGCCTGTCGTCCACTTTAAAGATGAGACGCGATATTTCCCCCGACAACAATAAACACCAGTGTGCATCGACAACAATCCCACAGTCATCCGGGCAGGAAAATATGTGTGCACTCATACACGTGTCATCCTGCGGAGAGTTTCCATGGAGCGGCGGCGAAATCACTTCATCGTAAAAAACGCACTCAATAAAGTTCGCGCGGGTCGTCCCCGGGGCTTTTAAGAGCTAAAATGAAGAATTCCTTAAGACATCCAAGTTAAAAGTTCACGGTAAAATGATTCCGGAGGTTGTAGGTTTCGAACCATCAAACTGAGGAAAGTTGAGATGCGACGGACTGCCACCGCGTCTCCAATGGGGCTGTGTATCCAAACCCATTGAGCTGCCTACATAGACAGCATTTCCGACTCGCGTGCGCAGTAGAGCAGACACAGAAGGTTATATATTTCGCATTTTGTCCAGAAATGCTGTCTATGTGGTAAGTTTGATAGCTTTTTTTTGACACAAATCATATTTTGGTGACGGTTCAGTGTACAATGGACGTTCAAAGATGCTTCCTTGGCACAAATTCACTCAAATGCAGGAACTCATTGAAACGCGGCCAGGGACTTAAGTACCAAAATACCAAAGAGCGGTTACGCATTTAAATTGTGTTTTTGTAGGTTTACGCGTCCAGCCACCAAGTAAATGTAATTTGTTAAACATGTATAGTGAATTCTGTATAACAATGTATGACTAGACGACACGGTTTACGTTTACATATGTGGTGGCACATTTTTGTAAGCGCTGGACAACTTGTTAAGTTACGTCGCTTTCTGTAAACGCGTCTGCCAAAATGTGCAAATGTAAATGCTCGTGAAAATGAAACAAACTAACAGCCCTTGTGAAATACTTCAACTATTATGTTAGTTTGCCACATTGTGGACGTTAGAAGAACTGCATTACGCCGAACACGACACATACTGGATTTTCTTAACGTTTTAAACGTTGGCCAGACTGATACTAGGACATATATATGACGTATGCAATCTAATTTATAATATTTGTCTATCTTGTTATTTGGGTATGTTTGTTACAGTGCCAGTTTATTGGTCTGCACCTTCACACACTATAGGTTGATTTTAAGTGGTCAGCACGGATTTACAAAACGAATTTTGAGTTATTACCAGATTAAACATCCTATAGTCAGCTACTACGCTTGCATTGTTCTAGATCATGTTGTAGCATTAGGTTACATGCTAGTGTGGTGTTAAATAATATTAGCATCTTGGCCTGGAACAATGTGTTAATATAATTGATTACATTGACAGATGTGATGCGACGGTTGAACAACACACCGGACCGTTCCTTACCTTCAAGCAGACACAACTTGATGTGATTGTGGCCAGTTGTCTGCAGAAACCTGTGATGGACGAGATGCTTCTTCTCACTTTCACCATGTTGACTTCTTCCCTCAGAGTCAAGTTCTGTTTCAGCATCAAATATGCCACAAGTAATGTTGGTGATCGGCTCACTCCCACACGACAGTGAACCAGGATTTTTCCTGTTGGTAGAAGAAATAACAATATTTACTTTAAATGATGCAGAACTAAAAGTTCAGAGATTTAATGAGCTAAGATAAGTTCTGGAGATCAACCTTCCCGTGGAGTCCATGTTCATGATATAAGAAATCAACCTTAACCTGAGCTTTTGTTACATAAGAGAAAATCGTGTTCAAGCAAACATCCTGTAAGTGTCAGAACGCCCTTACTGAAACTACAACTTATATTCACACCAGGCCCAGCAAACGGAAGGTCCTGGAATGCACCTACATATGACGTCATTGATAGGTTGAACACCGACTCCACAGAAAAATATCAACGACTATTCCTCTAGCCCCGCCCACTGGTTCGCGCATGACCGTAGTGAAGTAACACATGTGGAGATAGAGCCGAGCAAAAAAGTTATAAACATGCCGTTAAAGATCTCTAAATATTGCGCAGTGCCTGGTTGTGGAAGAACACAGTCGCTGCATAACCTTCCCTCGATTTCCGACATTCGGAATGCTTGGTTAAAGTTTATTTTTAAAGACGGTCCAGCTCACGTGGGTAAAACATTGAGCGTTTGTTCGCTTCATTTCACCGACGATTGCTTCGTGAACAAGGCACAGGTCGACGCTGGATTTGGGGAGAGACTAAGATTAAAAAGCAGTTCTGTGCCGTCAATATTGGATCCGACAAGAGTGGCGCAGCACTCTTATGTAAGTACACATACTTGGAAATAAAATGTTTAGTGTAATGCAATGTAAGTCGCTTTGGATAAAAGCGTGTGCCAAATGTGTAAATGTAAATATGTCATGATGTGTAACCTAACGTTACGTGTCTAACCAAATTCACAGAAGGCTCCAACTAAGCAGGATGCAGCTTGTCAAACAGACACACAGAAGTGTATATCGAAGGGCACACAGCTGTCCTTTGGAACCTTGGGACCTAAATTCAGAAGCAAAGGTTTTTATGTTGTTTATACACACGCATACACAAAGAAATAAAATAAGTTGACCGAGACACACACACACACACACACGCACATGTATATGAAGACCATGAAGTGCGTTTGTATCTCGGTCAACTTTTTTTGTTCACTGTGTGCAAAATAAGTTTTATTGTTGGTCAAATATTGTCTATATTGTTACTAGACGCAAGTCATTAAAATGGAAAACATTGTAATTTTTGGTGTGTGTGTTACTTAATTATCACATATAAGCTTACCGGTAGCTTTAAAGGGGTCATTTGACGCGGCTAAAACAAATATTATTGTTTGTTTAAGATGTAATACAATGTGTATACACGGTTCAAGGTAAAAATCGCAGTATTTTCCACATACCGTGCATGTTTGTATCTCCTCTTTGCTCCGCCTCTCTAAAACGGAGATGGTGGTCTAGTGGGTTAAATCACTGAACTGGTAAATCAGGTTGCTGGTTTGATCCCAGCATCCACCACCAGTGTGTCCTTGAGCAAGACACTTTACTCCATGTTGCTCCAGGGGGATTGTCCCTGTAATAAGTGCACTGTACGTCGCTTTGGATAAAAGCGTCTGTCAAATGACTAAATGTAAATGTAAAATGCTCTGATATTTTACAAAGCTCGTCGCTCTGAAAAGCGAGGTGTGCTATGATTGGCCAGTTCACTAGTGCGTAATGATTGGATGAATACTGCACGAAAATGTTATGCCTCTTACCATATTCGGAACATAAGGGTGCGACGGTACAATGAGATTTACAAGATTTACAAGACCGCCCACCTCACTTGTGTTTAAATTTGGGCGGTCTTAGTCAAATCGTGTTAAGAAAAAACGTAGATTCGCCGGGGTGTGGTTACACAAGGTGATTCAGGCAGGTCTGAGTAACTTATAACAAACCAAAGACAAAGGAAAACGCGTATTTACAGCGAATCCCTCCTTAAGTATGTAAGGTAATGTTTAAGGACATAACATATTTGAAAAAAAAAAAATGTCGTAAAAGTATCTGTTTTTTTATAGGAACACAGACAGAAGTGTCATGTATAAGTGTATGTGTTTCATCCACTACGACTGGTGAAAGTTTCACACCTTCTGCTTCGCTACCTTGGAGTTCAACACCTCTGAATGATTCAAGGCCACCAAAAAGAGCTCGTCTAGAACTGGGGACGGAGGAAAGTGCTTCCTTTGAGGTCCTTGATCAGCAGGACACGACATATGAGCCGGCGGAGTGTGACATCACTGTCACAGAGTCATCACAACATCAGTAAGTGATTTTTATCTTATTTATTCATGTTATAGCATTTTTAAGAGATTACATACTGGTGGAATGTAACTTGTTTCTTTTTTATTTCATTTCATTTGAAGATATATGTCGACACAGGAGGAGACAAAATACATTGTATTTGAAAACTGCCTCCTGCAACTGTTTGATACCTGTCCAGTGTGCTCGAGACGCTGCGATGTCCGTGCTCGAAGAAATGGGACTTTTGTTGCAGTAGATCAACTGTGCCCACATTGTCAATACTTCCGACAATGGAAAAGCCAACCGGTTGTTGGGAGCACACCTTTGGGCAACCTTCAGTTATCTGCTGCCGTATACTTTACTGGTGGATCGTTCTTCCAATTGGAAAAGGTGTTTGTAAAGGAAATAATTGAAAACAAGAACATAATTATAGTATTCTTTACAACAATTTATTGTTTATGGATTTTAGATATTCAACACAATGCATGTCAAGAGCATTACTCGCAGAACTTTCAGAAAGCATGCCAGCATGTATCTGGAACCGGCAATTATTTACACGTGGAAGAAGGAACAAGAAGAACTGTTGCAGCAGCTAAGCCTGGGGGACAAAGTCATTGTGGGTGGTGATATGAGAGCGGACTCACCAGGTAAAAGAAGACTTGTGTTTGCAGCGTACATTAGTTAAGCTGTACCTTTTTTAATCAAATGTTTAACTTTCCTGTGATTCAATGGTTAGAGTATGGCAGTAGCAATGCCATGGTCGTAGGTTCTATCCCAGGGGATTGCACATACTGTAGTCAGAAACAAATTTATAATACAATGCAATGCAAGTCGCTTTGAATAGAAGCGTCTGCCAAATGCATAAATGTAAATGATTAATAACATCATAAACACATGTACTGTATATGTACTCACAAATCTCTTTCAGGCCATTCGGCAAAGTATGGTACCTACACCGTTATGGACCTCAAGAGCAACATTATCTTGGACATACAGCTTGTGCGGGTTAGAACCAAAACATCAATCTATTCAATTCAACTGCACTCCCTATATATAACTTTGTTTATTTTTGATTTAACTGTTTTTCTTTTGTTTCTCAATTCTTAATCCAGAGAAATGAGGTTGCTGGCAACTGCCATATGGAAAAGGAGGGACTGAAAAGAAGTCTTGAATTTCTGGAGGCACATGGTGTGAGGCTTGAATGTATCGTTACAGATCGTCACCCGCAAATTAAACATTTTTTGAGGGACTGTAAAATAACACAGTTCTATGACGTTTGGCATCTGGAAAAAGGTACCTTTTTCACTAGATATAAATTTAGACTTTGACTTGTTGTTCCCTTATGTGGAATAATGATGTGATTACTACCGGACTGCCTATCACATTGTAATTTTTTTCAGGCCTGTCAAAGAAGTTGGAACAAATTGGCAGAGATAAGGACTGTCAAGTGGTGAAAAAGTGGCAGCAGAGCATAAAGAATCATGTTTATTGGACCGCAGCTTCTTCCAGAACAGCAGAGGAGAGAGTAGCGAAATGGACATCCATGGTTAACCACATTCAAGACATTCACGCACATGACGACCCAGCCTACCCACAGTGTGCACATGAAATCCGTGCAACGAAGGACCGGAGCAAATGGTTCCAACAAGGTGTCCACATTATATCTACTTATTTAATTGCATTGTTTAAAGGTTTGAAATCAACCGGAAAATGTAATATAATATTAGGAAAAGTCCATTTGTAATTGTATCTTATTTGTTGACAGGAACTAAAGCACTGTACACTGTCCAAAAGCTTCTTACAAACAAGAGAATGTTGAAAGACGTCGAGAAACTCAGCCCTCACTATCAAACTTCATCTTTGGAAGAGTTTCACAGTGTAATTTTACGCTTTGCTCCAAAAAACGTCATTTATTCTCACCTTGGAATGTTATGCAGGTGTGTATGAATGTATTTAAGTGTCTTTATTACCTCTGCTGATATAATTTGTAACTTTTTTCTCCAGACTGTACTTGGCAGGTATGCATTTCAACGAGAACTCCAGCTGTCCTCAGGCTAAAACGAAAACTGGTCAACCATTATATAGGCTGTTGTTTCCCAAAGCCAAAAAGGGCGAATACTCTACACGGCCATTAAAGTCACAGGCAACATATTGTAAGTTAAACAAATTTATTGACGTACACAATTAAGTTAATAAAAGCTGAACCATAAATATTATTAACATTTATGCCACTTGTGCAATTATATTTTTACAGGTTATGTCAACAATCTGATGACATTCCTTTTTGAAAAGGTGATGCCAGACCCTCTACCCTACATGGAGGAGATTCACAAAATCAAAATCCCTGAAACACTCTCAGCTCAGTATGACGGACCCTATATGGAAGAAGCCATCACAAGTGGCGGTCTAAATCCAACATAACTGCCTGAAGCATCATGACACTCTTGCCGTGTACGCAGGACAACACAAGACGGGATAACAACCCTGTTCCTCCTGCCAAGATAGCACCAGCGCACAAAAGTCCTGTATGCCAAGTGCCTGAAAGGCCTAATCTGAAAGACATTGACAAAGTCCGAGACATTTCTTTGTTTTGTTCTTTTATTGTAAATTTATGAAAAAACGTGTAATATTTACTATGTTAATATGTACTAAAAACATTACAGCAGTTTTTTCTTCAAAACACAGTTTTTTCCATTGAAAGATACTATAGTGTGTTTACATAAATTTAATTGTAATGACCTGACTGCTTTACAATGTTGTAATGATTGAGTGTTCAATACTATAACTTAGACTTCTGTGACATGATATGAATATTACTGTTCTGCTCATCTGAGTGTCAAGGAGCCATAATCAGCTCTGTAAACATTAAGTGCATTCTGTAGTGAATGCACATTTAGGCAAACTGGTTTAAAGCCTAGGTGATGGGTCATGCAGGTAACTGTGTCTGGTATCTGGTAATTCTAACAACCTAAAAAAACAAGAACAGTAATTACTTTTATTATATACACACAAAAAAGCATTATGTGCGTCAGGCTTACCTAAGGAATCTCCAAACAGCTTATATTTTATTTTTCTTTTGGCATAACAGCACAGTTTTTACAGATACACCTGCAGATTATTGACGGCAAGTGATTTATCATTTTAATTGCAAAATGGCAGTGTGTAACTGGCAACGTACACATTTCACTTTACTTAAAATGCTGAACCAATAATACTGGGTTGAAACCCGGGTTAAAATTACTTATTGATTTTGATGTTTTGAATGTAAAATCCACGCGAACGTCATAAGTAGACCACAGACAACAGTATAAAATAATACAAGGGCCAGTTCATGACACCTTTAAATCCTTCTCTATCACCTTCTTCTTTATCTTGTTCAGGTGATTCTAGTCTGAATGACACTTTGCAGTATTACAGATGTCTATGAATGAAAACTGCTTGCCTCCTCCCGTCAGTGCTGAATGAATAAACTCTGCTGCAGTGTTAAAGTGGAGTGTTAAAGTCAAACCCGGACGTATCATTTGTTTCTATGCTGAGGTATGTGATGCTCATGCAGTCATATAGATCTCACCGCCACATCTGGAGGTGTGAGCGCAGTTTACAAATTGTTTTACTGTAAACAGTTTACAGCTGGCATTATTTGTCCTTTAGTAAGAAAGAATTGATTTTTTTTTTTGATGTTGCATTGTCATATTTGACTATATGACAATGACCGGAAACTAAACCCTCAAACAAACAAACAAACAAAAAATATTTTTAGTAATGATCACTATAATGTTTATTGGATTTATCAATCGGTGTGGTCAGTTCACCTTGACAGATGGTCATCTTCACAATGAAATGTGGGTATATTTCAAACATTCAATTTTTTATTCAAGACACTAATCTTACAGACTTCGTTTAATAATCTGCCAGGAACATTTAAAAGTGTTTCAAAAAATATCTGAGTACTGCACATTCATGTTAAAAGTTTAATTAAAGAGAACATAAGAGTACAAATAATTAAAATTCATTTATGACAATTAATGTTCCTAATTACAAAAATATAATTTCCATAAATGGGCAGTTAAAACACTTAATTCCTTACGAGTACAAATATATCACATTAGATTTGTAGTTAATAATAATGGCAAATATTACAATCTTTAAAAAAATGGTTTAAGGGCACGGATGTTTTCCATGTGTATACTGAAAGAGTATATCAAAGACAAAGGAACTTTATTAATATTAAAAATATGTAAACATCAATTAGCTGCAGAGCTATATTAGCTGGTCACCTGTTCTGAATCAAATGCTTTTCTCCAGTATTAAAAATGAAAGGCCAATAAGCCTGTTGTATCTGAGAAATCTTTCAATCTCTCTTCACATCTTGCCCATTGACATCTGCCATACTGTGGCGATTCATCCAACGCTGGTATTTGACATGGGATTTCCGATATGCGAAACGGGCAATGTCAGCCATGAAGACCCATGACAGTGCGTACATGGCAACACCACCACATTTAATAATAAACTTGGGTCTCGGAGAGATGAGCTCGCAGTACAGCATAGTGCCGCCGACGAAAATCCGCATAAACACGAACAACATCACAAAGAGAACATCCACAAGGTCTCCAAGGAAGCTGTCGTAACGGCCGGAATGTTTCAAGAACCAGCGAGTCTGGAGGAGGGGGTTTGTGATCTCGCTGCCGAACAGCACGGCGCAACCCTCAATACCTGACTCTCCCAGCAACAGGGTCAGCAGAATACCCAGGATGCTCATGGTGTGGTGGGCGAGCATCACCAGCCCCTCGGTGCGGAAGTACACGCACCACACCATGTCAAAGATAAAGTAGCCCAGACTGATCACCATAGCAGTAATCTGCAGAGGGGTGTTCTTTGTACCTGCAAATGAAAAGTATACAGTATGTAGCAAACATTAGCATCTTTCACCCAATTAAACGATTATTTTTGACATACATATTATTCATAATAACACATTATGACAAACCTAACCTGGGTAGGTGAAAGGCCACGGTCCATCTACGTATCCGATGTAAGCTGTTACACAGACAGCAAGAATGCCATGGAGTAGTGTAACAAGTCGACAGTTCCACTCGTAGCCACAAGAGCCATTTGTGTAACACAGCAAAGCGTACAGAGCAATCCACCCAGCTAAACAAACTCCAACTCCCAACAGCAACGGCGACATCTTTATTCTGTGAATCTAATAAATTACAAAAATTACAAATAAACATGATATATTAAAATGTTAATCGGACTAGTGAATACAGAGATGGGCAGTATTTAGTTACAAATTACAAATACTTACTCATCAAATGTATTTAAATAAAGTATAAAATACTGCTGTGAACAAATGTATTTAA
Source organism: Triplophysa dalaica (assembly GCF_015846415.1). NCBI lineage: Eukaryota > Metazoa > Chordata > Actinopteri > Cypriniformes > Nemacheilidae > Triplophysa > Triplophysa dalaica. The sequence continues at coordinate 12,544,267 of NC_079550.1, read as the reverse complement.
TTAAAATAGAAGTAACTTATCATTTGAAAATGCAAATACAATTGCAAGCAATCATTTGAAGTGCGAGAGTAACAGTGGAGTAAGATACACATAGAAGAAAAAGAGAAAAGTTGTATTGTTTTATTAAGAGATTTGTTTTTGCCGTTATGCCTTTAATTGTAAAGCTTATTGATGGAGAGGACAGGAAGCGAAGGGGGTGAGTTCGGGAAAGGACCACGAGGCGGGAATCGAACCCGGGTCGCCCGATGCGTAACATCTCGGAGCACTGTCCACTAGGTTTCTTGACTTAAGTTCTTATCTTTAGTTTTCTTAACTAAACAGCAGTCCATCAACCGCTCAGTATTGCTAGTCCTATATTTAAGCCTTGTGTCAGGACCCGGAGCAATGGGGCAAGCTGGCATTTTTCAAACCACTGGGGCAGTTCCCCGGGACGTAATGCCATAGGTGCTCGACTTTAGGCAGCACTACAAACTGCATAGTATGTTTTATAGACAATTGCCTGTTGTACATCTACATCTCCTATCAGGCAAAAAGATGATTCAACTGGTTTTCCAGGAAACAGTCAGCTATGCATGTAGATCAGTTTAAATCTAACAATGAATGTCAATCTGTTTTCTGAAGCACACCAAAAACTTGTAATTTGGTGAAATTAGATCAATAGGACCAATGCAATTGTTGTAATTGCCTAGCTAAGTCAGTCTTCAGTTTAGCATCTTATATGTTTTTTCAGGTACAAGATTGTATGTTGTTTTGACAATAATATTGCATATGGTAAACATGGAATTTATTCAAAGTGGTAATTGGTGGAGAGCAGACGCGATTTCTTTAAGACTGCAAGAGAAGTTCAGCTTCCCCTATAATTGTCAAAAAATGAGTGATCAAATATATGTACTATTACGTTAACATTTTATTGACTAAAAATGCGTTAAACACTTTCATCTCGAACAAAAACAATTTCGTTCAGAATCAGCTACTTAGGTCGGCTGACTCGATTTCCTTCTCATTCATTCCCGTAGCGTACAGTGCATTACTCTGTTGAAGGCCAGCGTCCATTGACGTCAATGGGGCTGCTTTAAACAGTTTTTTTCAGTGCTTAGAAACAAGACGGTCAATGGATAATGCTGCGATTATGTCCCGCCCACGGACACTCAGCATCTCTGGGATGAATGGAGGAGTGGGCTGGCCCGGACTCCGAGCATCTGCGTGATGATTGGAGGGTCTGTCATCTCTTTTTAATCCACTTTTATGTCCTAAAACGCTCGTTTTTTTGGGGTCGACAGCTTATAAAAACGTATTTCTTGTTTTTTTTAGCTTGTTTGCTATACACATTGTCACATATCAGCTTTTAGACATTTTTTTTTTTATAAATCATAAATGACAAGGAGGCGGCAGCTTCTCGCAATGCAAAGAGACGGTTGGTGTGGGCGTGTCACTCTGTGTCTCCATTTCCAACTCAGTCCCATCGCGAATTTTGCATGTGTAGTCGAAAGACAAACTGCTGCAACCTTCATCGTATATTTCACACAATTTCACACCACATTCATTGTTTCACGTTAACATAATTCCCACATTTCCTCCCGTTGAGTTAAATATATATATATTTATATATTAGATTGTTTGTTCATTAATTCATATAGTCTGAACTAGACAGCTAGCAAACTGCACACGATGGCAGACAGTGCTAATATTGTCGACCTGATTTTGGCAAAGCCATTAGAAAGTCTTCCTTACGAGGAGAAACTTAGAATTAAACAGCAGGGCAGATCAACACCTAAGATTGATTTAGTGCAAAAGATAAGGAAAAGTAACAGGTCTTTTCAGCTCTCCTGGTATGACAAAGTTAGCTGGCTGACTGAAAGTGCTGTGAAAAAGAAAATGTACTGCTGGCCATGTCTCTTGACATGGGTTACAGAGAATTTTCTTGAAAAGGAACGTAGGGCAGAATTTACATATAAACAAATGGACAATTTTTATGATTTAGGCCGAAAACGAGCTTCCCCTCTTTAAAAGATCAGCAGCCGCCACTGGTGGAGAGGCATTAAAGGTATACTAAAAAATATGTCTTAAAATATTGTCTTCTTAAATATTTTCAGGGATTTCTTGTACAGTGGTGCCACCCAGCCTGGTGATGAAAGTTATTGCACGCAAGTACATACTGACATATTTGAATATGTACTTAAAAAAAAACAGTCTCTCAGAATATTTAATAACAACTGACTTATTTTGTTAAGGAAAACAGAACTGTCAAAATCCTCAAAAGTAATGAAATACATATTTTAAGTACATTGAATGAAAAACTGTCCAATTCTGAGTGCATCCATTATAAGAAGTACTTACATGAAACAGCACAACTCTGTTGAAAGAGGAAATAATGTCTTGCGTGCGATTCTGCTGTAGGATAACCACTAAAACCCTTCAAGTGTGTAAAGGACCAGCATTGGATTTCACATGAACAGTTGAGAAATCCTCAAGTCTGGCTTACATTAGGTCGTGTCAAAATTAGAGCAAAAGTTACTGTGGCAACATTATCCACTTTCCTCTTTTCTAAATTCCAACAATGTTGTCAGCACATGAACTCCACGAGCACTATCTGTCAATATTAGCGGTCCCATATCAGACTATTCAAATTATGGGATACTGGTATGGTCTTATCAAACAGCCAATAACACAGGCATTGTTCTTGTAACAGGTGTCATTCCCAAAGTTACAAAGTTCAAAACGACAAACTATTTAAAAGCATAAACTAGAGAGTTGCTCCGGACAACGAGTCTGAGTACCGAGAAACAAAGGCTAATACACCAAATGAAGGTGTAGATTTTATTAAATAAAGAGTAGAAGGCTAATCCTGTAATAAAGAAATACGTATATTCTGCTTAGAAGTATATATATATTTATTGATTCACCTTTTAAAATGTTCACGTCCACAACAACATGTTCATTGACAGGCCGAGCAGTTATTTAGTCCTCATGGATGCGCTCCGTCTCTGTGACTCCAGCCTCAGCACCTCTCGTACCCGACACGAGGCCTTGAGGGATCTCCGAGTTCATCTGCGTGTTCATCTCCGGCATTGTCTTGGAGATGGGACGCAAATCACCGCCTAAACAAAAGCCACATTTCAGCCCTGAGCCCTCGATCTCTCAGCAGCTGGCCAACACACAGTGAGGATGACAACAAAGAGGAAGATACGTGCTTTACAGGAGGGCGCCCTCTGCTGGTATGGACCGCGCAAGACTCTATTGGAAAAACACATCCTATAGGATAGATATAAAGGAAATTGTATTGATTTAATTGATACTACATTATTATGGTCTTTGTAGGTCTCCACTGTTGGTTGCTTGCGGATAGGAATCAATATAACATCAAATCATGCTGGAAAAAGATCCAAATACACAACATAAAGGAATTATAATAGTTATAATGCTAAACAGATATTGTTGCCTGTTTTCTACGTTGACTACTTTTCTGGAGCTTTTTGTTTGCTGTTACAGTTATCATACCTCTGTTACTTGAGACTGCTTAAAACAAGTAGGCCATGTAAGAATTATTGCTAAGAAATGATTTGGTTAGATTTTTCACAAATGTGGGATTGATATATTTTTTAAGTTAACATTAGACAAAACATTTCAAGGGTAAGGCCTTTTCTATTCTTTATGACATCGCAATGCTGCCTCTGTTGAAGATCTGTAAAATCCGTCACTGCTGATGTGTGTTTTGACAGTTACATGTTAATCAGCCGAACGGTGAAATACTTTATAGTTCTGCACAAATTGATTATGTGTTTGGGGAAGAAAACAAGCTTGCAGCCTGTCTTTGGGCAGGCCAAAAGATCGGTGCTATTCCTAAGCAAAGAGGAGTAAAGTGGAGGCAACAAACAACAGCGAGGCTTCTTTTCAAACACTTGGCTTCTGGCTCATTTACAAATGCCTGTCAGTAACAGAGATGAGGTTCCTATCGAACTAGATGAACCAGAGGGTGATGACATTATAGACTGGAGTCCCACAATCCCATCATCTTCAGAGCATTTATAAGAAAATCTCAAGTTGTCTTCACGAACCTGAGCCAATCTGCAGGTGCCCAGACATCAAGCTAGATAATTCCCGGTGGCACCAAAGCCATTTTCAAGCAAGGAAAATGTCTTCTGAGCATACAAATGATGTCTGCAGAGCAGACAAATATAAATCTTTGCACCAGAAAATGTCTTTAAGCACAAAAACGCTTATGTTGTATGATAAGGTTTAACATCATATAATTAAATGTCATTATACTAATTCTTTTAGATGTGTGAAAATTGTGTCAGTCACTATACTTAAAGCATTCGTTTGTATTAGTATTAAAAAAGACTGCTTTTAAAAGAGACAGGTTACTTTGCCGAAGGAGGTTTTATTCAAAAGTTCTTCATATTATGCTCGTATTCATTTTCGTAGGAAAATAGTTTTGAGACTTTATTCAAGCAGCTTTATCTTTTTAAAGAAAAAGTAAACACTGAATCAAGGCACTTAGATTCCAGACAATAGCTGTTGGCTAGGGTGGTTTCAGGTGATCTCAAACAACACTTTAACAAATAATAACACTTAAACTCTTCAAAAACAAAACATTAAACAAATCAGTAGAAACATTTTAGAACCATAAACTAAAACGGAGTCAACTGTGGCATGTTAAAAGTTAATATTCTGATAGTAAGAAAAGGAAGACATGTGTTGAAGTTAAATGAAAATGATGAAAAACAGTTATTGACATTCATGATAGGCCTCATCTCGTGGTCTTAGTGCTGTTTAGTGAGCGACATCTGAAGCTGAAAAATCTTAAGACATTTAATACCACACAAAACAGGATTTCCTTAAAAAAGGACAAACTCTGTATCAAAATTTGAGGTTCCCAGCTCTGTTGAGACAGGTTAAGACTGAGTGACAGTGATGTTGCATAACCATAAGATGGCAGTGTTGGGTGCACAGTAACAAAGATCTCAGGACTTGAGTAAGTAGATCACTGCTGCCTCAATTGCCTTTCAATCTTGTTTTGTTTTCAGGACATACCCTGATCTGACTTTGGTAAAATAACACAAGGAACCAAAGTAACAGTGTCGACTGTTTCCAGCTAGTGAGGGTGTAATGCTTCTTATTCACATACAAAACGTGACTTTCGACAGCAACATATTGCAAGCAGACCAAATATCCCTTGATGGATACGGTTATAATACCACATAATCCAATGAACCCTCATATACACACATTCCAACAGTATTGTTGTCAGCATTAAGACTCGAGGAGATTGAATTCACATGATTGCATCTGTCTGAATTACAACGAAGACTGAATGAATCAAGAAATAGTGTTATCCATCTGTACCAACATAAATCAAATGTGTACGTCCACTGCAAACCTAAAACAGTGCCTTGAATGTTACCCATTCGGAACATAGTATCAGCATACAAGAAAATAATAAAAAACAAAATTAAATTAAAACAAAGACATTTTTTTTCTGAACATGTACTCGGTGCTTAAGGATCTTCAATAATTTCCCACTGCAAAATAAATAATACCAGTTTCTGAAAAAAGAAAGATTGGCAACCTGACGCAAGCTAAATTAGAGACAACATCTTGTTTTATACTGACAAATTTATCTTAAACTTGCTGCATTTCACAAATCAATGCGTCTAGAAACCCATTCCACAAGACCAGGAGGAGAGCTTTAAATACTACAGACCAACTGAAATGCATCAGCCAAATGGAACAATGACTGTTCCTCAAAAATAAAAGATCTGGCAAACTGGTCCAAAGATGTAAAATCAGATCACGCCGCTGCTCAGATGCTGAAGAATCCGGCATTAATCACAGCTCCACACACACCCATCCAAGGCAAAGTAATTTCAACATCTCTGTAGGCACATGAATCTGAAGGCTTGGAGGTGAACAAACCCGACGGTAAATGTCACATTAACAGTTTTTCTGGTAGACAAGTCTTAATTCTCTAGGTTTCTTCCTCCCATAGGCACAGCTGTTTGTGGGGCACATAGTATGTAAAACGGTAGCCCTTGCTGCAGCTTTTGATGCCGCATTTATAAGGACTCCCCCTGCTGGAGGTGTCTCTGTTGCGACAGTATTTTAGCAGGCAGGGGTACCACTCCAGTCTGAGGTTGTAGCTGCAGGAACAAGGCTGCCACAGGTCCTTCACCGTCCCACAGCTTGGAAGGTCAAGCACTTCTATTGCTAAGGGCTCAAACATGGAGCCTTCCACACCTGCAGAACAGCAGAATGACAAGCATTAGGGCTGTAAGCTATGTGGGTCATTTGGACGAATGCAGAGATTCCAATAAAAACTTTGATCATCTGTACAGGTTACAATACATTTAAGTGTTTTACTGATGGAGCAGATGTTCTTTCCCTATTCTGATGTGAAACGGCTGGATAAGACAGAGAATTACAATTTATTGTCGCCATAAGTACTAATGGTTAAAGATTATTTTTAAGGCGAAGCTCAGCTCTATACTTAACCAGGAAGAACACTATGTCAGCGATATATATATATATTTAAGGATGTTGGGTTTGGTAGAATATAATTAAAGGATACAGTAAACAGACTTGCCTTTTTCCAGCCAGTGTTTCACGTCAGCCTCGCGCGTGTATACTGCTTCCCGGGCAACGCTGCAGATGTTGTGGATGTGGGTGCTCAGCTGCCATGTTCGTGTTAAGTTGACCACGACGTTCATGCTCAGCATCTCTGTGCTCCTTTTCTCTTCTGCTATGCGGATAGCTTGGGCATTTTTCTATCAAGACAAAAAGGTTTTAGGTTCAGTCATCTTACAATAATAAAGGCAACTTTTTTGAGTTTACAAACAGGGACTGAAGTCCACCAAACTGTCAAAACATAGTCAATAACAGAACTAAATGATTTTTGTCGGCTGAACAGAGCAGATAGACTGATTGTTTAATTTGATAGTTCACCCAAAAATAAAAATTCTGTCGTCATTTACTCATCCTCTTGTCATTTCAAACTTGTACCAATTTATTTCTTCTGCAGAACACAAAAGATGTTTTGAAGAATGTTTGTAACCGTACAATGATGTTTCCCATTCACCTCCATTGTATGGACACAAAACCAATGAAAATCAATTGGTAATGTCGTTGTTTGGAACCAACATTCAAAATATCTTCTTACGTGTTCTGCAGAAGAAATAAAAACCATACAGGTTTACATTTTCAAGATTAAATTGTAAAAAACCTGCACTTACACCTCAATAATGAACACAAAAAAACACATCATTGATTAAAAAAACACTTACCACAACCACTAACAGTGACAACAACAACAACAACAGAGCATAAATAATGCCAACAAGAACTAAAACACTAGTTTAAAAAAACAAAATATTTGGTTTGTTAGATTACACAGAGACCATCTCAGTAACTAAAATGTCATAAGTGCTTTTACAGAGGATCCTGATTGTGAAGAGGCTGCATTAATTCATATGGATGTTCTTTGATTTGTGAGGAATTCAGGACCGAGTGGAATTTTGTCATTTCCATGTTTTTAAAACTGTAAAAATTTTCTTTACAGTGAATTAGATACATCATAATATGTGTCAATGTTAGTTTTCTATGGAGGATAAGAAATGACTTAAGTGTATAGATAAAGTGAATGAATAAATGCAGTGGTAAAGGTAATAAACAATTCATTTAGACGACTGCTCCGAGCTGGGTGCAAACGATGATCACTCTGACTTTGACACAAGAGTCTGACACACAAGCCTCACTACAGTACTCATGACAATTTTTTTTATTATTTGGGATTTAATTCTGTTGTTTCATTCCTTTACTTATTAATTTGTTTGATTATTGTTACATTGATCTTTTTATCAATTGAAGAACTTACTCAAATCAGCTGTTCTGAAACAAAAAACTCAAAGTTTTGCATCTCTGGTTTAAACAACTCAAGAGATCACATTTTAACTGGCTGTTGGTTGAACCTCCTCATCGAAACGGGCCCCAGGATGCTTACAGTATTTTAACACATTTTTCATTAATATTCACACATTCCAACACTTTGGCCGACCTCCCAGGAGCTTATCAAAAATCTTTTTACAGCCTCATAAATCTCTTTTTTAAACATCTCACTGGTGCGTTATATCATGTCCCGTCTGAGCCTGCATCTGCTCCCTCACAACCTTTTCACCCTAATGATTTCCCCCTTTCCCGCCACAAGCCACAGAGGGACTGACCTGCCGGAGTCTGGCCATGGATTCGCTGGGGATGATCTCATTGTGGTTGAGGCGTGTGACGAAGCAGAGTGCCTGGTATTGGCTCTGCCCTCTCTCAAGCTCTCCCAGGATCAGTGCCCGAAAGATCTTCACATCCTGTAAGGAGACATGCAGTCATTACTCAATTATGACACATATCTTTATAAAGACACATAACATTTTAGACTTGAGCTTGTGCAGGATATTTCTCATGTCTTTAATTTGTCTTCTTGTGTGGCTTCCAGCATTGTATACTTCAAATGCCTTTTAGCATTTCAAATTCAGCTACCGACCTTCAAGCATAGTGACATCGTAATTAGAAGATTTCATAGCATTCAAGGCAAGCCCAGAACAACAGACAGACACCGTATATTTCAGCACATCATTGGGTTCCTCATAGCAACCAGACCCGGACTCTGGCACCGGCCCCGTGCCTAAAAAGACCATGTAAAGGCATTATGGGAAACCCTGGAGGGAAGAGCAAGACCACAGACCTGTCTACCCATTCATCAGCAAATCTTGCTCTGGCATCCCCATGGCTCTGCCAACAGAACACACACACATATTCCCCCCAACTCCCTCTGTTTTTCACAGTGAGCTCTCAAGAACAGAACCGACAGAAGGGTGCAAGCTTTCAGGATTGCACTTGCACAGTAGGAGGTTTTCTGGGACAATTAAAACAAACAAGCCAAAGCTGTCTTTGTTTGCTCTGGAGGTCTCATCCCAATTCTGTAGCTAGAACCTTCAATCTGGTTTCAAGAGTTGGTCAATCCCCAAACTCATGGAGCTGGAGTCTCACTGAGCCTATGGTGGATAAACAGCCAAGAATCAATTAATTTCAATTGAAGATTGTGTTTTGCAGATACTGGGCAGTTTCTGTTTTGTTCTCTGCAAAAACAGAGGGAGCTAAATACATACAGCTGCAGAAAAATGAAAAGACGTTTTGTTGATTTTAAAATTTTCTATAGCTATGCGTTTGGTAAAATATAAAAATAATCATTACTACTTACAATGTGTATACCAAATTTCAAACAAAAATATTATTTCTATGCATTTATCTGTAGAAAACTTTTTTTATGTGATAACCTCGATTTTATCACAGTTTTCATGTGTCTTGTCATGCTGTCAGTCTTTCACATTGCTGTTGAATGACTTTGTGTCACTCCTGAGGTTTGATTTGTTGAACTTCAACAGACCCTGGACTGAGATGACCACAGTTCATCTAGAAATTCTGATTTAATGAAAATTTAGAACGGTCTCAATTTTTCCCAGGCTTTTTCAGATGACTTTTCGACCGGATATTGTATTTTCACATTGTTGCATCTCATTTACTTTAACCTTTATTGAATAGCATAACTATGAGTTGATTTTTTTCCAATCTTTCTGCCAACTTTTTTGGGTAATATAACAGCGTCCCTGCTGGAATCCATTACATAACACAGACATCCAAACAATAGAAACCATGACAAATGAAACACCAAATCAATCAAAGTTTGAGCAGAAAGCCACAATTTTATGCAGAAAAAGCATCATGCGTTAAATATTTACACATCCTTTTTATGTTTCTGAAGATACTGTTATAATGTTTAATGTACTTCATTATTTCCACATTTGCACAACTCCGGAGAAAACATAACACAACAGCATTGTTACAAAGTCTTCCTTCAGTTGGCCGAGGTGAAGGCTCAGGGATCTGAAACGACGGCATTGCAAGGCTATATGAAGGTGATGAAATCACATCAAAAACCTATTGCTAACGTTTTACACTTCTTACAGGGCAGATAAAAAGCGTAATGTTAATTGTTCTGATGTTGTTTGGATGTTCTGAATGGAATTTCTTGTAAAGCAGCAGAAATATAAGAGAGTTTTAATAAACCATCATAGGAAGCTGACCAAGCCGAATTACCTCACGGGTGACCGAACAATCCGCAGACACAAGAGGGGGGAGTGAACAGGCACTTGTTATTTCAAGCTTGGCCACTATAGGACCTCCCAGTCGGCAGGCAGGCGGCTTGGGTTAAGAAAGAGAGGGGGCGTCGTGGGGGGAACTGCTCCAGGCACTCATTTTAATTGTAGGGAAGTGTTGCGTCACTCCTTTGCAACCACCTTGCCGACAGTAGGGAGAAACCCAAGCATAAGACAAATACAGGCTGGGCTACTCATCTTCTGCAAACTCACAACACACACAGGTATAACATCCGCACCTGCTGACGTACAGCAATCACACTATCAAGCTTGAGCAGATATCAGTAGTTCAATAAACCACCCTTTTTTTAGTCGTCGTTTGCCAATTTCCTCTTTCCTTATCTGCAGTGTGTACTGTTTTCGCTTTTCACCATCCCGAGTGCCTCTGGGGTCCTGTTACAATTCTCTGGTTGACCCCCTCCGTGTAGGAACATGTCTAAGCCAGGTAAGCAAGTAAACAATTCAGTCAAGGTAGATCCTCGTCTCACCTCTAAGAACCTTCATTCTTATGAGAATAGCAAACACAGGTACAGTACAAACCTAGTTCTGTGGCACTGCACTTACAGCTCACAACTCCACTACTTATTCCGAAATATCCCATCATGCATTGGGTTAAGATTCATTATAGAGTACAAAAAGTATTAGATAAAAGTTTACCGTTGGCTGCACTTAAACGCTTGTTTCAGTGATATGATTGAAGGGCTGATACTGAATGCAGTGAGGTGGATAACTGTGCACAAACACTTCCTGTTGGCTGTGGCTGCCAATGGTATCGAATGACCATAGTCATCACCGATTCTTTGCCTGATTCAATGCATTACATGTTTTACATCACAATAAAATAAATAAAAAACCTATACTCATAATAAACAAATATTATCTGAGACATAACTTTCCTTAATGTAACTAATCAAAATAATAGATATCACATCTGACTGTATGATGTGTGACATGCAAATCTATACACATCATCAGTTGAATGTGAACTAACACCCCTTAAAGGGATAGTTCACCCAAAAATATAAATTCTGTCATCATTTACTCACCTCGAGTTGTTCTTTATAAATTTATATGGTGGCCAAGATCTGTTTGGTTTCAAGCATTTGTCCAAATATCTTTCTCTGTTTTCAACCAAACAAACAATTGTATACAGGGTTGGAACAACTAGAGAGTGAGTAATTCATGAAAAAAATAGGGGTGAACTACCCTTTTAACTGTGGTAAAATCATTGTGTTTTTTGTGGTTATTTTATTCTGAGGGTTTGGGCTAGAGATCCTTAAGCACGCAGCTGCTCTTTGGATCTGGATTTGTGGTGGCTAATAACAGACAAGCCTCGCAACTTTATATTTGTTTGAATCTCAAACATAAAACATTTTGACAATGTGGTCTCCAGAGATCAAGTACAACAAACTGACAAAAGCTAGCTTTTTTTATATTTCTGCCATATTTAACAGTACGCAATGACATTGATTAATTATGTTAAATGCAATGCTAAGTAAATGTGCTTTGTTGTGCCACATAAAAGATGTTTATGTTTGAAATGGCTTGTTTCTTTTGCAAATACACCACAAGCCTTATGTAGATTATGTAGAGGCCTGTTTGCAATATCTGCACATGTTTCTATTAATGTAAACTTTTTCAGTCACTCTTTGGCAAACACGCTTTCATTAATAAATTACTTGCATTAAAAGTCTACAACAAACAACAACCAGCTGGAAAACTGCTGGAAAATTGAACATTCAAAAGGAAGAGAAAGCCCTGTAGACTAGGGATGGTCATTTCGGTTAATTTCCCTAACGGAAAACAGATGCTCGTCATCCGAACATTAACCGCTAACTGATAAGATATTAATATTAAATTTGAATAAAATAAAAATACACGCTGTGTCTCATTTTGAAGGCTGCGTCCTCCCGAGGTCGCGTTTGTCCGCCTCATACGCCTTCCAAGCGACACCCGTAGGATGCAGACTTCAATTTAAATACAGCTACAGTTGACAAGGGTCTGTGACGCGTTAAAAATACAAAAATAATTTCACAGATTATTTTAACATGCAAACGGCAGCATAACGACTAGATCAACAAGAGCACCTGCATTCACATACGAGCATATTTTCAAGAACCTGCAACGTATTGGACAGTGAAGAAAAACTAAAATAATATAAATCCAAAGCATTAAATAACCAGTCAAGAAAATAACTTAAATAATGATGACAAAACTAAAATACAGAAGAACTGGCAAAGTTTATTTCCATCAGAAAGTTTCTTCATCTAATAAAAATTGCAGGTCTACCTCAATCCAAAGCTTGGTTAGTTTTTATTAAATAAAGTAACATGTTTACTACGGGTTGTGGGCACAGTCTGGAGCCTGTTGACATTTACACACGTTTTTTATTACTCCTTCCTAATTCAAATTCGTGTTTTTACGTCAAGTCTAAAAGGACATATGGAAACTACAGGTCGCAACGTTTTCTCCTCCTTTCCGAAGCGCAAGGGAGGCTGTCAAAGCTGAGCATCCATGAGATAAGTTTATGTAAAGGATAAATTAATTGTTAGCACCAGATTCCCTTGCAAGTAGCACTCCTATTAGCTTTGCTGAGCTTCATTTCGCTGCGGTGTAGACACAGCGTGTTTAAAACAACGAACTAGAGCTTGAGTGACGCACTCCGTTTGGAGAAGTAAAGCCCTGCCAAATGTGGCCTCGCAAATAAGATGAATTACACTTGTCCAGTTTCGTCAAGTGGTTTGTGTGATCGGATTTTAATCTGTCGCGAAAACGTTTCCGATGGCATTTTCACCTGGTCACACAAATCTGCGCTCTCCGTGAGTTAACATATGTATAGCATATTTTTCTTTCACCATACGATTTAGTAGGTATTTAGTAACGTATTCAATTATTATCATTAAAAACATATATAAATATTATTTAACAAAAAAATAAACACCTAAATCGTTTAATTCTAAATTTTTACAATTAGGTTAACGGTTAAACGGTCGATAAGAACATCCCTACTGTAGATACATAAAATGACTTATATGTAGTATTAGTACATGCATACAGTTGTGTTCAAAATTATTCAACCCCCAATGCTGTAAATGGTTTTAGGGAATTTAGTGTACATTTGTAATTGTATTCAGAATGAAATCCTACAAGGACTTCTTAAAGAACCATATGCAACTAAAATGACATCAATTAGTTTTGTAATACAGTAGTAAATGTTTCTTTTGTGAATTCTTCATTGACATAATTATTCAACCCCTTAAAGACTACCACTCTGAAGATCAGAGGTTCAATGAAGTGTTTTCAATCAGGTATTGAAAACACCTGTGGATATCAGGGAGCAGCAATAAAGCCTAATAAGCACCAATTAGGCAGCTTTAAAATGACTGTGATACTCAGCTCCTTCTAGACATTTACTGGTTCGGTTACAAACATGGTGAGGTCAAGAGAATGGTCCAGGAAGACAAGAGAACAGGTGATTACTCTTCACAGGAAGGGCAATGGCTATAAGAAGATTGCAAAGATGTTAAACATACCAAGAGACACCATAGGAAGCATCATTCGCAAATTCAAGGCAAAGGGCACTGTTGAAACGCTACCTGGTCGTGGCAGAAAGAAGATGCTGACTTCGACTGCTGTGCGCTACCTGAAGCGTAGAGTGGAGAAAAGTCCCTGTGTGACTGCTGAGGAACTGAGAAAAGATTTGTCAGATGTGGGTACTGAAGTTTCTGCTCAGACAATACGGTGCACCCTGCGTAATGAAGGCCTCCATGCCAGAACTCCCAGGCGCACCCCCTTGCTGTCCCCAAAGAATAAGAAGAGTCGACTGCAGTATGCCAAAAGTCATGTGGACAAACCACAGAAGTTTTGGGATAGTGTTCTGTGGACTGATGAAACAAAATTAGAACTGTTTGGGCCCATGGATCAACGCTATGTTTGAACAAGGCCTATGAACAGAAGAACACCTTGCCTACTGTGAAGCATGGCTGGGGGTCAATCATGCTTTGGGGCTGTTTTGCTTCTGCAGGTACTGGGAAGCTTCAGCGTGTGCAAGGTACCATGAATTCTCTTCAGTACCAGGAGATATTGGATGACAATGTGATGCAGTCCATCACAAACCTGAGGCTAGGAAGACGTTGGACCTTTCAACAGGACAATGATCCCCCAAGCATACCTCCAAGTCCACTAGAGCATGGTTGCAGATTAAAGGCTGGAACATTTTGAAGTGGCCATCGCAGTCACCAGACGTAAATCCGATTGAGAACCTCTGGTGGGACTTAAAGAAAGCAGTTGCAGTACGCAAGCCTAAGAATGTGACTGAACTGGAGGCTTTTGCCCATGATGAATAGGCGAAAATACCCGTAGATCGCTGCAAGACACTTGTGTCAAGCTATGCTTCACGTTTAAAAGCTGTTATAAACTGTAAAAGAATGTTGTACTAAGTACTAAGATGGAATGTCACTTGGGGGTTGAATAAAACTGAGAATGATGTGAGCTCAGAAAAGACATTTGTGGTTATTTCATTATAAATGTTATGTTATATTTGTCTGACCTACACGTGCCTCTTTGATTTAATTGTAAGCAGGATGACTGAATGATCATAATCAATGTCAAACCGACCAAAACAATCAATTTCAGTGGGGGTTGAATAATTTTGAACACAACTGTATGTCTTCAAACCCAAGACATGGCTCAGTCACAAAATTCCCTTTTTTTTTTCACAGGGAAAAAAAATGTCAAAGTGGGTAAACGTTCATAGAAACCGGGTTAATGGGGGAATTTTGTTTCATGATGGATTGTCTTAAGCCAGACACCATCAACATCCACTGATACACACTCCTTATTACATTGAAATTGATATAAACTGCTCTTCATACAGGTCTTAAGTAAGCCAAGTTGCTACTTCATGAAATAATGTTTGTAGAGTTCACGTAAATCAGAATGTAGAAATGAGGGCTTTAACATTTCTCTCGAATATAAAACCAAACGTCCCTCTTGTAACCAAACATCCAGTTTAAAGTAACTTGGGGAAAGATTCAAAATGAAAACAAACAACTACACCATGCAACATAACCTCAGGCAAAAGGATCAGGCATGCAAACTATTTATGCTAAAAATAGCTCATAAGAAAATGCCATTGTATATTATTATACAATTACCATAATCAGTATTTGGCTGTAATAGGATTACGGCTCCCTGTGTGACTGCGGAAATGTTTTAATTGGTTTTCTATAAAGGCCTGTGAAAAAGCACAGGTGCATGCCGGCATTTAACCTTTCGCTCTAATGAACAGCAATCTCAAACAAAAGAGTGCCAGAAAAGCAGAGGCTTTAAGAAACACCCCAGTTAGAGGAATGTGAGATCTTGCACACCTGCTTACCAGTAGGCATAAAAACCATCACTGCCTTAAATAAAAGTTGCTAATAAAAACTAGAGAGTATATCTGTTTTGGTAACTTCCTAAAGTAGATTTCCTCTGAATACGACACCAAAATCGAAAGACCTACGTGACCTACGATTTCCACTTCGCATGTAGCTAACTTGAGCTTCTCCGTGGGACAGCACAGACAACTTTACCCCACCCTTACAGCTGTCTGATTGTGGATTGTGATGTACTTAACTATACTTCACAAGATCATGATGTTACATGCTTCACGTCGCTGTTAACCTCTTCAACAACCATCTTAACACTTATAAAACAAGTATATTTAGCAGCACAATGGCTCAATGTAGGGCTGGGCGATATATCGTGCGATTCTTATGCTTTCAGTTTCTCAATAACTTACGGTTAAATGCTGCCACGTCCGAAAGCCAGAGGGCGCTCTTGCGCAGAAATTTGGAATATGGGAAACAGAAGAACAACAATTCATTGCAGGAAATGCCAGTGGTCCTATTTTTTTGCTGTTCTTCAAACCTTTTCAGGTATTTTCAGGATAATAAAGTATATTTATAGTGATGATGTTTGACGAGTGTTGCTTTTTCAAATTTACGTAATAAACGACTCAATCTCGTAGTGATTTTAGATCGAGCAGCACCTCCTACTGATCAAGGAGCCGTAGTTCACGGAAGAGCTGTGCATAAATATCGAATTGGTTTCAGAAACAATTTAGAGATGTATAATTAGGGTGAACCGCGATATATATCACCCAGCCCTAGCGCAATGTATTAAAAAATAAATCAAGATCGTAGCACAGATTCTTCGTAATATTCTACTAAACCAGTTATGTCAATTTTTCAACACTGAATGCTTCAACACTGAATCAACCCAAGACGTTGCACAAGACAGAGAGAGAGACATCGAAACGTGAGAGAAGACTTCATGGAGGCTTCACAAAGTTCCTGTTAACTAAAGCGGAACTACATATTCTATTTCCATGAATATATGCCTCATCAATAAATGGGAAAAAATTAAGCAACCCCATATTGTACAATGTCTTGTTTCGGGAAGTTGCACTCAGGGAGAACTAATGTAACCCGAGCTTGATTCATGTGGCAATGTATCAAACAGATCAGAAGTTATTTATTCTCTTAAGGATGTTAATCCTATTTTGGAAAAAAACATGTCATAAAAGACAGATGACAAAATGTTATACAAGTAGATAGTTGACAGATATATCAGACATATGTCCTATGTGTCATAGCAAAAAGTAAAAATATTTTATATTATTAATAATAATATAATTGTGATTATAATCTACACTGTATTCTATAAATCAAATTGATGAAATCATGACAAATTTAGTGCCTTCTAGGATTTTACCAAATTGAAACAGTTACATTGACGTGTATGCAAATGTCAGACATTAGATTCAAACATTGCATGAGTGTTTCAGAATTTACTGAAAATCAAACCCATGACCTACTGTACAGCGGGGCTGTAGGTAAGCTGCTTTTATTGATCAACACAAACTTCTTAAAATGGTGGGAAAAACTGCAAAACCGAAAATCATTTTATCACGGTCACTGCTGGCATGCAAGTCTGGATCAACTGACTTCAAAAACAGTTACTAGTACTTTGCATAACAGTGTCTGCCACTCTCTCCGTGGGAAAAAAAGGAGCGCTCTTCCTTTGCAGCAGTGTTTAAAGGGTCCACAAAACTACTGAATTCTGGGTTAAATAAAGACATCACCTGGTAGCTAAGGGGCTGTCAGATATTTCCTACCTGGAGTTAACAAATGAATACGAAAGTGTAACCAAAAACATGGATTAATATGAAAATGGTCATAACTAACTGTACAATATGAGAATCATTTTAGTGTGCTTTTCAAAAGTGCCACTGGCTCAAAGTGTTCATCATAGTTCTCTAAAGAGTCAACAAATGACTAATAGTTGTCTCTGAATATTAAACCGCTCGCTGTGTGCACAATGGGTGTGGTCTTTCATTCGAATTGACATGAGTGTTTTAAAGGGTTATTGTGCCACACCGATTCCTAAGAGTGGTTCAGGCATGTGTGCCGTAGAGTTAAGGTCACATCAATCCCACGTAACTCAGTGGGCCATTTCTCAAACAGGTTGGACCGCCCGGGTTAAAGTGGGCAGGTTTACACACTTGAATGCCGTTCAAATACACAGCACACAAACTGGAAACGATGACATAAAAGACAGACAAGTTCCCACAGGTGACAAACGACATAAATTTAGAAGAAAAACACCACTCAGAATGAGTTGCTAAAATGGAAGTCATAGAAAAAAGCCTCCTGCCACAAACCACAAAAAACAATTTCCCTAACAGTTGAATTCATTATGGCAAGGTTTCCAGCTAAACTTACGGGGTGATAACATTTCAAAGTAAAGAGGAAGGCTGGCCTGCCGCCAAGCAGGTCACAGATATCCCAACAGGGAGATGAGCATTAACGCAGACCACACTGCTCCTCAGTTGGCAGCGGGTACGAGCTGAGATGAATTAATCTTCAATCTTCAGAGACAGAGTGCGGAGAAACACAATACAACAAGAAAGTCAACGGTACGTTTTAAGAGAAGAGCCTGCATCCGAGATAAAACATTCATGCATTCATATTATCACTCGCCTATTCTCCTAAACAGTTGCCACCATTTTCTGAGAAAGACAAACAGAGTTATGAGGCAGTCCAGCCTTCTATAACCAATGCTTTGAATCAATCTAATTTGTGTTTTTAATTTGGATGTGTCTGGTTCCTTCCTTAAAAAAAGCCACAAGCATGACCTCATTTCCATTCGAGATATGCAAGATAAATCGCATCTGATTCCCATCCAGACCAGAACCCAGCTGTGACCAAACAGCACTTGTTGAATATGAAAATCGTTTCCAACTGTATAACACAAAACCCACAAGTATGTCTGCAAGATTTTTCCAATCTAGAAAAACTCTTTTATAATCTTCTGGCTAACCCATCTGGAAACATAAGAATGTATAAAGAGAATAATAATTCTCATCTGATCTCTACACGTTGCCATGGTCTGAATCTCTTATTCTCTTTCCAAAAATAAAAAACGAAAACGAACATTATCTGATGTATCAATGCAATCAAATGAAGGATAAATTGTTTCCAAACTAAACGATACAAAAACAAATATGAAAATAAACACCTAGTTGGTTCATTTAGCACCTAGTTAGTTTGGCGCCAGCGTGACGATACTTAATGAACAAATATTCCTCAATATAAATGAATATTTGTCTTTCGTAGCATCTGCAGTGCATGCACTAAATCCCAGAAGGCAGCTGGAAGTCGTCGTTAACTCAACTCTCCATAAATCCCTGAGATACGAGGAAACTTAGATGGGAACCACATGTTAAAGGAATGGAGACAAGCCTAGCAGTAGAACTGATAAAAAGAGGAAAGGAAAGTTCAGGAATTCCCAAATGTGATTAAATCCTCCACGCTGACCACGGCTTGTCTGGATGTACAGCAGGGGTCTGCTGATGCGATTGAATTGACAGTCACATCAGGGCAGTCATAACAGTAATCCTGATGGCATGATCACCAGTTTCACAACATGTGGATGTCCGTCACTTTTAGAGGTTCATTTAACTAGTAGCCTATAAGGAAAATCAGTTCACCAAAGAAGAGCAAAGATAACCAGATAAACTATGTTTTAAAGGTTATTAAAATTTGACCAGGTTATATTCTCAGGGGACACTAGTAATGTTTACCCTAAACTGATAGTTATATATAGTTCAATATAAATGAAAGAAGTACAATGAAGTTAAGAAGCATGAAATGGATACAGCATGTCAGAATGTTGTGCGTCACGATGTGACAATCGAAATACAACGTGAATTTAACCCGACACTGTTGTCTTCGGCTTACCTGCTTGAAATCGGCCACGAACGTGATGAGAGTCCCATCTCCCTGTTTGAACTCCACACTGATGGAGTCCTTCTCTCCGTCCGCCTCCAGAACTTCATCTGCGATCTGTCCGTCGGCTAAACGAACTCTCACCTTCAGCTCCGAACTAGACCCTAAATTGACCGACACCGCGAGCAGCCAAACCAACACAGTTAACCGAACTGAACCCGATGAAATCCACCTCGGCAACATTCCAGATTATCCTAAAACTCAAAGTCCGGAAGGCTCTGGAATAACAGTCCAGCAGTTATAATGTAGCGTTGATGTGGCTCGACTCATTCCTCAAGACTCACAGCGGGTCCGCGTTTAACTCACACGTCCACTTCATCCATATTTTTTGGAGGCTGGATATACGAACGAATTCATAAAGTCTGTTCAAAAGGTTTATAGACTTCTCGCGTTTGGTAAATAAGCATTTAGTTGGAGATCCGCGTCAAAACTCAATCAGATGTTTTCAGTCGTCTCGCGCTCCTCACTGAGGGAACTTTGATTTGTGAGCTCGCGCACATTCGTCCTCGTGCCATTGACGTTTGTGCTGACTCGGGACGCCGCGCTTTACACTCTGACTTCAATTTTAGTTTCTGTTTTCCTCATCGGGAGCTTTTTTTCTCCACTAGTATTGCGGATTCGTCACTTCCTTCGTTATCCAAAGTGCAGCAGCAGCCCAACGGCCTCCCAAAGTTTAGCTGGCAGCGCTCGAACACTCTTAAAGGCGCAGCGTCCCCGCAAATATCAACCAATAGGCGTCTGGATAAAACACAAGCCTACAGTTGCAAATCTCTGCTTACGTTACGCACTGAAACGGACGTTTATGTTGTAACATTGGTTTGTTACAACAAAATGTTCAATAAAGCATTAAAAACGGTATGCACTGAAATGCCACAAATATGCATTTCTAATTTATATAAAAAGTTTTGAAAAAAATATACATATATGAAGAGTTTGGTTCTAAAATGAGATCACTCGGTTAAAAATATATATATATTTGTTATGTATTCCAATTAATATCAATCAATCTGCAGTTGTCTTGTTTTGATTTAAGCCATAATAACTAAAGAAATACTGCTAATTTACATAATAATACACAATAAAAACACGATAAAATAATAAAAAAAACATTATTTTTTAATAGTTTTATATATATATATATATGAAGAGCTCTTTTCCAAAACGCATTAAACGCCAAATTTAATGAGTTTGTCATGCCATTTTGCTGTGTACTAAACCTAGTCACTGCTCCATCAATGCTGCATGTCAAATCGCTATATTTCCTTGTTTAAAATGTACTGCAAGATGCAGTTTCTTTCCATAATGCTATAAGTCCCTGTTTTTAGCCTAAATGCGATTTGTCCTCTCGACCAATCAGAATTTGCTAGTTAGTGGTATTTGTATGTGTTATTTTTAAATTATTTGTTGTATGTGGTGGAAAATATTGAAACATGAAATTGAAAATATTTATTTTATTTTTCAAAATTTAGTTTGTTTCTATTTATTTGGCTGTTATTTATTTCATGCATTTGCATTTATTTGATTTATATTAATTTATAGTATGAGTCCCTGATGTCATATGTTTCGTGTTCTCTTGTTTGTTTGTTTTTAAAAAGAAATAAACCAACATTTTTTTGAAAAAAGGATGGACATGTAGCATTTTGAAAAAAATAAAAATAAAATTTGAATTTATCCATCCATCCATTTTCTACCGCTTATCCGAACTACCTCGGGTCACGGGGAGCCTGCGCCTATCTCAGGAGTCATCGGGCATCAAGGCAGGATACACCCTGGATGGAGTGGCAACCCATCGCAGGGCACACACACTAAATTTGAATTTATAATCGACAATATTGTTGTTTCATTTAACAATCATTGTTTAACATGTTCAGACTGAGCCAACAGACCATTTTAACAGGAAAAATATTAACAAAATGTATGGGTCTAGGTGAAAAAAACCTAGTTTTCATGAAAACTATTCAAATGGATTTATAGCGTGTTGGAAAAAAAAAAAAAAATATATATATATATATAAACATTTTTTTGAAAGTAAAACATTTTATATCTGTTCTTTTATCTTTACTAGACCGTATGGAACTTGGTTATGCACATATTATACTATCATCTAAAAAGCAGTTTCTTCCTAAATTATTTCCTTTTTAAAACCATTGTAAGGTTTAAAAATGTGAGTTAATGAAAATATTTTTTTTGTGTGTGGATTTCTGATATATGACTGATAGGCAGAGTGAAGCTGTAGGCCTATACAAAATATTTTGTGAAGATATTCCAGCTGTGGCTCACCCAAGCTCTCATTTCTAGGTGATGCATTTCTTTCTGGGTGGCCCAAGTGTCTGTGAGTTCCCCAGAAAGCACATCACTACTGTTGAGCTCATGGATTGGGGATCTTCACCGGAGGAGAAAGTAAACAGAAAGCCAATGGGCCTGAGTAAACACTGTCAGGACACTGGTCAATACGGCCGATAGATAGTAGGGAAGTTCAGGTAAATAGCGCCAGCTAAACTGAAGCATTTACGACTCTGGGGGAGGTAAACGAGACGTAAAAGGAGGATCTTAGTCATTTCCATTTGACCAGCTGCTACTTCAGAGACTATGTGTATTATGTGTTTGGTTTGTTTTGCCTTTTAACCATCTAGTATCTTCAATACAAAGTCGTTATAAATTTGTGCAACTAAAGTATTTAACTAATTTCACCAGTTTTTCCAAACAGTTAGGTTTAAATGGATTCTTTCTTTAGACTTTCAAGACTTTAGAAGTCGCTTATTTAATGGATATCTATGGTCTGTCCAGGTTTCGTAGTACAAAGTGCCATTTGTGCCATTTGGTAAGGTTCGTCATAGTGTAAATATACTTACGTAAATCATTAACAAGGCATTCAATAATTTAACCAGAGGCATACTGTACACACACAAGACTGCCTAACTTAAGAGCAGAATAGAAACTTTGAAGCTGCTGAACTTTGTCGTAAGTGCTACTAGTACTTGTGGTTTCTTTGATAATGTGATCATTTATCACAAAAGACTCAATGTTGTGCTTACATAGTTATCAACTAATGCTGATTGCGATCCACTGATGTATTGTAACGTTTTATCTGAAATGTTGACTGGACTAAAAGAAAATTGGGGATCTGAAGCATTGCCAACTTTTATGATCAAAGCTGCAGCCATATCATAACTTAAATGTGCTTTTAAATATTGAATGCTCTTATTTATTTTTTCAACTTTTTTACCGGTTAAGGATGGCATTGCGCACCTTGCTGTTTATTCTGATCTTGTTGCGTGCCAAAAATTCGGGGAATATAGTCATGAGTGCGTGGTTTGTTTTCTCAATTCGTAACGCATTGACAGAAATACGATGAGAATGACATGCAGCGACAAGTCTCTGTTTTTGCTCTACTGTAATCATCATTTTTCCCCATTCAGTGCTTTTCTCCAGTCTGTGTAATTCCTGTTACTCAACAGGTAGAACATTGTGTCATCCATGGAAAGGTCATGAGTTCATGGCCAGGATACACACAAAGTAATACATTCTGTACTTGAATGCACTGCAACTTTCTTTGGATACAAGTATCAGCCAGTTGCATAAACGTGAATAAGGGCTTGTGGAGGAATATAGTAGCTCCCATATTGAGGATGCACTAATGATCCAGTAAACGCATCCGCAGGTGTATCCATTTAACCTGAATAGCACGATACATTATCCCTGTGGCGTTTCAATGAAATGGCAAACAAAATAAAGATAAAGCACTCGTTTCCGTTTCTTTCAATGCAACAACAAAAGGTCTTTCTTAAGAAAACATGCTTTAAGTTTTCTTATGTGACTTGAACTTTGAGTTGCCTATTAATGTGGAATTTGGGTTAAACCTTTGCTTGAGTCTAAAGATCCCTAATGCAGAATTCCTTTATTTAAAGAATCTGTTAAAATAGCCTCCTGCACAGAGGATTTACCCCACAAAGATTTTTGTGGCAGGTCAGGAAGGTTTACAGCGTGATAAACTTTCCTCAGACTACTTTCAAAAGATGAGGATTGGAACAAGAAAGAATTTGTGTTGCATGATGTGTACTAAGTGTGATTTCTCGAAAGGAACAGTTTACCCCCAAAATAAAAAGGTCATTGTATTCGTTAATGGAGTGAGACGTGGCTTTCGGTTGATGGGAAGATTACAGAAGGAGCTTGACAGATATTAAAAAAACAAACCTGAGTGAATAGAGTATTCCGTAAAACAACACAACTGGTATTTTGTAACACATTATTTTAGTCTTTATAAGTTTCATACTAAACAAAACAAAAAACAGCGGCCGACACTGTAAAATAAAATCTGGAAAGAAACTAAAAGTTTCTCGTAGCTAGGCCATTAAAAAACCCTGTTAAAACCTGTTTTCTCATTTTTCTTATAAAAAAATCCTATTAAAAAACAGAATTTTTTCTGGCACTTGGGGGGAGAAGAGAACATTTTTTTTCACATAAATTTACGTTTTCGTGTTTTTCTTGTAAATTTGCAGTATTTTTTAAAGCGTTTTATTTTAAGCATTAACATATACGTTATACATTATATGTGAAACATCTGTTACAGTCTTTTACAGTGAAGCCTACAAGCTGTTATTGTAAGGGCTCCACATGGAATAACTCCTCTCTGCTCTAAAAAGCATATCTTTCTGCTCCTTCAAACCCCAGCAAATGTGTTTAATACATAAAATCTGGTGATAAACCTATTACGTTTTTTTTTTAAATTATTTACCAGAAACTGTGTGGATGTGATCTGAATTCTGGAACTTAATCATTATTCCAGAAGAACACACAGTTGGGGAAAGTGAGACAATGTTTGCTGTATTTAAATAAAAAGCCCTCTTGGCTGGAAATATCCGTCTATGCAGCGTTCAGGTCTGCGGATCCAACATGGATTGAGCAGTATCGCCTTACATGTGTGCTTCTGTAAGAACACTTCACTCCGAGGAGTACAGGCTCAAACGGAGAACACAACTGAAAGCTTTTTGTGTATACTCTATCTTTTTGCAAAGAGAACTGGATGTCAGATCACTTGTTGTGGGTGTATGGGTAAACATCTCAAGGACATCTGAGACTGAATGCAGAATGCCCAGTACCACCTCACTTTCATCTCCAAAAGGAGCGCAACATCTGCCGAGCACATGCATGTCACGTTCCCTGTTTAAGCACACAGTGACAACTGTGTTAGGCCTTGGATTCCTTTAGAACACATAGATTAAATTGTAACCCAAGGATTTCTCCTGGCCTTGGATGCTGGAATTGTTGAGGGAATAAATACAGGCTGAAGTCTCTACAGTTGTGGAAGACAAACAGTGGTGGATTTATTAGTCTGTTTGGACAACCCAAAGATTCACGACAGGGCCCTCCCCCAGCCCGTCTTTACCCAAACCAGTGGCTTCCAGATGGGATTGTTCCAGTGAAACCCGAGTTACAGTAAAAAATTGTGTTTAAAGAGAGAGAAGTCGAGTGGTTACTGTGATTATTTAACTCCTGTGCTGCTTTTGTGGAAACTGTCTTTCCACACGGAGTGAATTCTTTCTTTGTGGAAATTCCCAATGCGTGGTAAGGTAAGAAAGGGTCTTTAGATTACAAAAACAAATAAACATGTTGGGGCTCATCCGGGAAAGCATTAGCAAGCTCTCATGTCACACCTCAATGAAAGATGAAAAGAGAATCCACGTTTAAATACTATCGCAGGCATATCATTTATCCTATTATAATACAAGGCAAAGGCACTTATAATGGACTGGCTGGTGCACCTCTCCAAGCCTGTCTTTACTATACCGTTTCTTCATAATTACAGAACTGCAGCTTAGCTGTCGCAGGCCTGTGCACACACATCACGTCGGTCTGTGAATGATTATATCCATTGACTATAAAGAAGTATACCGTGTTGCGTATGACGGTCATCTGCGTCAGGATTGCATGTTAAGTGCACCCGTCAATTCACCATGATCCCGTGATGCGGTTTGTGTGCCGCAGACTTGTCGAGCTGAAGAAAATGACTTACAAATGATCAGGTGCTGTCGATTACCGAAGAGACGTCTGGAAACACATGACCCCAGGCCATCTGCCACATGAATGCAGAGAAGATGCATTTCATTCATCTCATGGAAAAAACTTGAAAAGTATGACATTACAGTTGTGGGTAGCAATAAGTCTGGCGTGTACGCCTTTGGAAAGAAAAATCACCGGAATTGACTTGATTTTCACAAATAGCGTGAATCATTCTTTCCATTCCTGTATTATTTTACTGGCCGTAATTGTACCCTGTGAGATTCTTTGTTTCCATACTTTTTATAAAGAATAAAGTAAAATCCAGGTGACGACAATGTTCAGCACGTAAAACTGTTAAAGTGATAGTTCACCCAAAAATTATTCAATCATCATATACCTCTTGTCAAATCAAACCTGTTGATATTTTGAAGAATGTTGTGGTACCAACTGACTTTCATTGGTTTTGTGTCCATGCAGCATAAATAAATGATACTTCTGTTGTTCGGTTACCAACATTCTTCAAAATAACTTGTTTCGTGTTCTGCTGAAGAAAGAATGTCATACAGGTTTAAAATGACAAGGGGGTGAATAAACGGTGACAGAATTTTCATGGGTGAACTATCCCGTGATGGTATGTTTTGATACAAGATTAGTATATCAGTCAGGGTTATGGGCTGCCACTTCAAATCACAACTAACATACTGTTGACCTGCTGCCAAACTACAAGATGTTTTTGGAGATAAATGCAGAACCGGGAGATGTAAACACATCTGGTCTGATCTCTCCCCGACAACTTTAGTTTGTCCTTCAATTACATTATTCCTAGTGTAAAAATACAATCAGGCCTACATGAAACGTTTATTTAGGGCTTGTTTTTTATTAAAGTAGCTGCCAATCTCTGGTTGCAGAAATCTTAAGAAGCTTGTAAAGAAGCTCTGTCTTATGGAACGTGCACAAGCAACGTAAACCAGTTTTATCTAAGCATGGAAAAAGACTAAAAGAGCCTGAGCGAAGGCAACGTTGTCTCGAGAAATGCAGCAATCAAATGCAATTGTTTTTAAGATGAAACTGAGATTTTAAATACGTCTGACCCAGTTGTTTTGAATACTCTGATGAATAGTTTGCTGAAGTCACTTCAATCAGTAACATTTTCAGATACAAAAAAGCAGTTTCATAAGGGTGAAACAAAACTTTGCGATAAGCAAATTCTTCAAGGACGATATTGGCAGAATGTAAACTTTACTCTCCTAAATCCTACTGTGTGGGATTTTTCAAGCATAAATTCTGGATGCTATATGTATGATGATCTCAGCTTTGATGGGAAATTCGTTTAGTCTCACAGACTTTTTGTCTGCCTCTACTCTATGGCCAGTGTTTTTAAACAAAATGTTTATTGCCGCATTGTCTGGATTCAGCTGTGGGTTTGTTGATAAATGTTTTGAGATGTCCCAGATATTTACAGTCTTGCTTACAAACAGACTGTTGGCTTTTGTAGCAACCTATCACGAACACAAACCGTTTCAACTGCGAGCGACCTCACCACAGGTGTCTGTACTGTCCCGTCTGGAAAGTGCGAGGTATCCTCTAAAAAGCTGAAGGTTCGAATGTATCTGTGGAATGCTGACAGTGTGACCCTCACAGGAAGAGCATTCTCAGACTCTTGACTTTGACTTATTTGCATTCTCACTGTCTGAGAGGAGCTAGACATTCTTGCCTTTGAGGGAGTACTCAGCGTCTGGGGGTTCATATGTGCTTTTACTCATCAAGTAATAACTTGAATTTCTTAGAAGGGCTGGTTGACATTCAGTGTGAAAAGATGAAAATAATAATAAGGCTCAATTTAGCAATTATTTAAAAAAATTGTTGAAATAACAATTCTGTGATTATTTCCTCATCCTCATGTAACTGCCAACCTGTTCTGTATCTTACACACTAAGTAAAGTAACTGTTAATATGATAAGATCTAGTCTGCGAAACAGATCAGTTCAATTCCTCAATTGTTTTCTTGACTTGGTCACTTTTTCCACGAAAGAAAAATCACAGCATGGGTTTGAAACACCATGAGGCAGAGTAAATATTGGCAACATTCGTTTAAGTGTGCTGTTCCTTTAATGGGAAACAGAATTAAACAAAGACCACATATTGTTAGCAGTTGAGGCAACAAAGGAAAGAAAATATTTTGTTCATTATCTTTCTCCCTCTAAAGGAAAATGATTCTTCCATCTGAGAACTGTAATCTAGACCCCCCCCTCCCACAGCAGAAGCCCATGAGAGCCCACACATTGACCCTTAGCTCAAGGCCCCTTTTACGAAAACAGAAAGGAGTCACAGACCTGTGTTTAGAAAAGAGAGAGTATCTAGAGAGGAACTAAAGTATGAGGGGGATGTTTATAGCTTTAATAGAGTTAGGAGGAGAAAGACCATTTAAGGTTTGCTGTTTATCATTACATTATAAAATGGTATGTTAATTAAAAAGAAGACACAGAATTTATTTCATGTTACCCAGGAACACATAAAAAGGAGATTAAATAAAAGAAAAGCTGCTAATTAGACGGATTTGGAAACGAATAACAATAAAGGAATAGAAAACATCACGTTCCTTTAAAGAAGATCCAGCACACTTTTTCATTTTGACGTTACTGTTTACATCACATCAACTGCAGTGAAACAGAGCAGATTTAATCTGTTTTGGAAAAACGTTCTGTGCAAGTTATCTCAAAAACACTTTCACTGACAAACATGGCTTCGTGTGAGACACAGCACTGATAAATGGTGATAACAGGCATAGGGAGAATTTTCAGCGAGTCAAGTTACCAGGGCCCCTTCTTCACACACAGATAGTGTGTGCTGCATGATTTCCAATTGTGCTTTTTTTTGGTGTTCCTCGTGCAAATAAAACTGTCATCAGACAATTAACTTAATCTTTCTGATATCAGAAATATACCACTTTTACAGAATTGCATACAATGTTTAAATATAAAAAGGATGTGCTGAAATTAAACAACATCTAGTACACAAATGAATGGATTAATGCGGTACAGCTCTGTTTACATTTACATTTAGGTATTTGGCAGACGCTTTTATCCAAAGCGACTTACATTGCATTATCCTATACATTTTACATAGGTATTTGCAATCCCCTGGGATCGAACCCACAACCTTTTGTTGTTAACGCAATGCACTTACCACTAAGCTACAGGAAAGTTTGTGTGCCCACATAATCTTTGTGTGGTCATGTAATAGACAGACTTGGCTTGCTGTCTGCTAAGGAGAAGGGCTCGGAGAGGATACTCTTCTCAAGCTCTGATTTTCCCCCTAGACTTGTAGTGATCATTTTATAGGTGAAAAACAGAAGAGAAGAAATGCTGACAAAATGGACGTTGAGAAGTAAGAGGCTGCTTTTTTCCCCCTGGTAAGATTACATGTGCGTATTCCTCCAGAATGTACGTTTATTAACTTAGGTTAAAGGGATAGTCACCCAAAAAAGAAAATTCTGTCATGAATTACTCACATGTTGTTCCAAACATGTACATTATACATTTATTTGTTGTGCTGAACACATGCACACAAAAGATATTTAGATGAATGTTAGCAACTGAGATTTCTGGGGTAGTCAAAAAAAGGTAGTCAGAGGTGTTACCGAATTCTTCAAAATATCTTGTTTTGTGTTTAACAGAACAAAAAAAATACAATATTTTGTCCTGATCTAGTAGTCACTTGAGGGTGAGTATTTCATGACAGAATTTACATTTTTGGGTGGACTATCCCTTTAAATCTGGTTTAAGGAATGTTGTTAGGATTTTAAAAACAAATAAATATTCTAATATTTTATATTAATATGTTACCTAGGTGTCTAATTAAATAAGCATATCTGTGAAATTAACCATATAAACACTGGGGGTTTTGTACAAAAGGTCAGATTTCTTTTGCTATTGAGGTCTTTGGAACATAACCAGATCATGCTGGTGTAACATGGAGAAGGTTTTGCATAAACTTGAGTAGTTCATGCGAGTTTAAGAGCCTGCTGTTATTAAAAATAAAGGACCACAATGTGTCTCAGACTTACAGACCCCACTGTGTATTTTGAATTGCACATGTTTCCTATGGTCTGACAATAAAAGTGACGATAAATCTCTCTTAAGCTTTTTTATATTATTATGAATATAAATATTTATGATATAAATTAAGTTAAAGTTTATTTTCAAAATTGTTGTTGTCACACCATAGGACACATGGCACGATATATTTGTCAACTATATACCTACAGCACAAACAAATATGCACCACTGTGAATACTGAGAGACGTGTGTTTAATACTGAAAACGGATGGGGAAAGTGATCTGTGGGGAAAACACTGCCAAATAATACAATGCTCTACACAACAGGTGTGATATATGAGCAAAAACCAGACCTTTTAATAGCAGGGAGTGACGTTCTCTGCCGTTTTCAGTTACCACTCTTTAGATTTTTTCTTTTGTCATCTAATTGCTCCTTTTCAGTGGTCCGAGAGGGGAGCTTAAAAGAGCTCTTTAGAGAAATATTGCCACCCTGTGAACACTCTGTGGAACAGAAAATCTGAAAGGTGTCGGCAGACACAGATCACTTCCTAATGGTTCAGTTGAGGGCTCTCCGGCTGTTAAAAACTTTGAAACGTAATGTCAAAGGTGGACTTTTTGAAAGGGGCCTCTTCTACTCGAAGGCTATTTAGCAATGCAATTAAAGCATTCACGTATCGTGGATGCAGCTGAAATCAGGGTTGGAGAAGAATTCATTGGAATGAGATGTTACAAGATAAATAAATGTTTTCGTTTCTCTGAAGAGGGTGATGAAATAGGCTTTGGTAAAATGTGAACTCAATCTGTCACAGTCAGTGAAGACAAAGCAAGACATGCCAGCGGGTGGATAATTTAAAGCTTAAATTAAAGCTGATCACCTAATGGCAACACGATGAAGAAAATCTCATGCAATTCATCACGAAAAGTCAAAGGAATAGACTCGTGAATTTGCTTAACTCAGGCGTTATTTCATAAACTGTATAAACTGTGTAATTTGTGTTTGTCTACAGTATGCAATGAGTCTATTTACAATTCACTTTCCATTCATGTCCTAAAATCCACTTTAATTGATAGCTTGCGATGACACAAACTTTTTTCGCACACCGATCCAGTCTCAACAAGTCACTTACGCTACCCTCAGCGAGGGAAATATGTGCCGTGATCTCCCCCCATCAAAATGTGCTTATCTACAGATAAGTGGGCCGAACAATGACAGAGAAACATATGGATGAAATGATGCGTACAGGCCTAACCTTGTTATAACAGTTAACACATGTGACCCCCCGCTGCGAGGGCTTTTATTACCGTGCTGATAAAAGAGAAAAGAATGGCCTTGCTCAGGAACAGCCAGGAGGCAGAACTCCCACAGATTTTATTGTTCTATTTGGTGGAAACTTTAGAAACAATCCGGAGCAAATAGGATACAGAGAATGCAACAGAAAATGAATAAGAAAACGGAAGAAATAACTGAATGAGGTTAGGAGGTATGATTTGTATTATCACTGGGAGTATCAAAAAAGGCATGATTGAAAAAGAAGGATTAAAGGTACAGTTCACCTGCATGAGTTATACTCATATTTATTCGAGAGTTATTTATTCATCATCGTAGTATTTTTTTAATAAAATTATGAAAAAAGAGAAACAAAAATGTGTGTAAGTACCCACACCTAACACAGTCAAATCTTCCTAAATAAATACAATCATTTAAAAGCTAGTCCATATAGTAAGAATTTTGTTCTGAAACATACAGGTTTGGATCAACGTAAGGATAAGGATTTAAATAATTGGTTGCTTTAACTCTCCATCCTATCAGTATCATTCTTTACAGACATTTATGGCTAAAATGAACTGTTTTCCATAGATACCATCACAAATAATGATCAACAGAATTTAATTTGGAAAGTTAGTGAGTAAAATTTCTAAGAGCATTCTCCTATATCCATAAATGCTGATATTATGGTATATAGTGGTATTTTGCTCACCACAAAAACTCATCTACAAATGAGCCCTAAGAACCTCTGAGGAGAATAAGCTGAAAAAGGAACAGTATTGTTTTGTGCTGACCTCTGATAACAATCAAAACACATTTCAAAGGCACTAGTTATTTCTCAAAAGCTACGTCACACTGTAACCTGGTACTGTAATTACTTTGTGGCCAAAAACCTTTCAGATGCCTACATACTGCATGCAACCGATAACAAGATTTTCTCATTCATCTCTGAAGGACCAAAAATCAAACACAACCAGAACTTACAAATATTTGCCCATATCAGATGGCTAAGGAATAATCAGACCGGAAAAAGTAGTCTGTTGGCCAAAGGAAGCAACTCCTGAGTTGATCAGGAGTGATCAGGGGTCCCTTTTGGCTCAGTGGGCGAAACAGCCATCTTCAACAGCAGCCCAACGGCAGAGATCTCACTGCTGGAGCTGTTCATACAGTGCCAATGGTCCAAAAAATGAGACCTCTGAAATGAAACATGAAAAAACATCAATCGGTTGATCACTTTTCCAAGATTCTGACAAAACAAACGGTACACAAAGAAGGGAATGAACTAAAATCAATAATCAAATGTTGATAAAAAATATTCATGTACTTACACAGTAACATTCAGCAGGCACCCTTGCTTATTTCTTCTTCCCTCCTAATGACATATTTTCTATTTTTTTCTTCCTTGCCTCATGGAACAAAAAACACACCTTTATGTTAACAAGTTCCAAGAACCCACACTTACATACAGGATCACAATTTGTGTGTATACTGTTTATGTAGTGTTTAACATATTTGTAAGGTTTATCAAAAATGTATGTCTCTGTAATGGCTAATCCACCAATAGTGTAAGCTTTTTAGTCACAGGAATATTTTTAATGTAAAAATATGAGGTTATTAAACATGAATGTTTGAACTGGTTGTTTTACAAGAAAGGCAAAGAAACTGTAAATCACTTTTTTATTCCGATGTACAATAACAGTACAGTTACAGTTCTTAGTAAAAAATACATTGTATTGGTTAAATGTTTAATAAATTAAGACTATTTAATCGTTTCAGTTTATTATTTGCCAAATAAATGACCAAAAATCTAGTATTAAAGGGGTCATGTGACACGGATAAAATGAATGTTATCGTTTGTTTTAGGTGTTTCGCAAAGTGTATACACGATTGAGGTTAAAAAACACTGTATTTTCCACATACCGTTCATGTTTGTATCTCCTCTTTGCCCCGCCTCTTTGAAACGAGCTGATATTTTACAAAGCTCATCGCTCTGAAAAGTGAGGTGTGCTGTGATTGGCCAGTTAACCAGTGTGTAGCTATTGGTGGAATACTGCAAGCGTGTGACGGAAATGTAACGCCTCTTACCATATTTGGAATATCAGGTTCCAAAGCAATTGTACTGACAGGGCCTCCCACCTTATACATTTGGGTCTCTGCGAACATTTGCTTTAAGATAGAATGCATCTTTCGTTCAGATACTTTAATTTTTGCAATTTCACGTGTCTAATACATGCATGGAAAGACACAGAAAAATATGTTTTTGCGCCATATGACTCCTTTAAACAAGTTTTTGACAGATTCCTAAAGTATTTGTGTTTTCTTTTTATTATTAAAGGTGGTCTAATAAATATATTAAGCAATGCCCATACATTTGACCGGAACATTGTGAACATTTCATGTCATTTGTGCATCCTAAATTCAACCTTTCATCCCAACATAATATCTGCTGATAAATGTTGACATTTGATAAATATTCATGGAAATGTATATTCCTTGACTATAAAATTATGTAATGAGAATCTGCGGGGCGTTTACCTCGCTCATGACATCATCAATTTGCTTCAGCTCCTCGTAATGGTCGCGTGAGTCTCTGAGAGGCTGTACCATTATCTCCTCGATCTGAGGGAAGAGCTGAAGGAACAAGCAAACAAACATTTACACCAGATGCTGCACGCTTCAAGCATGGGATCATTTAAAGAGACAGTTCACCAGAAAATTGAAGTCAGTCATTATGTAATGAATTCCTCCATTCTCAGCACCGGTTCACCACAGGGATGTGTGCTCGGCCCACTACTCTAATGCCTTTATACCTCTGACTGCACCTCAACACAATCCTCCAATCACATTATAAAATCTGCAGATGACACCACTGTGATTGGACTCATTTCTGGAAGTGATGAATCTGCCTATCGTGATGAAGTCAGGAAATTGACGTTGTGGTGCTCTGAAAACAACCTGGTGCTAAACACAAGGAAAACTATAGAACTTATCGTGGACTTCAGGAAGTACAAAGCTGACCCCTTCCAATCATTATACAATGGAGACTATGCCAAGAGAGTTCGCATTTCTGGGAATATATCTATCTGACAGTCTCTCCTAGACCACACATCCAACTGCGGATGTTAAAAAGGCACAGCAGCATCTGCACCTCATGACAGTCCTAAAGAAAAAACATCTGTGTCAAAAACTACTGGTGGCCTTCTACCGCCGTAGAGAGTGTTTTAACATACTGCCTTACGGTGTGGTATAGGGGCTGCTCAGGAGCTGACAAAAAAGCTCTACAGAGGGTCATAAACACTGCACAGAACATCACATGCTGCCCTCTTCCCTCACTACAGGACATTGCAAACACTCGGTAACTACCAAGAGCAAAAAACGTTATTGAGGAATCTTCTCACCCTGGTCATTATCTGTTTTCCCTTCTACCCTCAGGAAGGAGATACAGATCAATCAAAACACGCACAGCCAGATTTTTCAAAATAATTTTTCCAAGAGTCATCCAGTTCCTGAACTAAGGGAGGCTTTTCAATATTTGCACTATTTTGCACAGGACTGGGCAATCATTTTTGTACTTAGAACTGCACTTTACATATTCTCTTACCTGCATCATTCACGTCTCTAAATGGATTTTGATTAGGTTATTGTGGCTTATGTGTATATATCATATTGTAGTACCTCTGTGTCGTATTGTAGGACCTCTGTGTGTAGTCTCTGATATTTCATTGCATTCCGATGCAATGATTATAATGATTGATTGATTGTTAAAATGAGGAATATACTAATAAATACTTTAAGTGAATAACAACTTAAACTTCAATTCCTCAGTAACAGCAAAGCTGTATTAAAGGCCCAATGTGTCATTTTTAGGAGAATCTTCTGACAGAAATGCAATATATAATATACATAACTATGTCTCATAGGTGTATAAAGATCTTACATAATGAAGCGTAATGTTTAATGACCTTAGAATGAGCTATTTCTATCTACATACACCGCGGGTCCCCTTACATGGAATCACCACGTTGTATCTACAACTACAACATGAGTGTATTGTATGCATGAATTGTCCATAAATCGACAACCAAAGATCCCTTCAGAACCTCATACGTACCTTCATGACCGTTTCAAACATGGGGATGAGGACAAACTTAATGAAGCCGATCTGAGCCGTAGGTTTGGTCACTTTATCTCTGTCCATGAAGGGAGCCACAGGAAGCCCCTCTGATTTCTCTCTATCACTCTGAACAAAGAGAAGATAACAAAAACACCTCCATTAATCACCGCAGGGCGGCGAGCCATAAGAACAGATAAAGCTGAGCAGACCTGCATGAAGTATTCCTCCAGCAGACAGTCCACCCACGGCTCTGCCACCTCTGAAGGCCTGACTTCATTGGAGATGTCACAGCACTTGATGAGGACCATCTTCATCTAAAAATGAAATGCAAAGAGTGGCTCAGTAAATCCCTACCAAAATCCAATCTGTATCAAATTGGCCAGTCAAATGTCTTGATGTTTGTAATGCGTTTAATGGTACATACGCAAGTCACATGCTCCTCATTGGTGAAATCGAAATAGTCCACTTTATGCTTAAAAGAGTCCAGAATCTCGCCATGTCTGGCCATGTCCGTTGCCAAAATCAGTGTGATAATAGCCTGCCAATACATTCAAACAATAATAATTAAGTGCAATAAAGTTTAGATTACATTTACATTTAGTCATTTGGCAGACGCTTTTATCCAAAGCGACTTACAGTGCACTTATTACAGGGACAATCCCCCTGGAGCAACATGGAGTAAAGTGTCTTGCTCAAGGACACACTGGTGGTGGCTCCTGAGATCAAACCAGCAACCTTTGATTTACCAGTTCAGTGGTTTAACCAACTAGACCACCATCTCAACATTTAACAGGACATTTAATGGGAGTTTAAATGGGACTTGATGTTTGTGGTTGTTCTGCTCATAGGGATATATGGAAGAATGCTTGTAACCAAACAGTTCTTGGCCTCTATAGGCTACCATAGTAGGAAAATTTGATTTATACATTTTTTTTCTGTTGAACACATAAGACGATAGTCATACCTGTCTGATCTGTTTAAAGGATTCTGGGTCCACGTTTGCGAAAATGTTACACTCGGGCAATGAGAGAATCTGGAAGGCCACAGCACAGTGATGGTTCTCCAGGGGCGAGATGTCATTGTAGCGGACAGCCAAGTCAGTGCGGGCATTGATTTGGTACCTGTTAAAGGACAGCAACATGCTACATTTTCCCATAATACAGCAAGCGTATGATACTAAAATAACCGGCTAAATACGGTATCATAAAATTGTCATCACAAAAATGTAGGAAAATGCTCGGGCACATGCGCCTGTATGTTTTATTTTCCTTGAGAACATAATTACACAGAAGCGGGGATCTTACGTGTTGTTGTATCCGGGGTGGTCCAAGTCGTGACACACTGCAGCAGTCATTAAAATGCCCAGATCTGTCAGCGTGAGCTTTTCCTGTGGGCCACACACATACATGTTCCACTTTTACTGTCCCCGGGAAACGGCTGTCCTAATTGCTACGTACGTAAAGCATCTCACCTGGAGGTTGCAGAGGTGGATCATGCCGTACATCATCTGACTAACGCAGAAACAATGACGGAAATTATGGAAGGGGTTGGTGCGATAATTCTCTTGAATGGCCAGCTGAAAATAGTGAGCAATAAGTGTTCATCTATACCAAGGATTTGATTCTCATGAAAAGCATGTAATTTGCATGAATGTAAAAAAAATGTTTTTCTTAAGCTTATAAACAATCTCTCACCAGCCAGCGTTTGAGAGTGATTGGGTTCATGTTAAACTCCTTCACAAGACCCAAGTCATGATACATGTACTCCAGGCAGCTCAGCATCTGACAAACATACATGTCACAATATATACAATCAAATCCCTGCACATACAAGCATGTGTGTCAATAGTGCCACAGAAATCATGTCATAACTGCATGTAAATGGCTCTAAGAGTCTCATTGAAAATACGGGAAATCAATTTTTTTATGATTGTTTAAAGATTTTCTTAGAAAAAATAAGAAAAATGTAAATCTTTCCCTTACAAAAAAATATTTAAGAGCACTATTAGTATACTTCAATTAACCTTAAGAAAGAAAGAATACTTTCAATCTACTTTCTATGTACTTTTGATCAAGATTAACTTCAAATCTACCTAATGCATCCTAATAGGTATATTTCAAAGTATAGAAATTAATAGCTAAATAGAAACATAGTACTAGAAGTAGCATACTTAAAGTGCAAAAATGATAAACAAATAGATAAATGTAAGTATGATGTTAAGTTCACAAGAAAAAAAGTATACTTACTTAAAAGTACTGTATACCCTGAGCTGTTTAGTATTTTTATACTGAGAGTGCACTTTAAAGTGCTACAAGTTATAAACAAGTAAACTGTTTTTTATTACTATGTTATTTATAAACTAAAGTTTCTGTACAAACTTAACTTAACTGTAAACTACTTGTGTACTCAATCAAAGTTTACTATTGCTACACTTAAATTATACTTAAAAGTATACTTTAATAAACCAAAAATTAAATAGTATTTACAACTTACAAGTGTACTACAAGTACATTCATATTAGTATACTCATTACGTATACTCAAGTATATAGGTATACTTCAAGAAGTACTCAAAAAACACACAAAAAACTGTATGAGATTCCAAAACTGTATGAGATTCTTTGTTCTGTTGAACACAAAAGAAGATATTTTGAAGTATGTCAAAAACTGTTCTGGGGCACTATTGACTGCCGCAGTAGTTTCTTTCCCTACAGTGGAAGTAATGCCCCAAAACAGTTTGAATACAAACATTCTTCCAAACATAATTTTTGTGCTCAGTGGAACATTGAAATTGACACCGGTTTGGAACAACTTGAATTATCTTTTTTTCGTAAAGGAAACTTAATGTGATTTCAGACATTAAGAAGCTTTTGTACGTTTATTCCACCAATCAGACTCACTTCATTGTGCTCCCAATGCCAAACATCAAAGGTTGGTTTCTTCAGCGCTTCAATGGTCTCCTGAGAAAGTGTGTACTGAAGATTCAAGAGATCAATATCAGATCGTGAGATTGATATAAGCGTGCAAAATAGAGACAAAAACTTTGCACCAGTGCCAGTAATTTAATCAAAGCACATTGTAAAATTTTAAAGCACCTTGGGGTAGCTCGGAACATCACGTCTAGGGGTTAACTTCTTTCCATCATCTGTAAAATTGTACTTGCACGGACAATTCACTCTGAAAAGAAAGTGAAGGAATCATTTTGATGCATTTGTTTAAAAACAAGCCGCACCTATATGCCGTGACGGCCACTTAAGTTGGATAAGCAGATAAATTGTCACGCTTGGGTTCAAACAGTTTCTTTTATTTACCTTCCTCCAGCTCTGGACCTCATCTCATCTCTGAGCTTCTTCAAGTCGTGTTTGCACTTTTCAATCTCCACAACCTTCAACCCCTCCACTATACAGAGATCAATAATTACAAACCAATATTACAAAGTTTTAGAGGTTTATAGCAGGCACATATCTCTTGAATACACACTGGGTTATTTTCAACCCTTGGTTGAAGAGATTGTTCACTAAAAAATGAAAATTATGTCATCATTTACACACCTTCGAGTTGTTCCAATCTGTATGAATATCTTTGTTCTGATGAACTCAGAGAAAGATATTTGGAAGAATGCTGTCCTACATTCTTCAAGATGTCTTATATTCTGTTCAAAAAAACAAAGAAAATGATAAAGTTTTTTTTCCTACTATGGTATTCAATTAGGGGGCAAGATCTGTTTGGATGTAAGCATTCTTCCAAATATCTTCTCTGAAAAAAAATCTGTATAAGGAAATTTATACAGACTTGGAACAACTCGAAGGTGAGTAAATGATGACAGAGTCTTCCTCTTGAGGCAAAGTATTCCTTTAAGATTTTTCTGTCTTTCAATTAATGTCAAAAACATATTAAGACACC
Organism: Triplophysa dalaica; assembly: GCF_015846415.1. Lineage (NCBI taxonomy): Eukaryota > Metazoa > Chordata > Actinopteri > Cypriniformes > Nemacheilidae > Triplophysa > Triplophysa dalaica. The sequence goes on along the minus strand of NC_079550.1, from coordinate 12,505,395 downwards.
AAGATACAGTATTAATACAGGCATGCCTGAGCCTGCAGGAGAAATCGTGCAAGTTTAGAATTGCCATTACATACACTCTACTCTCTTCTCCAGCATAGCCAGCCGATTGGCCACCTCAGTTTTCAGTTCATTAATCCTGAATGCTCTGCCGAATGGAGGAAAAACATTTCAGTTCAAATCCCTTACATTGATGGCGATTTCTACTCTGCCGTCCACAAGAAAAACAAACCCGTCTGTTACCTGCTGAACTGCTCTGCTACCTGCGAGAGCACATTCTGAAACATATCCTCCTTTTCTGTGAGTAAAGCAAGCACAGCGTAAAAATAAAGATAGAACAACTCTTGATTCTTATTGTAAGGAAGATTATAAAATGAAAAGACAAAAACACAGTGAAAAACAGTGGAAGGGAAGGTGATGTACTCTTACCCCCCAGCTGGCCAGTGGACACCGGAACAACTTTGTACAGTGAGCTAAAAGGACAGGAGGGATCATTAACTGACAATGTAAATATCGCTTATTTGAAGGATTGTGATGCTGTTTACTTGGGGGTGTTGGTGGGCATTGTGGGATCGATTGATACAAGAGCACCTGCAGGGTCCACCATCATAATGGCTGTGTTTCTGCAAAAAATAATGAAGGTTTATTAAAGTTATATTAAATAGAGCTGTGCAAAGCTGATTTGTCAAACACGGAGAATATATTTTCACACAGGTTTTGGAAAGGCATTGAGGTACAGTAGCGGTGATAGAACTCAGACCTGGGGATGTTAGAGGAGGAATACAGCAGCTCTTTGATGTCACACGGGCTGCAGTGGGAACTGAAAAGCACCTACACAAATAATTACAAATAAGTGTGTTTAATTTGTATAATGGTTGTGTTTTTTTGCCCTATCTGCATTACAAAAAGCTGAGCTTTATTGTTCTTTTTATGTCTTGAAATGTCATGGGATTTTAAAGCATGTTTTAAATAAATATAAATGAACACTTTTGCTTATCCTACTTTTCAAACAAAACATTCTTACACAATGCACTTTGCCAAAATGTCGGCAAAAAAATCATCATAACTCTATAAAATAGAGAACTTGTTGGTGTTACTGAGTAAATCCATTGAATGAGTAAAACAGCGGCAGGTGTGGTTGACAGGCACATCTGTACACATAAAACACTTCTTTCACTGCGCAGGTTGTGTAAACTGATGCACATGTTAAGCCACATAAACAAAAGCAACACACTAATGTTTTAACAATAATATATAAAACAATAAAGAAAATGAAAAAATTGAGAAACAAACTAATTATGGGGTAACAAATGTTCCAAATGCCATGAAAAAAATATTTTTGGAAAATGTGCTGATAATGATAATGAAAATAAATCAACTACAACAATCACTACAGCTCTTCAGTCATCACAAAAGGAAAAAACAATAGAGACGCAGAAAAAATCCAGTAAGTGTCACCACAGCATTCAGTGTCAGTCACACCTGTGGAACACGCCATCTTCAGTTTATTTATAACCTGATCTCCAGCACTCGGCATTGGAAGAAAACTTAACATGACCATTTGCTCATGTTGATGGAGAGTGTTTGGATTATAAAAAAATGATGCTGATCTGATCACATTCTCTTTGACGTTCTCTGATTCTGATTAAAAAAAATAGTTGTTCTAAATATTTGATGTATTTTAAAATACATAGAGAAACACTTTGCCAAAACATACTTGTTTTTAATAAATTAAGTTTTTTCTAGAGTAAATGTTGAACCTTCTGTCCAGATAAGATGAACCTTTGATTCTGATTGCACCTCAGTTAGTCAAACGTCTCTTTTTAAACTATTTGGTTAAAATATACAGCACAGAAAATCAATGATATATGCATCGAATAGTATTTTTTGTATTTTGGAGCTTTGAGCATAAGTAGCCACAAATTAACACCATGATGCAAGCATTATTATTATTCTTTGTTGTCCAATAAAAAACAAACACATCAAATTACATATAATGGAGATATATTCAACTAATCTGGAGAAATAACTTAAAAGCTTGCAAGCTTGTTAAAACGTAAAAACAAAAGTCCATCTGAACATGACACTCACCTTCTGCACTTTGCCATCAATATCCAGGTAGATAGCTCTGGGAGCATAAGAGGAGGAGCCAGAACCCATGCTCACAGCACTCTCTCACCACACCAACACGATGAAAGTCCCCCACAAACAGTAGCAGATCCGGCCAAAACTCAAATTCCCTCTGGAAATAAAATACATAAATAAAGAATGACTTTAACAGCTGATACATTATATCTATTGGCACAATTGACCATTATGTGCATATGATGAGACCTTTTTGCACTCAACAATATAACCCAATGTTAACCAAGGGTCAAATGCAATGCAAACCCCAATTAAAAAGTAAATTCAATTATGAAACTTTACTTTAAATGGACAGTTCTCCCCAAAATGAAAATTCTGTCATCATTTTCTTAACCTCTTGTGAAAACTGTATGACATTTTTCTTTTGCAGAATACAAAAGAAGATATTTAGAAGTTGGTAACCGAACACCGGTGGTACCCATTCACTAGCATTGCTTTTCTGTCCATACTATGGAAGTCAATGGGGGTCAGTGTTTTTCGGCTCCCAAAATTCTTTTAAATATCTTCATTTGTGTACTTGAAAGAAAAATGTACATGTTTGAAATGACAATAGGGTGAGTAAATTTACATTTATTAATTTGGCAGATTTCGAAGAAGCAGAGCATATGAATATTTTATCAACACGCTAAACAGTACAGTTAGTTTACAAGGCATGCTAGTAAGGTAGCAATTTCTTTATCTACGTATGCAGTAGTTTGACATACGTTTGTTACTTAATTTTTTTTATAAAGGAAATTAAAATGAAATAAAATAACATTCTGCTTGTTATTCCATGTCCATGAGTCATTTTTATGCAGTACTGTTCAACCTGTTGAATGAACTTAATATTCCAAGTAAGTAACTAATTTAGGAAAAGTAACCTGGCTGCCTTAAAAAGATAAGTTAATTCAACAAGCTGTTTATTTTATCTAGTTTGCAGAACTAATTATAAGTGTATGCAACAAGATACTTAGTTTAAACAACTAAACATTTGTTGGTCTTACTAATTTTATGTTCCTTTTACTACAATTTTGGTTTGCGCAACTTTCTTTTCTTGTTGGTCCAATTAAAGCAATTGTTGTTCAAACAAAATATGAAGTTGATAAGACTCAACCATTTTAACCCCAACTATTGATTCTTAATTCAAAGAACTCTTAATATGTGTCAACAACTAAAGTTTTTTAGCATACTGAACTCAATATTTTAAGGCAGCCAGGTTACAAATGATTTCAAGTTGAATTAACTTGTTTTTGCAGTGTGGGAGGATCAAAGCTGGAGTAAAGAAGGGAGAGAATGAGCAACAAGAGTATTATAATTTTTTTAGACACTAGACATAGACGGTTATTGGCTAGTCAAACAATGTGTATGATTTGAGTTGTTTTTGGAAAGTTGTGAAGGATGCTGCAGTTCGGGTGGAGGCTGGCAGTTCATTCCACCTCAGGGGAACCGAATGAGTAAAATGATGACAGAATTTTTATTTTGGGGTGAAATGTCCCATTAACCTGGAGTTCAATGTGTCTTTACATTTTGAATTGAAAAGGATGAGGTTTAAATGTCTGGTTAAGGTCACAAACTCCGAAGTTTGCCTTGACACTAAATCAATGCATCTATACAAAGACAATTTTCTATGTCAAATATACAGAGCGTGTTCCACTATCCTGACAGACAGTCAGCGTCACCTGAGACTTTCCTAGAAGCTTCAGTTCAAAAAGACAGGTTGAGATACAGCATGTGGCAGGCTCTGTTTATTTTTGACCACGAAACATAATCTCTAATTAAGTGTTTCTATTCACAGCATTGCAGACAGAACGCTTGAGTCAGAAAATAGCAATCTTGCCTGTGTCGTGTCAGCAGTTCCCTGTTCTCCCAGTGAGCAGTCAGAGGTCGTCCGCTATCCCAGGTGCTCCACAGAGCCAAAAAGAGCAAGTGAGGAGGTGAAACCTGGAGGTATGGAGGACCCTGAATATAATTGTCACCCTCCACTGTTGCCAAGGGGAACAGTTACTACGGTGAAAAAGTGTCCAACCCCCTCGATGTCTATTGTTGCTGGCGTATTCACTTAATTTAGTCATTTCATTGTGCTCTTATGTAAGCAACCTAATCCGACGTCTGTTTTTACATGAGAAAAAATGATGTGTCCTATAATAAAATCTTGGCGTGACTGTGGAGAAAACCAAAACAATGCATTGCTCACCCAAAACGCACTTTCTTTCTAATGCATAGCTGAGATCTTCAAGACCAAACACTGATTTGCACAAAATTGTTCCAATTACCATGTCTTAGATCACATTAAGAAAATAATTGTGGGTAATTCAGACATAGGCCTACGCCATGCCGTGGCCTAGATTCTCCTGCGTCCACTTATACAGAACAACAGATGTTCTAGTCAGCTAAGGAAGAAACAAGAGGCAGAACATAACCACTACTGACCTTCTGCTCTGTATTACATGAATTTCAATTTGTGATTACTGCAATCGGATCCCAAACGTTACCTGCTACTAATAAAGTTGTTTGCATATGTGGTTAGATCATTAACAACCCCAGCAAACACGGGATAGAAGTGTGAATTGTGGAGACAAGAGCAAACCTGTTCTCATTTCTTTTTAATCTCGTCCCCCAAGGGCCAGCAAAACGTCCTACGTCTTAATTCTCAAAGTCTCGTGTCCCATTGATTACTCCCATGGCGGAAACAGATTAGTGTAGTGTAGATTAGTTCACTATTGTATAGTCTATATTGTTATCTGTTGATAACCTCCTGTACATTAATGTTCACAGTATATAGCCTTCTGTATATATTGTTCATAGTACATACCGATTGTCATATTTTCATAGTACATGCCATCGTAAATTATTTTCCTAATATTGTATTCTGTATTTATTCACACTGTATATCTGCACTTGCTAATTGCACTTCTGGTTAGACCTAAACTACATTTCGTTACACTGTACCTGTATATGTGTAATGACAATAAAGATCTAATCTAATCATCTAGTGGTGCGGCCCACCCAGAGGGTCTTAAATGCTGACATAAGACCACGACTCTGATAAGAGCAGAAGATTGATCAGGGTTAATGTGTTCGATAAGAACCTAAATGGTTTTTGCAAGCTGTTTGCCTAATGATGTTGCAAAAGGGCATTTACAAAAACAGGATGTGCACAACAAGGCATACATTTACAAAGATGTTAACAAGAAAAGCTTACGCAACCACGCTGATAAAGAAAATCACACCTTTGGTAATCAGAAGCGCATACGCTCCGTCATAATGAGGGGACAAAAGAGAGGAGTGCAGTCATATTTCAATAATAAAAGATCTGAGGGAAAGACATTACCCTGATAATAAGAGGTGTTATGGCGGTTCAGTTTATAGCTGTGTATCTGAGCCGGATCTGGGCAGGAATATGGAAAACTCCTCCATTAGGGTCCTTTCATCTTCACAGCAACATTAATGTTTCACCCACTCTGTTGTTTGGAACTTGAACGTCTTGAAAGATTCATTGTGCGTCTGATTCTGGGATTTGCCTGTGACTTGCTAAATTAAGGAAAGCACAAACCCTGGAGTGGAAACTGTACTGACTTCAAAATATAAAGGAAAGTGCTGAAGTGCATAGAAATGAACAAAGATTTTATCTATGATTTGATGTTCTGGTCGGATTAAAATATCTATTCCGCAATGTTTCGATGAGCCTCAATACAACTGTTCTGCATAATCACAGCATGTGCTGGTTAGGTTTTGATGCATGGTTTAAGAAGGTCATGTGCTGATTTATTTATTTAAATTTTAATTACATTCAATTTGCACTTAGGTATGTGTAGGGCACTTTGCTTAATAAAAAATGTTAAAGTTAATATGTATGCATTTTCATACAGTAATGGCATGGGGGTATAAATGTCACTGATTTGGTGGAATGGCCCTAGACCAAAACTTACCTGCTGAACCTTTTTTCATACTTCAATTTTAATACAAATTAAAGCTTGCGTGCTTTCATCATTCATCCATATATGGGCCTAGCACCGAAAGTTTACTCCAAGCTCAATTTTATGCCCCATAAATACGCATATAAGCGTTTAGATTTATAGCTGCTGAATTAAAAACGCTCTTTAAATGTTTACCGTGAGAAACACGCCACATATTGGATGTATGAAGCCCCATAACATATCCTGCTTCCACTTAAACACTCGAGGGTTGTGGAGAAAATGATTTAAATCTGTTAGCTCGCGTATCAAAGAAAGAATATTCTCTTTGAGGAATAACAACAAGATTGAGTAAAAAACTTGAATTTTGGCTCAGCGCTTTGAATGACACGTGAGGATGTTTGATTATGGAATGGGAGCCTCTAGTGGTGAAATAGTGTAAATTCTCGCTGAGGCTGCGGTCTCTTTTATCACGGATGTCTTAACTTTACATTTAGGCATTTGGCAGACGCCTTTATCCAAAGCGACTTACATTGCTTTATCCTATACATTTATACATAGGTATATGCAATCCCCTGGGATCGAACCCACAACCTTGCTCTTACCACTGAGCTACAGGAAAGCTTCACATATCTAAAATATAAAAAAATGGTTCAAGCAACACTTTTTAAAAGCAAAAACACAGTTTATACTGTTTTTTTTTATAAAAAAGAAACTATGATTTTAATGCTGAAGTAGAGCAACAGGATGTACAATATACCTAAAAAATGACTGGTAAAAGGTGTATTGCCTTAAGTATTAAAAACAATTTATCCAGCACAGCATCTAATGTGTGTATTTAGTTCTTTACTGTAACTCACTTTTTAACTTAAAGCTCCTGGAAAGCATAAAATACTAATACTTATTTTTAAAATGATTACAATTTCTCATAAAAATACAAAGCCTACTCATAATTATCCTTGATATCCTACATCCAATTATGTTTCTCATCGTGGTAAACTGTGGTGGTGGAGAATATTGTTCTCCTGTTCAGCGGGAAGTTCCTCTGCGTGTGGAGGTGGGGGGCTTGCTCTCGGAGGGTGGGGGTTTCGCGTTAAGCTTCCCAGGTGAGGGGGACCGGAGAGGGGAGGAGTAGAAGTCGGATGAGGGGTTGATGGTGGAGATGGAACAGGTGTGCGAGGGTATCTTCTTCCTGAAGACATGTAGGCATCTGAAGAATGAGCAGAAGGGCAAGCCATGCTGGGATAACAGGGTGGACTGAGGGTATCAGTAGGGTTGACATAATTACAAGATGACTCGTCTGCCCCCTCAAGGAAATCCTGAAACAAAGCCGAGATTCATTTGACCTCCACACTGTCAACAACTGTGAAACAAAGCATAATTCTAGAAGTATAGTGTCTTACGGTTTCCTTGAGAACATATAGTGCGGGGTTTCGACGATTATGGTAGTTTCTGGCAGGAACAATATCAACTACTACAAAGAGAATATTCTAGGGTTACTTCAATGGGAATGCATTAAAAATCCTCTGTATTTTATGATGAAATACAATAAGGGAACATCTTAAAGGTTCACTCAGAATTTGATTTATAATATATCGTATTGGACTCACAATGACCAAAGGTTTTCTTGACCATCTTTTATTGGTCGTTTAAAGGTATAGCTCACCCAAAAATGAAAATTCTGTCATATTTACTCACCTTCGAGTTGTTCCAAATCTGTGTTCCAAATTTCTTTGTTCTGATGAACACGGAGAAAGATATTTGGAAGAATGCTTTTAACAAAACAGTTCTTGGCCACCATTGACTGCCATAGTAGGAAAAATTACAAAATTTTGTTTTGTTGAACACAAAAGAAGATATTTTGAAGAATGTAGGAAAGCAAACAGTTCTGGGGCACTTTTGACTACCATTGTCATTTTTCCTGCGATGTTAGTCAATAGGGTCGAGAACTGTTTGGTTACAAGCATTCATCGAAATATCTTTCTAAACCAAACAAAACAATGAATAAAGGTTTGGAACAACTAGAGAGTGAGTAAGAATTTTCATTTTTGGGTGAACTACCCCTTTAAGAAACACACTTTTACAGTCCTCCATAATGAATCTATTATGTACAAAATGATCAAATTCATGTATTTGTAAACTTTATTTTCACTTTGGAAAAAATACTGAGTGCACCTTAAAAAATATTACAGTATTTTAAAATAATATTACCCTCATTGTTGCCATTGATATGGTCTGACACATTTGCTCTGCTTTCTCTGTCAAGCTGTTGCCTTTTTCTGCAGACAGATTTGGCAACATTATATTGAGCATGATATGTAACACGATATGTAACATTCATAGCAATAACATTCATTTAGTACAGAAGCCTAAATTTAAACACATTATTTTTTTCTAGCATACTTTTTGGTTATTCACTTGCTTTTGTCTTGTTTTTATTTGATCTTTGAAACCTCCAATCATTTTTACAAGAAAAGTAAGACTTAGTAAGATTTACAGTTGCTTGCTTCAGACCCATAAAAGAGAATGTGTAAGGAGGACAATAAAGCTGGTACTTTTTGGAGGGTTTCCAACAGGCACACACAGTCACCAAGGTGATGAGTAAGAAAATGCCTCCCGTGGAGAGAATGATATAGAGGGAGCTCCGTCCTGCAAAATTTAAAAGGGGAAAATAAAGGTTGACATAGGAGATCTTTCACATTCCCTCTCCAGAAAAAAACCCCAACAGCACTCTGGAGACCTTAGATGGAACATAAGACATATGGGCTGCCAGGAATACTAAGTACTGGAATGAATGTGGCAACCTGGGGGCTTTTTTAAAGGGTAGACTATACTGAGGGAAAGCTGAATCCTGCTGGGTTCAAGTGTGAAAGTGAAGCAATAGACAGGAGAGGATTAGTCAGCTGAGCTCCACAAGAGCAAAACTATGTTCATAAACACTTTCTCCTGGCAGTCCTTTGTAAACACTCACAGCAAGCCAGAATTAAAGGATTAATTCACCCGAGCACAAAACCTTTGACCAGCCATGAATATATAAACTATCATTCTGGGGAGAAGTGTTTTTTTATTGTTTGTTGCACATTCTATCGTTTTTTGTTTAGATTTTTTATTTATAGACTCGCATAACTTACTGTAGACAGTGAGTTTGACAGGCATGCTCCTCATACTGCTGATGGGGTTCTCTACTCTGCAGCTGTAGATGTCATCATCTGACATCACGACACGTGTAATGGTCAGGACCTTCTGGTCATGTGACAGGAGAAGACGTGAGTCATTGATCAAAGCCTTCCCGCCTTTAAGCCAGCTATAAGTAGGTTTAGTGCCACTGTCGTGAGTACAGTTGAGTATGAACAATTCAGTCAATTCCAGTACAGATGATGCTGCCATATGCACATGAGGTCTGGACACAGGAACTGTGATCGAAAAACAGCACAGAAAGCTACATCTACATTTCTATTCAAATGGACACATTATGCATTCAATGTATATAAGATTAAAGTGATAGTTTACTCAAAATGAAACGGCTTTCTTTCTTCAGAATTTTTTTTATATATGTTGAGAACCGAACAACGGCAGGTACCCATTAACTTCTATTGTAGGGACAGAAAACCAGTGCAAGTCAATGGGAACAGGTGTAGTTAGTTACCAACATTCTTCAAAATATCTTCGTTCGTGTTCTGCAGAACAAAAAGTGGAACAGGCTTGAATGATATGGGTGAGTAAATGATGACAGAATTTAATTTTGGGTGAACTATCACTTATACATGCTGTATATACTAATACATATCTATTAAAAGTAAGCTAATGAATGAGCTGGAAGTGTTTTCAAGGTGTCTGGACTCAACTTCAGTTAAATCCAGCTTGCCTCCTTACCATCCACAGTGAGGTTGACGTATCGTTCTCCGGTGAAGGTGTCATCAGTGATGGAGATCTCCACCTCATAGGGCCCCTCATCGGAGAGCTGCAGCTGATGCAGGAGCAGTGATCCATTCTCAAACAACAGGATTCTACTACGATACTCTTGCCTCAGATTACCAATGATGTCTGTGCCAATAGACTGGACCACGGTGACGGGTTTGTCCCTCTTTACCTGCCACTTAATAACAGGCTGGTCAGAGCTGGTGCTGGTGTAAGTGACAGAAAGCAGGGCGGACCCTCCGAGTGTGCCTCGCACTAGAGGAGATGGACAGCTGATGTTTACTGCACCTACCACTAGAAAACACAGACAGACACATTAGAATGAAACCCTTTAAGTGCTGGTTTATATTATAAGCACCAGAATTAATATCAAACAATGAATATAAATAAAACAAATAAAATAACATGAATGTCTGTTTGGATAAACACAAAAAGATTAAAGCAAGTTAATATGTATAAATTAACACCATGTGCCAAAAATGTAACCAAAGTAGACTTGCTTTAGAAAAAGCATGCCTCAATGACAGAAGAACTAAAACTCCACAGAAAGTCATTCTGCTTAATGCAATCTGCTCTAAAACAAATTGTTAAAATAAATCTGTCATCATTTATTCACTCGCATGTCATTCAAAACCTCTTCGACTTTTCTTCTGTGGGACACAAAATATATTTTGACTGGTTTTGTGTGCATACAATGGAAGTCAATGGGGGGGTCTGTGGTGTTTGATTACCAACATTCTTCAAAATATCTTCTTTTGTGTTCTGCAGAAGAAAGAAAGTCATAAAGGTTTGAAATTAAATGAGGATGACTAAATGATGACAGAATTTTTAACTTTTTTTTAACTAAATGCCACCTTTCGCCGTAGCCGTGGAGTTATCGGCTCCAAAACAAGTTTCTGCTCATTTCTCTTGGATACCCCTGAGTGAGTCAACATGTATTTGCCCAATTTGCCATGGCAGTGCGAGTCAGCGTGGCATGGCTGAATCGCTGTGGTAACAGTTCTCAGTGCTGGGGTCATGCCAACATCAGCTAACAATGCTTGGATTGTAGACCTGCTATCCTCCAATCAGAAGCAGCTGTGCAAGAGACATACTCTTTTGGGGATGGGGGGATGTAGACAGTGGGGCCCAGTGATTCTGCTACTCAAAGCCAACCACAGTACACAGTACACAACAGCTACGGGATAAAAGCATGTTCTTATGCCTCTACATGTATTCCCTTTCCTGGCTACAAGACTGTAAACCTGAAATTAAGAAACCATAATGTTATGCCAAGCCACAGCGACTAAATGTCCTAGAATGAGTGTTTTTACATCTCATTCATCTCTGTGCAAATTTGACGTATTGAATATTCCATGTAACATTATAATCATTGTATTTTACTTTGAATTGGTCTTCAACAAATGAAAACTTTTTTGTGTGTTTTAATATCCGTATGAACAAAACAGGAATTATATCCAAACTGATTTTTGCCATACAATTAAAAATACTGCAGTCGGTGGAAGTCAGACAAAATTATCTTTATCCAGAAGACATTCAGAACATACTGCATGAATATAATGGAGAACTTTCTATGTGATTAATTCTTATGGCAGATTTTTGAACCCTGACAGCCTTTGGTCCTCAGAGTGTAAGTATTCCTCCAAAATTTTGTGGACTATGAAAGAAAGAAGGTCATGCATGTTTGAGAAAACACGAGGGTGAGTGAAAAATGACAGATTTTTGTTTCTCAGAAACTTAATCCTTAAACGTATTTTTCTTCACATGACACTTTCTTAAAAAAACGACAACAAGAACACTTCTTTTCGTATTCACAATTCCAAGTATTCGCTGCCAATTACATTAATTGACTGATAGCTCTATTTGTGATACGTGTCATCCCAACACCCACAAATGCAACACATAGAAAAGCATGAAACTCTGACACACTTTCTCTCTTTCTTTCTAAAAACTTTTCCACAGTGCTCTCTTTTCTCTCTCAATGCATACAGTAGAAAGTTTGCTCTTCTTGCCTTACCTGCCAGGGAAAAGATGAAAAAGCACAGCAGAAGAAACGGTGAAGGAACGGCTGTCTCCTTGGATGATGCCTCCCGCACTACCTTCATCTTGGGAGCAGCACTGGGTTTCTCTCCCACACAATCAGCATGATTTGTCCACTCCAATCACGTCCCTGAGAAAGCAGAGTGCTTCCTGCCAGACGGGACACTGGCTGCTCTGAAGCCCACTCTCAGGATCCAAGCTTGAACAACAGCTCTGTGTGTGACCCCTTATGTGTGTGTGTGCTTCGTCCGCTTATGTTGTTCTCTTCAGTGATCATCTATTTTCTGGCTCCTTTGTGTTTGTGCATTGTGCATTTGTGTTTGTCCTCTCAGTACAGTCTCTGCGAGAGAAACAGTGTTAAATGTTTTGAGAAATTCCAGAGAGAAGTTTTATTGTGCCTCAGTTTTATTTGAGTGTTAACTTGACCAGTGTGATTTTCTTTCTTATGTAAAACACAAAAGAAGATATTTTGAGAAATGTTGGTACCAAAAAATATGGACTTGCTTTGTATGGACACAAACCAATTCAAGTCAATGAGGACCAACGGCATTCTGTTACCAACATTTTTCAGAATATCTTATTTTACATTTTGCAGAAGTAAGAAAGTCATGCAGGTTTGAAACGACAAGAGGGCATGTAAATAATGACAGAATTTTTGAAGGTAATTTATTATCATTTAAATTACTTTGTATACAAACAATTTTTTTATGCAGTCTTTATGTATACATAGAGATACACAATTATATGGATGTAATAATTTGGTCCAATACTTGATAAGAAGTCTAGATTGAAATATTTAAGAGTCTAAAGAACCTAATGGTCTTTTAAAACTTAAATTATTAAAATATTCATAGTTTGAAATAAAAATTAGCTTTTTTAAATCAGGAACATGTTGTTTAATAAGTATATTAAAGCTGCTTTTATAAAACTGCCTTGGAAAGAAGCATTAACGGTGTGTATCTTGAGACAAAACAATGGCACTGATATATTTTAAGATATGTGACAAGCTGTTAACAGTTTAGACAGTTTAAGCAGTCATTTTAGTCTGGGACTTGCCTTAAGCCTTACCTGTGAAAACTGGCATAAAACTTTTAAATGAAAGAAAACTAAATTAAAACTACAGCTGAAATAAAGATAATTATATAATACAAATTATTGTATGTTATTATATGTAGCAAGCAAGCAATATATAAAAAAACATTGAACAAAAAATAAGCCAAAAAATAACAAAAATGAAAACTAGAAACAATTGAACCACTCAAAATATTAATAAAACTGAAAATAAAACTCCCTGCTGTAGGAGAAATAATTGGGATGTTATTTTTCTGTCACATGGGGTGATTGGTAAAATAAAGAAAGCTGTCATTTTAATATTAAGTTATTGCTGCTGTTGTCAACCCTCGACACATGACAGGTCTGAACATGAGCTGTCATTTTTTTTAACATCACTTTTAATTAACGGAAAATGCATCATGTTCAAGTCACATATTACACCCACACTAACCCACCCACTGTCATCTAAAAACACGAGAAAGACAACAACAAATTTTCATAAAAACTTGCTTATCACTTCAGAAAATGTTCTCAAGTTCCTAACTGTACCGAAGGTAAGAATGTAAAGAGAAAGCATTACAGCTATATAGTTCTCAAGTGCAAGTGCTCAGGTAAAATGCTTCTTCTTAAAAACAACTCTCTCCTCCTACTGCCCCTAAATTTCCTCCTACCTCTGTCCAACCAGGCCCTCCCACATCAGGCCTGAGAACATTCTGGTCATTTGAAAGCCCCATATATCTTTACTCCAGCAGGCTGCTGGAGATGAAAAGAGGCCACATGTTGCTAAGGCATCCCTCTTTGGTAAAAAGGGCTTTCTACAAGTATGATGTTAATGGTTTCAGCAACTCTTAAAGAAATATTCTATCCTGGACCTGTGGAAGGTGGCAAAAACTCATTGCACTTAAAATACGTTAATTGTACTATTTTAACTATAACTTATTCCATTAGTCCATTATTTCAACATAGTTCCCCCAAAAATGCAGATAATAGATAAATACATAAGAAAAGAATAAAAAAAATGCATTTTATGCCTGGAATTATGCCAAAGTCATCACATGTCTCACATGTGTGGCATATGATGTCAGTCAAAAGAGTTCATATTTTACCATATCAGAATAAGAAATGTTGGCTAGTGATAAAAGCAGAATGCTTTTCCTGTACATACTGTCTTTTGTCTTGAAGTGTCTTCTGTGTTTTGACCGATCAAAGCTCTGAGACAAACAGACATAGTCACACAGTGCTTCCCATTTGCTTTTGTCCTCTGGAGGATAAAAGTCCTCATGATCTCTCTCATCTTCTAAAGATCTTTGTCAAGTAGAGTCAGTGTGAACATCTAAGGTCAACAGTGCATTGAAAGCAAGAAAGGGCCTTACACGCATCTTAGCTGGAAAATATCCTCTTGAAACTGACTGTGGAGAACAAACACTGGCCTTGAGGTCCTGTGAAATATGAGAAAATGATTCTATCATAAAATGTATTTTCTGGTCCTTAACGATACTGGTCGAGAGCTGTTTTATTCACAATTAAGCACAGCTATGATCTCTTCACAGAGTTTAGTATTAGTAGTGAGGCACATGAAACATATCATTCTTTTTTCTTCAGGTTTCAGCGTTCTGTTAACATTTCTATATTTTATGTTAGAGGACAATCGCTCTAACTGCATTCAGATTTATTATTTTTGTTTACATCTTAGAATATCAATGAAACATTAGTAAGCCAATTAAATTCAATTTTTAAAGGCTCAACACATTAAATATGTGAAACTGCTGTGTGCAAACTTATTGCGCATTGCTGTGGATGCAACAGCTTTTGGAAAAGTTATTTTAATAGTGATCATAAAAATTCTAGTTGGGACTTCATCTTTGTCTGTAGTGCACACAAAATAATGGATCTCATTCACTAAGCATGCGTACAAATGTTTTCATGAACAAATACATATTAATAAATGTATATTCTAAATATAATATAGTCTCTTTTTCTCTCTAAGACAAAATCGCTAAATGTATGTGTAGCACAAAGTAGGGAAGGAAGTTGTTAACATTTAACAAACTTTAATCAAAATAAACAAACAATAACATGGAGGTAAAAGGAACACTCCAAGAACATAAACAAAAACGTAAACATGTCCGGGCCCTGTCCATCCTCGTCCATAGTCCTGTCGCTTGTCCTCTTATGCTCCCGATTTCCTCCTTGAGATACGCGAGACTGGTTTGCGCACGGCTGATTCCTACTTTCACTCACGCCACCGGCCCCGAGCCATGGCTCTCGTCCCGCCTCCTTCTCGTTACAGTATGTTTTATGACACCCTAGTTATGCACTTTAAATATACATTTATATTTACATTTATATATATATATATATAATTACGCTCAGATGTATAGTAAATCTTTTTTTTCCTTTTGTCATCATTTACAGTGAAAGTTTAAGAAAAGCTGCATTAGACTATAGCTGGAGTTGCGATGTTTCTCTGAAGAACAGCGCTTTTACAGCCGGCTAATGAGAACTCTGTTAACTGCGTGTCTGTATAAAATGTGTTTTTTTGTGTATGAACTGATTTTGAGGACTGCACAGTTGGAATAACTTGCTTAGGCAGCATCATATGGGGTTGTCTGGAGTATCTTTGAATTAAGTGACAACAGTGGTAAAGGAAAGGTTAGGCAGAAAGCCCTAATAAGAAGATTGACTGGCTGGGTTTTATGCAAATGACTAAACTCGTCCACGCGGCCGCTCATTTAGAATACTCCAAATTCACTAACATTAGGACGAGGTTAAGAACAAATTCATGTGCGTACACACGTGTTGTAAATTTGGCGGAAAGTTTTCGTGAGAAGTTCAAATGTGCATATAAAATCGAAAACTCTAAGCAATTTTTAGTGAAGGAGAACCAATGCCTGTAGAAGAGTTGCAAATGTTTTCCTTAAAGGTCCAGTGTATGACATCTAGCGGCTCACTCCACCCCTCCTTTTTGAAGCACTAAGGTGACACCGGACAAAGGTGTGGTGACGTTTTTGGTACTTTGCCGAAGGATATAACATAGTTATGTCCGCTTACGGCTACTGTAAGAACAACATGGCAGATTCCATTTAAGGGGACCTGCGGTGAATGAAGATAGAAATAGCTCATTCTAAGGTAATAAAGACATTACGCTTCATTATGTTAGGTCTTTATTAGTGGTGGTCCGTTAACGGCGTTAACGTGCTGCGTTAACGTGAGGAAAAAAATGTCGCCGTTAATCTATTCTCAAAGTTGGGTTGGGAGCTGGGTCTATACTACGCAAGCTATGATGACTTTCACCTTGATATTTTAGCGCGGATGTATACCTAGCTGAATTGCACTGTTCCGGGCGAGAACGAGATTTTTCAACTCGCGTGATTCGCGCAATTCGCGTCATTCGCGCCGCCTCATCATCTCATGACCAGGGCTTCATTCGCGCGATTCGCGCCGCAAGTTAGTCTATCGCGTATTTTCATTGACTTAACATGTAAATCACTCGCGCTTGACGCGCCATTCGCGTTTGGTCTGAACACAACATAACGTTACTGTGAAATTACCACATCAACGGTGACGTGCTAACATTTGAAGCCGCCGGGTTGCTTCAGGGAAAATTTATTTTTAAGAAGCTTCCCAATGGAAATATCGACAAGACTAAGGTTGTTTGCACCTTGTGCAATGCGGAATTGGTTTAAAAAAAACTTTCTCTCAACAGGTAGTGGTCTAGCTTTAGTTGAAACCAGTAACTTTTTATTGGCACCTAATGTATTATGGCTCCTGTATTACATATCGCTTGTTGCTTTGGATAAAAGCGTCTGCTAAATGACTAAATGTAGATGAACTGTAGGAGCTCTTCCAGTCTCAAGTACCACCTAAACGCAAATCATCCCTTAGCTAATGCGGAAGTAAACACAAGTTCATCTTATTGAACATAATTTATTTTCATCACCAATTATCATAGTAGAACAGCTTTCTCAAGCAGTTTGTGATGCATTTTGGAAACAGGAGATGAGCGCCTGGTCTAATGCGCCACCTGGCTTGAGACACCCATTCTCAAAGACTTACTTTTAGTCATTATTTGGGTAGCACACATATTCTGAATGCCTTCGGCAGAATTCAGATGAGCCATTTTAATCTAGATTAATTCCAAGATTAATCTAGATTAAAAAAAATTAATCTATAGCCACCACTAGTCTTTCTACATCTCTGCAGACATGGTAATGTATGTTATATTGCATTTCTGTCAATAGATCCTAGAAAAAAAATTACACATTGGACCTTAACTATCAAGGCACTCACTCAGCCTGTGTTGCTGGTTAGCTTGTACTAGTTGCTTTAAGCGCCCCCTGGTGGAAATTTCACAATAATGCCATAATAGCCTAGGAAATATGCATAGTGCATAAACTAAGCATGCTAGTTAACTAAACCAAGCACATTTTTCCCGTGTAATGCGACCATTCACTATAAGACAGTGTTTGTCTTTTGCATGTTGTGCTGAATGTTTATAAACATGACAGCTGTAGGGTTTTGCGGTCAACAGCACTCTTTAGGGGGCATGTGCACAGGACACACAACAGCAGTCTGATAGAAAGCCATTTTATGGCACTTTGTGTTGCCATTGGAAACCTGTAAAAATGCTATAAGTCCTGTAGCCAGTGACAGAATTCATTCTGAGGAGGTTACACTGGAGCCTCCTAAAACCAGCCCTGTGTGTGGAGGAGGAGACGTGGGCGACTGCTGCTCCAACGCTCAGGGAGGAAGGCAAGACAAGCAACAGAATAATGACAATTGCGTCAGGTCTTTGTTTCTGCTGTGTGGAGGTTGTGCTTTTTTACCTTTTGTCATTTCTGCACAAATTCAGAATTATTAAGTCAGTACGAAAATGGATCGAACGAAATAAGACTCAAGTAAATCAACTTCATAAAGTCGCAGGCAGAAATCAAGTTTAAATGTAATTACTGAGTTTCAAATAAGCTGTTCATTTTTGAACACTTTACTCCAAATTGTTTAGCCAGAGAAATTAGATAGAGGGAAGTTCATGGTGTTGCGATGAATGTCCAAGTTACGTCAGCCATGCAACTTAACAGGGTGCTGGTATGTCTTTTAAGAGATAGTTAAACCACAAATAAAAAAACCTGTAAATGACTCTATTTGATCACAAAAGAAGAGATATCACAGCGGTTTTGAGCTCGTACAATGGAAGCCAATGGTCCAATGTTGTTTGTTTGACATGAGCTGAAATTACATGAAATGCATGAAAATGACATGAGGGTGAATACATGATGCAGCTTTCATAGAATAAGTTAACTTTCTGTTATCCATGACAGGTACTATTTGTATTTTTATTTAGTTTTCAATTTATCTCCACCACAAACACATTTATAAGAGGATGCACACACTGCAGCTGAATATTCAATAATATTCAATATTACTTAACGCTATATGGGAATAAATGCAGGTTGTGTAGGCAATAGTGAATGTACAGAAGGGCCATGTGGCAATGTGACCTTGATTAATGACTGGCGTGTTTATTAGTACAGTCATCCAGCTGTGAGCTGCCAATGAAATGCTCCAGCAGATCTAATGACACTGATGTGTGGGTTAATATTTCAGTTTGTACTGCCACACATAGAACTGCTGATTTGCCTTGGCTTTAGAAACACAGACTCTAAGGACTTCAAAAGACTAATATTACCCACTTTAACAGCAAGAGCCCATTCTATGACAGCAAAGGCATTTCTGATTTATTCACTTTTCACCAGGTACAGATTATAGATGCTGATATCTACATGCAATGTGTTCTTTTCTATCACTCATTTTGCATCCTCACTTACAACTCAAATCATTGTACTCTACGTCTAATGAAATGCATTGCATTAAAGGACTTATAATAAATTATAATTAGAATCAATTTAATTAAAGGCAAAATAAGGGAAATTAAAGTAAATAGATTCAATCTTGCCATGCCATATACAGTACTGCTCTTGAAGCTCAGATTTTTTTTTCATCTGTAAAACAGACTGATAACAATCCACAAACATGTTACAAAGAGCAAATCAAACAAATTATAAAGATTTAAAAACAACCGATCACTGATAAAGTGATTGTGGCTACATTTCTTAATCAATGTAATAAAAACATACCACCACAGCAAAGAAACAAGCATTATCAAAAACAAAAGTCAACCATGATGCATGTAGTCGACTAAAGAAAGCTTTGCTGAATTTTATGATGTTCATTCTCTTATTCAAACAATAACACATCACCAGTAAGTATATAGTATACAAATTTCTGTCTGTGGGATGCAAAAGCATGCTGGAGCAGATATTCACCTGGGCTGGATAATAAGCAGAACAGAGAGAAAGATTTCACAAATCAGATGAGATATCCAGCCTAATTTTATTACTTCTTTTCGACACAAAAAGTCTTTCTGAAGAAATCGTCCCACTGAGAAGGTCTTTACTGCTCTGCTCCGGATGTGGTGTCTGTCTCTACTCCATCTGTTCCCCCTGCTTTCAAAATGAACAAGATTGTCAGGTTCAGTGTATCTGACATTTTCAGTGAATCAACATTTTTAAATACACAACTGGAGGTGTGATGATGCATCAAAAAGATGGTCCTGCATGTTCTTCGTAAAAATATGCATTAAAAGCGTTCCTTAATGATTTACTGTATATCGCCCGCCTCAGGGTTGGTCGTAGTTGTTTTACGTATTTATTTTGGTCCAAGTAAACCAGAGCACATTATTCTGGTCTTGTTTCGGTGATGCAGATGCACCTGGAGATAAAAATAGCACTTACATACATAAAATGCTTAGCAACTGAGAACTGGGTTGATGTTGCTCCAGAAAGGCCTAAATTCAGCACAGATGTGGGGTAACACCTGAAGGAGAAATATTTGGGCCTGGCTAGAGTTTGGAAGGACACCTTGGTTTTTATTGCCTGCCCCACTTTAAAATGACTAATTTTTAAATGACTCAATTTGCTTGAGCATGTCTTGCTCGTGTTGAGAGAGAAGCACACCTTTTTAAGCATTTGCAGATACTGAAGGGGAATTGTTTATCAGACATCTCTAGAAAATCATGCAATTTTGACCAGTTTACTGCAGAATAGAAAACTGAAACAGAGATGAATCTGTGAGAGGCTTTAAAATGGAGTCTTAATCCTGATTAAGATTTGAAAGATGTATATGTCAACAACTGTGAGATGAGCACAATATGAATTTGACAGGAATATAGAGTGACTCTGTGGACAAACTGCTTCACACCCTCTTTAGAAATGTTGGCCCATATTGAAAGGATAGCATCTTGCAGTTGATGGAGATTTGTGGGATGCACGAAGTTCCCGTTCCACCACATCCCAAAGATGCTCTATTGAGTTGAGATCTGGTGACTGTGGGGGCCATTTTAGTACAGTGAACTCATTGTCATGTTCAAGAAACCAATTTGAAATGATTCGAGCTTTGTGACATGGTGCATTATCCTGCTGAAAGTAGCCATCAGAGGATGGGTACATGGTGGTCATAAAGGGATGGACATGGTCAGAAACAATGCTCAGGTAGGCCGTGGCATTTAAACGATGCCCAATTGGCACTAAGGGGCCTAAAGTGTGCCAAGAAAACATCCCCCACACCATTACACCACCACCATAAATGCATCAATGAGAAATTGAACAGGTGTTCCTAATAATCCTTTAGTTAAGTGTATGTGACTCATAAAACTTCATTAATGGATCATTTTAATTTAGTTTCAAAGCCTGTCAGATCCGTTATGAAACACTAATGAAACTGTATGGTACCACTGTATCAATTCTGTGTATATTGCACCCCTGTCTATATTGTATTATGTGTTTAGTGTGATATATTGTTGTACTCCTTAAACTGCAGTCCTGCACACAAGATTTTCACATGCGTCAAAAAAGTGAACTGAATTGGCCTTCCACAATACTAAGTTTGTATTTGTTTTTTTACAATCTAGATAATTGGAACACAGTAGAGAAATCAAATACAAGTTTTAAAGTTCAGTTCAAGTTTGTTGGTATTTTTAATGTGTTGCCAGACTTGTTGGATCTAAGTAGTTGGCAACATTGCATTGGTGTGGAAAAACAATCCAGTTCTTGTATGACTTAAGTGACACTGACCTGTGTCCCCTTCGCTGCCATTGAGGGCCTCACCACTGCTGCTCACCTCCTCACCAGTCTTTTCATCAGGTTTCATCTTCTTCCGGGTCATATGGCCACGGAAGCCAGCCTGGATTTTGGCGGCTGCCTTATTGGCTTCTGGGTCATCCAAGGGGATGTCCATGATGTCCTCTTCCTCCTGTGGCTGGCTGCATTCCTGCTGTCAGGTAGAAAGGACAATAAATTCATGTTTTTAGTATAACCGACACTGGGCATACTGTGTATTGATTTTGTTCTTTTGTAGAACAATTATTCTGACTATCCTCTGATATCCTATATACAGCATGATCCATCTCCTGCCCACTTAAATCCCCTTGCAATAAATCACCATCCATCAGAGACAGAACACATATATGATCAGTTTTGTATGAAACAAGCCTGTGCATTAAGTCTACAATCCCTTTAGGGATTCAGCCTCCCTATATAATTAAGAAACCTATTACATTTCTCCATTGGTAGAGCATTGTGTTAACAATGGTCATTGGTTTGATCCCCATACTGATAAAAAATATTAAGGTTGGATGTACTGTAAAATGCTTGAAATAAAAGTGTTCGCCGAATGCACAGAGATAAATGCAAACCTATTGAAATCGAAATGGCATAAAAAGAAAACAGAAAGCTGTAATGTGCGCAGCCACCCAAATGTAACAAAGACTTCAACTTTTTTTGTGAATCACACGTTTGTTTTCTTTATATACTGAAAGTGTGAAAGTTTTCTACAGTCTTTCTTGTTGTTAATACTGTAAAAACCAGAACCAACTCGAGCAATGGCCCAGCAGAGGCTGGCTGGCAGTCTGTGTGAGGGTGATGAGCACAAGTCTATTGTAAAATACTGCTAGATGCGTATCCACCCACTTTTGAACTGAGAATTAGCCTCTTTTAAATGAACCAAGCATTTTGCCAACAGCCTCAAAATTTGTGGTCACAGGCAGAGGCGTAAACAATTTCCTTATTAATACTGCTTACGCATCGCCTCTGATAAAAAAAAAACATGAAGGATATACAAACTGATTAGGCTATAAAATACATAACATACGCTATAGTATCACTGTCAGCCACATAAAGCGTTAAGTATTAAAATTTCAATATAAAACCTCAAAACTGTTATAAACTGTTTACTGTATAGTATACTGCTCCCTCAATTTTTGAAATACATTTTAAAAATCAATGATGAAGTACTGTAGGCTACGTCCCGTTCCAAAATTTATTGCAATTTTTTTTACATACATGACTATAAATGAATAAAAATGATAAATACTTACAATACGGCAATCCATGACGCACAGTTAAAGACGCTTATAAATGTGTTCTTGTTTCTTAAAAGTGCAAAAGAGCGTAAAGCTTCTAACAGAGCAAAGCGCCTTGGCTGAATACGCCTCTCTTCCAACTATCCTTCTGATGCTGAGTCTCAGGGTGGGAGGAGAGAGAGAGAGCGAGCGCATCATCACTCTTACACTCATGAGTCCGTGCTACTTGCAAATATTTTGCTCAGTGCTGACGTTTATAGCGCCATTCTTCTCACTTTCCTGTCACCTGTTACCAACAGGATCAAGGATACTTTATTTAGACTTGCATTAGATTGAAACGAGAGAGAAGGAGGAAATCAAAAGGGCACCGGGATGTCACTTCATAAAAGTGCAAATGAAGCCACAGTCCAGGGGTCTAAACAATTACATAACATCACTTTGAAAACAACCCTAATATTTCCCCAAAAATATCTTATTTTGAGACGAGAAAATAAGGGAATCCAGAATCACACCTCTCAGGCAGACCCACACAGTCAGTGCCTCCTCCACCCAGTGGAAATACACTGACATACAGACAGTAAATCCGTTGCCCTTTGTTTTCCTGAAACATCTTCTTCCTCCTACCCTACCAAGATTAAAAGGAGAAAAAATGCAACTGCGTGCTGCAATATCATGTTTCTTACAATCTGCTACATATGCAAAGAACTAAAGAACTAAAGAACAGTGCGCAGAAGTGTTAAAACACTCTCTAAGATGATGAGGTGACTTTACAGTCGCGCCTAAGATTGATGGTAGCCATAAATATTTTGCCTCGAAATAGCAACTGCATGATTCCTTCGCTCCACCTACAGTGAATAAAGTCATTGGACAGGAGTTGATATAGGTCAGATTAGATGACCTACATTGGGAAAAAGATAGAGAGAAAGAGTATTGCATTGGTATGTCTCTTATTAAACCAAACGGAACTCTAAAAGCTTCAGACAGGAGATCAATCAGGCAGGTGGTGCTAAATGATGTCTATTCTCTATCTTCATGAATATCGGATTAATGTGTTGTTGAACAAATTTTGATCATAGCAAGTCTGAGATGAGGGAAGATAAAACATTGGCAAAATGTGTCCGTGGAAACAACCACAAATCTTTGTTCACCAAGCCCCATCTACAGAAGTACTTTCTTCTGACCTTTTGGAGAAAAATCTAAACATTTCTGAATTATATCATTTAGAATGAATGCATTCTTTTATGACCCTGCATGTGAGGCTTGCAGTCTTGTACAGAGAAGCTGGACTAATTCAGCTGCATCTTCAATCACTGTTCTCCAGAGACGAATGTTAAGGTGGGTACAGAACCATGCTGTTGATAAGCCACGTCCTTGAATAATTTATTTTTACTTGTTAACTTGGGAAAAAAGAAGGAACAGTCTTAATCAAGTAAGGATGCTTCTTTAAAATATTAAATTTGGCTACAACAGCAAATCATAATTTTTATCAAAAATATATATAAAAATAAAATCCTACCTTTTCTTCACTGCTTTCAGGATTTTCAAGATTTGATGTATGGTTCTTATCCTCTTGGTCCTCAAACTGATCTCCTTCATTTTCATCAGTCTTCGAATGGTCAGTCTGTTCTTGTGCCTCTATATGACATTCATCAATGACCTCCGCTTTTCTCTCAGTTTCCGATAGCAAAACTTCCTTTAGTTCAGAATCATTGCTCCCATCATCATTTTCCCATTGCTCATGCTTGCTTGAAAGGTCATCAAATGTCATGCTTTTGGTTTGATCTTCCTCTTCATTGCCTTCGTCATCCTGATCCATCTCTTCAGCATCACGGCCTTCACTGTCTAAATCGCTGGCTTCATTTACGCTCTCTGTGATTGGGTCTTTTTCAGAGGTGTCCATTACATCAGTATTTAATATCTCATTGCCCATCACATCCTCTGTGTCGCTGTGTTTGGAATCTGGCTCTGGAGCATGGGTGAGAGTTTCCAAAAGCTCTTCTT
Source organism: Triplophysa dalaica (assembly GCF_015846415.1). Lineage (NCBI taxonomy): Eukaryota > Metazoa > Chordata > Actinopteri > Cypriniformes > Nemacheilidae > Triplophysa > Triplophysa dalaica. The sequence goes on along the minus strand of NC_079550.1, from coordinate 12,480,933 downwards.
CCTCCAAAGCGTCCATAGTTTTAGAAGTACTGTGTTCATCAGTGTTGTTCCCAGCTTCATTCTCACTACTCATAATTACTTCATCCAGCACATCTATTATCTCACTTTTACTGTCATACGTTTCATCACTGAAGCCGATGTATGTGTCATTCATTCCTGTTGTTTCTCCAGCAGGTTCGTCTTCTATGATGTCATTAGTGGTGCTGTACTCCTGAGCGATCTCCTGATCTTCACTGTTGGGTGTTTCATCTTTTTCCTCCGTTCCTTGTCCTGCTTCAGTTGTGCTTGTGATACTGTTTTCAGTTATGTCAAGATCATTGGTTCTTTCTGTTGACTCCTCTAAATAAACCTTCTCGGTGGTCTCTTCATCTTCATCCTCCAAAAACGTATCTGTTATCTCTGACGCTTCCTGTTCTGATTTTTCAAAATGACCATCAGATTCTGGTTCCTCCGTGTTTTCATCATCAGACATTTCATCCTTTTGTTTGTCTATATCATAATCGACATGTGAGGAAGTTTCAATTAAAGATTCTGGAAACTGGTTAATTGGTGAATCCTGCACACCGTGTGATTCTGGGTCTTCCATGTCTCTGTTGTCCTCGGTACGTTCAGATTTAGTCAAAGGGGGGTTCATTTCTTCAGCACATACATCTACATTTGCAAGACCACCGAAGGACGTCAGAGGTGTGGGATCAAGTTCAGATCTGCAGATATCAATATCATCTGCTGTGTCGTTGTTGTCTCTCGGTACGTCTGTATTCTCTGAAACTTCTTCCTGATCCTGAACCTCACTGGAGTCTCTGACCTCTTGTGCACATATGTCAACATTTGCTCCTTCCACATGGGAAATGTCTGCTGCAGGCCCATGTTTTGCCTCGCCTGATTCCTCATCTTGCTTCTTATCTAACTCATATTTCTTCTTATCTTCAGTGTCATCTGAATAATCTGAAGAATTATAAGCATTGAGCTCTTTTGCTTCTCGAGTTCCATTGTTTCCAAATGTTTTAGTATCATCACCAGCTTTGTTACTGGAAATGGACATATAAGTATTTTGGTTAAATGTGACGATGATTGATTATGCAAGTAATTGAGAGCACAACAGGAGAAGTAAATTACATCTAATGTAAAAAACAGATGTGTATCTGTACTCTGACACAACAATTAATCAATGTTAAATGATTCAATTCCTGTCTTAGAGATAGAGAGCCCACGTTGTTTTATCTTGCTGTAATGTCCTAAAACTATTGAACGACTGAAATCTATCAGAATGAAGAAAATCGCACCAAAATAAGAATGACAATTCACCACTAGTCGTTGCTGCTTTATTTTCTGTGTTTCCTATCTCTCTCTTCTCACTCTTTATTTTTGTCATATAAAGACGCTGCAGGCTGTTTCTCTAATCTGACAAACTGTTATGGGAAGAAAGCACAATTTTCCATTCACAGACCTTGTATTTTCTTTAGGTAAACCGAAGCTTCCTTGTGTTTCTGTTTCCTGTTGTGAGAAGAACAGACAAACATGCACTGCTTAGATGAACTTAATATGCCATATACTGTGTAAAATGTCAAACAAGAATGTTCTTGTAGCTCAAGGGGTAGAGCATGGTTCTTGCAACACTAAGGTTGGGGACATATAGAATTATGGGCCCCAGGAAATAAGACTTTATTGTGTGCAAAAATGATCCAGAAACAGTTTTACATGTCCATTTACAACCCTAAAATGTATTCATAAAAGGAAAAGGTCTGTTACTACCATATTTGGAAGACTCATGAATATTAATGTTAAGCTCTGCTCTTATTGGCTGTTTCGCTGCATGCCACTAGCTCAGAGCCATTGGTAGAAAGAGAGAGTCGCGTCAACTCCGTTGACTCCAATGGAAAAGTTTTTTCACACTAATATTGGTTCATGGAGGCTTTTTAAAGACGAAAGCCATTTAATGAATAAAAAATGAAAAAATTCAAACATTTTAAGGAGAAAACATAACTTCCTGGAACTATCTGAAGGCTCTATGAGTCACGTGACACAGGCTCTCAATAGTTCCCGGAAGTTACAAGTTACGCAAGGAGCTGCGACTAAACAGACCAACTGAGGTAAACTTTTAACCAATTTAAAGACGAAAGCCGTTTACTGAATAAAAAAATGAAAGAAATAAAACATTAAAAGAGAAAACGTCACTTCCTGGAACTATCTGAAGGCTCCATGAATCAGGGGACCCTCCAGCGATTTGGACTTCCGTCGGTTAATGGCTCTGTACTAGCTCACACTGCAAGCAGATCGCTACTGTCATGTGTGAAAGGGAAGAAGTGGATAAAATCCCTGCTTACTGCTTGCGGCAAGGGTTGTAATCGTAATACAGGAGGAATTGACCCCTTCTTAAATTAGTATCAAAACGCTGAGTGTAGCCTGCTTGATGTGGTGCCAGGTTAAAAAACTGTTCTTTTCACTTACGTCACGTGACCATCGCTGTTCTTTGCTTCAAATTGCATTGTAAACACATTTAAACCAGGCTAAAGGGGCACATAAACTCGCACGATACAGATCGGACACGGCTGTTTAAAGAAGACGCTCAGCTTGCGCATCCCGCCAGCATTTACAACTGTATGAAAAAGACGTGTGTCTGAGCAGCTCGCGTTGTATAAAGAAGACGTGGATGAGTTTATAACTGAAAAGCCTGCACTGTACGATGACACGCCTGACTTGATAACTGCCCAGATCGCGCTGTATAAAGAGGACGTGTCTCTGTGGATCTGGCGCCAAGATGTGCCTCACTTAACATCGCTATGATGTCATCGTCCCTCTCGAGGTTTCACTGTAAACATCGTCCAATAAAAATTGTGTAGACATTGCCCAACTCAATTCACAGTACCTGCAGAACTTCTGATAATTCTGCTGTGCACGTCCTGCTGGCCTAGAACGTGGGCGGGTATATACAACGATTATAACGTCACAGTCGGTGTTATGTTGGGATTGGCCTCTTTTACAGTGGCCATTTGCAAGCACAAGATTTACATGAGGAAACGAGGCTCACGATATGTCATTTCCATGTACAGACCTCTTATTATTCATCTATGCCTATAGGTAAAAACAGTTCTCCATTCTACGGCACCTTTAACATCTGCTGTGAAATTGTTCTGTGTACTGATATAGCATGTGTATGTTCACATACCTCTAAAACACTTCTATGTCCTTTGAAGTCCTGCTCGCAAATGTCTCCTGGTCCACCTGTTTGTTTTATTATTTGTGTTTTGAACTAATGAGGTGAAATTGATAGCAGTGTTACTGTTTATTGCTATGAGCTAAAGCTCAAGTTATGGTAAGGCACGTCATTCTCTACAGAAGCTCTAAGTGCTTGACCAATAAGCGGCTGACCAATCACAATAGACTAGATTAGAGCAAAAAATTTAAATCTGTTAAAATATTGTTTTCCCCAAAAAACTAAGCGCAAACAGCTGTTAAAGCGCACCACAAAACATAATAAAGACCTAAAATACCTGGACTTTAAATGTATTATTATTGTAGAACCTGTCTTCTAACCTCGCACCCCACTCTGCTGGATCAAGGCCGCTCTCTAAAACAAAAGAAAAGGAAATTCATTATTTGCAAATAGTGCACAATGTCAATGTTGAGCATCATCAAGCATAATAAACAACACCAGACCATTCCAATGGGATAATTGTCTGCTTTAGGCAAAGGCTAAATGTTACTAAATTTGCAAGTAATGACTACATGACTCATTCTACTGCACGTCATTAACAAATGTTAAAAGCCTGGAGAAAAAGAAAATCACCCTCTCTGGCTTTAAGAAGCCCTGAAAAGTAACGTGCAGCAAAGGCAGGGATGTCTTCAGGCTGGTCCCTCAACACCTCTTTAGCAAGACCCTCCAATAAATTCCCAAACCCTCTGGGAATCCGCAGGTTTGTGTTGGAGAAAGGAACAGACATCCTATACAGCGCCTGAGATCTTAAACTTAATAAGGAATGAGACACATTCATTAAAAAGTCATGCGTTTAACTGGTCATGCAAGATAATGTACAACATAACGACCTTGAGTAATTAAAACCGTATTTTCTTGATAATTGCCTTGATAATAAATATATGAGGATTTATGTCTGCATGGTAATTAGCCTCACCGCCGGGCATTGCAAACTGTTTGCTGGGCTAAAGTCAAAGTACAAATCGAAAGTGGATTGACGTTTATAAAATCTGTATATGTGTCTAAAATTAGCGTATGAATTCCTATCTTCGCGCTCAATTCTACAATATATTATTCTATTCATTTCGTCAGGTCAAGTGGCATGAAGTTTCTTACCGTAAAAACTTGAAGGCAAATGTTGTACAGCGTTGCTACGCAACCAAAACACGATTCCAAATACGGACACTGACGAGGGTCATAAAACGTTTCCGAAATTTTATTAGGATCTTAAAAACAGCTTTTCAGCGTTGACAGTAAAATATAAACAAATATTTACAAACGTATGCACGCAGTTTATACATTTTTAATGAAAGCAATAATCATAAAACAAAAAGTTTTATGTCACGCAGGCAGTGACGTGCACAGGAATTTTGAGGGGCAGTTGCTCTGACCTGAAAAAAGGGCACACCCCCCCCAAAAAACTGAAAATAAACTCCCGGGCTATATGAAGGACTGAGAAAAACTCTGATTAATTAATCAATTCGCCTACACAGTGTCATGTCATCTTTTTTACTGTGCAAAATCTCTGTCTCACCTGCTGGTTGGCTTTTTCGCAGCCAACCCTGCAGTGATGTGCTACGTTGGCGTTTTACTGCCATGTAAAAAAAAAAGATTTCGAGAATAAAGTCGAAATGTTACGAGATTGTTTTAATATTTCAATGTTTGTATTCTATTTCAATGTTTGCTTCGGTTTATCATATGAATCCATATGCCACAACTCGTTGTGACCCCCTGCTGAAGTACTTTTACCAAATCCTCCACAGCCATTGTTTCTAGCAATTCTGTAAATTTTCTCAAAATATTACGAGTTTATTCTCGTAACATTTCGACTTTATTCTCGAAATCTTTTTTTTTTCGTGCCACTAAAACGCCGTCGTACATTTAGGCATTTAATCTTTTTGGATAAAATAATTAATGTGATGCATTACTTCCATCATTCATTCATTCTTGCTAAAACGAAATGTGAGAAACTAACTATCAGCAAAAAAATTGTAGCCTATATCTGTCTTATTATTTAGGCTAAATTTGGCTAAACGTGGCAAACTCAGCGTGGATTTATGAAGATTTTACTTCATTTCAAAAAACTTGATGATGATGATCGTTCGTTTATTATACATCACAAACTCACGTTTTCTGACAACGTTGTGTCGTCTCACCCGACAACCGCGACAATCTCCTTCTAGGACCGCTCATGCAGGCTCAGCTCAGGTGCCGGTCGCGTGCAGCGCTGCAGCCATGTAAACAGAGTTTGCTCTTCCCCTACTGACTTTCATTTTCGGTGACCGAATATGGAAGTGAATGAGGCTTTGCGTTGTTTTTTATCTAGACCTACGTGAAATTCTGCATCCATTGTACGATTTATTTTTTTATTTTTTCCACCTCGGAAGGGCAACCTGAGTCGAGAAGGGCAATATGGGCAGTTGCCCGGGCAACCTGAGCAACCCCCCTGTGCACGTCCCTGCACGCAGGGGTCCATGCCGAAATGCAACTGACAAGCACATTTACATACAGTAGGCTATGTATTAAGAAGACACATTTATCCAAAGTGATGACTAGACATGTTTTAGATTAGAAATAAATGTTCAAATAATTATTCAAGACACACAGACGTTAACACATGTACACAAAGTTTTAATTAAAAATGACAGAATTTCAATGACCTTGCCACCTTTTTTTCTAAAAGTCACATGGTTATTTGAAGTAACTAACTGAGAGCCTCGCATGAGTAGGTTATTACAGCATATTCTGACGTCGTGCTTAATTTCCTGGTGACCTCTCTTGAGTGGATGTGCAGTCTGTCAGATGAAGCGTAAGGTTGACCTGCTCTGGCCTCGTCTTTCCATTTCTGCTCAGATACAAAGACATTCACACTGTCACATATCTCCATTGAACAATAAACCTGAAAGGATTTAATTCATTTATTTATATTTTATTACAGGTCTTTGCAGTTTTGAAGAATGGTCATTGGTGTCGGACAGATCAGGATGGCTGGATCCTCTCACAGAGATCACAATGTCAGCATAAGGTACTTCATGATCACTCTGTGTGTCTGGGGTAAATTGAAAAAGATATTTGCACCTGTTATTGAATAACAGATCACAAAGAAGTGTGTCCATAATTTTTGCCATCCTTCAATAAATGTCATAATAAACACCTTGAGTGACTGGCCTCATGACAACGGCGTTTCTGGATGTAACCCTATAGGAGATCAGAGATTATGAATTAATGATATATTTTCTGTGCTGTGTTGCTTTGGAATTATTCAAGTTGTACATTACCTGTCATGGGTTAAGCTTGTATCCACTGGCTTACACCCTCTTCTGTAGCACAGGTATATCAGATGGGCCATCAGAACAAACATTGCAGACACCGCAAAAGCAGCAAAGATCTTGGCCCAGGTGAATCTATCTGTATACCAAAACCGCTTGATGGACTGTTTTCTATGTAAATGAAATTGAGTGATATATTTTAAAATTGCTCACCAGATTCGATGACCTCGATTTCCACAGTAATAGGCTTGCCGGTGCAAGTCCCTTTTGTCTGGCACCTGTAACGTCCACCATCCTCCATTTTGATTTGACTCCACTGGACCACAGTGTCATTTTCGGACCAGGGGATTGAACCGTTTTCCTTGACCCACTGTCCTTCACAGTGCTGGTTGTCAGGGGCGACACAAAGAAGTCGAAGTGAGGTTCCTGCCATCACTTCTATGGTGGATAATGAGGTTAACACCTCTTCTGACTCCATGTGACCTTTGAACATATTAACTCGCAGAGATTGACCTAGCAAAATGACAAAAAAGTCAATTTGTATAGCAGTTACATACTTATCAAATAACATTTGATCCAACTTATCAAACTCACCATGTTCTTTAAGAGGAGTCACTGGTTTATGGGATTTATCTGGTGAACGTACAATTAAATCACAATGATATAAAGTCTGTTATTAAAGTAATTTGTCATCATCACAGTAAATGACAGCACATAACTCTTACCCTGAACTGTCAATGTTACCAGAAGCTCTGTTTTACGAGGAAGGCCTGGCCGATCGCTCTCTTCAGACACACAGGAATAGTTATAACGGGTTTGCTGCAACATTAGATGAGGTGTGTACAAGCTTGCAATGCACATCTCTCCTGATTTTGAAAATTCTTTTATCCATTCACACTTGCTACATAAAGGTGTAGCTTCCCAGTAACCACGTGTGAAGCCACTGGAACAATTGTAAGTGCAATTTAAAGTAAGCGGCTCTTCGAGTTTTGCATTTTTAATCTCATGCTGGGTCCCGGTGCTCAGACTTGTAACAGCGGCTGTGGAAAGCCATAAACAGATAAATATATGTATATCACTCAATTACATTCAAGTATTTCTTGATATGAATCATTTCTAAAAAAGTTATCATGCGATATACATATACATATACATTACATTTGAATCAAATGACATTACCTTGGTGTCCTAATTTTAAAAGAAGCATCACAAGAATCATGACCATATTTTGGTGTTCATTCAGGAGATTTGTCTTATATGTGTGTATATGAAGAATAAATGAGCTTGGCATGGGCGAAAAACAAAGGGCAACCCCTCCCTATGAGGTGGAGCCTCATTTAGCACCTGCCTGTGGAAATGTGGTTAACTATGGGCACATTATTATACAGTACATGGCAAAATGACATTGTGTCTCTTTCTGTTCTTGATTTGGATGGTAGATTGATTTTTAGCTGATGAAAAAATATGTGCATTATATATGCTATTTGCAATTTATATTTTTATTATGAAGGTTTTGTGTGAATTCTGACAATTAAAATAAGTCACAATAGGTTTTTTTTAAATGAATCAAATAATAACATGTTACTGTGATAATATGTTTCAAGTTTCATCTCATTGACATTTTCCACAGACCCAAACAATTTAACTTCTGGTTGCATCAGTGATTTTTCACAGTACATATTGTATAGATAACATCCATGTCAATGAATCACAGTGTCTCTCTCAACAGTTCAGGAGCTGTTTTTTTGCAGCAGTAAACTAGATCACATTCACACTTTGCAGTGGAAACGTGGGGTTGGTGCAGATTGCACAGCTGCAGATGCTACACTTAAACGTAAAGGAACAGGAAACATCCTGCCTTCACATTACCATACAAACCACAGCCACTCTACTAAAATCTATTTAAACATGTTCCTGTGGGGTTGGTATATTTTTTAAGTAAAATATCTTTTTGTTAGACTTTTCATCTTCTCTCAAAATTGTCACCCAGTAACAGGTGGGTGAACCTCTGGGATGTGTCTTCGTACACAAAAAATTTCACCCAAAAAGCTAATTATTGAATAAACGCTGTAATCTAGAATAATAATTACATTTTGTATTGGAATTCAACACATTCTTGAGGGGTATATGAGATCCTTACAGACATTACAGACACTCACAAAAAAAATTGTCAGTGTGAACTGGAATGTAAATGCATGTAGAGGTAAAACATTTATGGACCTAACATTAAGAAATCTGAAAGCAAACAAGATCCTGTACAGTCCATGTTTTAAAAAACAGACTGATACTCTAGACAGTAAAGTTCAGAGTTCTACCCAGTAAGTGTATCAATGGCTGATGAGGGAATTGAGTTACATGGTTTGAATTTCACTTTCAATTATTGAGGTGTTGCATTCACTGATAGATTTAAAGGGGCTATAGAGCGACCGAGGACAGAAGTCCACAGAGATGAAACAGGGATCTTGAACGTTACTCAACATGGGCCGATATTTTATTGCATTTTTATTTTTTGAAACAATTAATAAGTTAATACAAACCCAGAATGTCCTTGTATCAGGTAAGCATTGACAGCATGAAATTTGGGATTCGTGACATGCTATCTACATATTTAAAAGGAGTTTATTAACTAAGTAATTTGTGCTTGATGTGATATTGCAGGTGCAGATATAAAATCTGATATTTTAGAGTATTCGATTTACTGTAATCAGACGCAAATATCATGCTCTGAGGGAACCTACTTTTCATCAAGAATCTGCCTTGAATGTCCCGCCGGGCAATTGTGAGTATGCTTATGTTCTACTAAAAACTTTTGACAAATTATGCTTAACAAAAGAATAAGTGTTATATGTTGTTTGTGGCTTTTCAGCTGTCCCGGCAATGTTTCTGCACCCAGACAATGTCCTAATGGCATGTTTAACCCTTTTACCGGAAAAAGTAGCATTCAAGATTGCAAGGTGTCCTACTGTATATATGGTATACATATTCACATAAATGAATATGTTCCATTTTTGTTATGTCAACATAATTGTTTATCACAGCCATTGCCAGTTAGACCGAGACTTACAGTTCAGTCATTTAAGTGTTTGTATCTTTTAAAGCCATGTGCCTCAGGTTTGGTCAGCACAAACGACCGTGTGGGTTGCAAGCTTTGTCCTGCTGGTTTCTCATATGACAGTGCATCAGGCAACCTTACAGCATGTCACTCAGGACAATATTCTCCAGAAGGACTGACCCGGTGCCTGCCCTGCCCCTTTGGTTTTGTTTGCATTGATGGCTTTCAAATGAAGGTGCACAAATTGATTGGTCTGTTTGTGTTGCACAAAATGTCTTTCAGATCGTCTTGTTGTGAATGTGTCACTGTAAAAAAAGTTATTTTAAAGAATTTTACTCTTATTTTTTAGTTTAAATCAGAAAAAAGATAGCAAATTTACAAGAAAAACATGTCATTTTAAGACAGTTATTTTTACGCCATATTCCAAGGCTCTGGAATTTTTATATAGGGTAAAAAAATCAAATTACAGAAAAAGTACTGCAAATTTACAAGACAAGGAAAACACCCCATCTGCTGGGAATGTTCTGTTTTTTAACTCTATTTTTTATGTTATCATTATATGAAAGTAATAGATAACATTGAAAATAAATAGATGGTTCATTAAATAATGGCCGTAAATTTCAAAAAGTACATTTGTCTAGTTAATTTAATAAACTTGAATTGGTTGAATGTTCATAATAAAAAAAAACTATTTTCTTCTCTCTAACTCCCTTTTCCAACTGGTATTGTCAATGCAAAATTTTACTTTGTACAGTTTAGCTCCTCTCATATGATTGCCTCTCTAAGATAATCATCTTTATTGTTTTTCCTCACTATTGTCACGTTGGGAAAAAAATGCCCAAATGTTAATATTTTATAAAAACTTGGTAAAGTGGTGTTTTACAGATTAATAGAAACAAAATGTATATTTGTTTAATATACATTTTCAGTGTGGACCAGGGGAAGAACCCAACTTGAACCAGACTGTGTGTGTTGACTGTGCTGAAGGCTATTACTCAACTCTCTGCAGTGCCCAGTGTCAGTTGTGTCCGGCAGGTAAAACACACGCTCACATGTTTAATTCAAATACATTTTGTCTTCGCCTTGCACCTGCTTAAGTCAAAATAAACACAAACGTCTATGTCACAAAAGAGATTCACAACCTCATCTCTACCCTCCAAACAAACACTTAATGAAACAAGAATGCTCAAAAATATCTGATCTGATTAATTTGCTGTTGCACATACCCTCCTTTAGGAACATACTGTCCCTACAAAAAGATGTCGGAACCTCTGCCTTGTCCCGTGGGCCACTATTCAGACATCTCAGGCCAGATTGAGTGTAAAAAATGCAATGGTCCGGCCTGTAAGAGTACAGTGACTCCATCTTGGTCAAAGGGGCAGTCTCAGCTGGGTCAGAGGTCAAGACAGCTCATCTCCTGTCTGACCGGGACGTACAGAGATGGAGAGAGATCAGACTGTGTTGTATGTCCTATTGGTGAGTTATCATCTCATGTTGGGTTGGTAAAATTTTTTATTTGAAGCTGGGTTCCACATTTTACTTTTATTTGGCAGGACATTATTGTGTTGCAAACATTGCGATACAATGTCCAGCAGGAACCTATGGACCGAAGGAGGGGCTTCAGAGAGAAAGGGACTGCGCTATCTGTCCTGCAGGTACTTTTTTTGCACAGGTTAAATTATATTCAGATTTCATTTCAACTGAAAGCTATTTGCTCATTTTGTTTTGAATTTGTCATTCGTATCATTATAGTTGAAATATACTTTTTTATTTTAGGGTTTTACTGTTTGGAGGGCACCTCTCGCAGACCGAGTTCTCAGTTTCTGTGCCCAGAAGGGTATTACTGTGAGGAGGGCACGGGCGTGCCGCATGGGTCACCTTGCCCGGCTGGAACTGCAGGAGGACAACTGGGTCAGACAAGTAGGGCAGCTTGCAAGAGATGCACAGAGGGTCGCTTCTGCCCCACAGGTAAGGACATGAACCTATAACACTTATGCATTTTCAAATTCATACACATTTTTTTTATATCTGTAAAAGGTCTTCATGTTTCCATTTAAATGTTTTGTACGTTAGATAGTCAAATCTAATCATGTAATAAGAACACAGTTGGCAATACAATGTCATTTTTAAACCTACATGTTTCCTGTTGTCAGCTGTTTCCTGACTGTAACGTGCAGTTGTTTGTGTAGAGTAGAGAGTGTGTGATGTGGAGAGAAGATGGAAACATTTCTTTACAATGTTTTTAGAAGCTGAAACCCTTTCATGTTCTCTCTTTAGTTGATAAATGCATACAAAAGGAGTTCACTTATGAATTAAAATTCTGTTATAATTTAGTGTTGTTCCAAACGTATATGATGTTGTTTCTACTGCATAACAAGTTATTTTACAAATTGTTCGAAGAATAGATCTGTCAATCTAAAAACATGTCCTTATACTTATCAGACATAATCAGAGTCTTATAGTTTAAAATAGCTCGGCCTGAGATCTGAAGTTGTTGCTTAAAGGGAAAGTTCACCCAAAAATGAAAATTCTGTCATCAATTATTCACCCTCAACCTACATTTTGTTGTTCTGCTGAAAACAAAGAAAGATATTTTGAAGAATGTTTGCGAACAGTTCTTGGGCACTGCTGACTATAGGAAAAAATGGTACTATGGTAGTCAATGGTTTCCCAGAACTGTTTGTTTTTCTTCAAAATATCTTATTTAAGTGTTGTATACAAGTTTGAAACAATTAAAGTCAGTAAATTATGTTTTTTTTATGGAAAGAAATATCCCTATTAATAAAAGAATATACCGTATTAAAATGCTGTACTATACAGTATATGTTCTGTATTTGTTTTTACTGGCCTCTAATATAACTAAAACCTGGTTTGGTTTCTAGGTTCTGCAGGTCCTGGTTTGCTTTGTGCTCGTGGGAGATACTGTCCAGCAGGAACACTAAGTGAAATATTATGCCCACAAGGAACCTTCACCCCTCACCAAGGAGCCCTAAGTAAAATTCCTTTAGTGTTCTTTAAAAACATCTATATAAGTGCTTGGTCTTAATTCTGTCTCAATTTTCTTGATCTGTATTACCGTAGGTGTTAAAGACTGTTTAAAGTGTCCACCGGGCTTTTACTGTCCAGAAGGAACAAGTGACCCAATGCCCTGTCGGCCAGGCACATTTAACACTCTGGAGGGGCAAGATGCTTTGACAGACTGCAGGCCTTGCTACCCGGGTAAAGCATGTACCCAAGTAGCACTGAAGTTTCCTGATGTGGATTGTATGCCAGGGTTAGTGCCTTTCACAGTTTTTAGAATTCCCTCAATATTGTGTGTTTGAAAATCTACTTAGCTTCTCATTCTTTTTCAGGTTTGTTTGTCCACCAGGTTCTGATCAACCAAATGACCCATCCAATGCCTGCCCTCCTGGAACACTTAGCAACCGCACCGACCTCACTGACCTGTCCCAGTGTCAGCTGTGCCCTGCACGTTACGCCTGCTTTCGAGGTACCAGCCTCACAAGCTTACTGTTGTTAATGCAATATGCTCTACCAGTTGAACTATAGGAACAAAGACTTTTATTCTATCATAAACATATATACGTTTAACTCTGATTAACAATTTTAATCTTTTAGGCACTGGTGGCATCCAAAGACCACCACTTCTCTGCTTTCCTGGACATTACTGCCCCACGGGCACTATGTTCCCAACTCAGCATAATTGTCCTGCTGGTACCTGGAGCGATCGAAGTGGGTTGGAGTCAGAAAGCGAGTGCCGTCCGTGTCCACGAGGCTGGTACTGCTTAGCAGGAGTGGGTGTCCCCTCTGGGAGATGCAACTCTGGACACTATTGTCCTGAAGGTACTGGAGCTTTTGCCCTAAATGTTATTTTTTTAATCATAAAACATGATTTGCAGTTTTGCAATTGTTTGCAGCTGTTCACAAAAAGCTTTCACATGGATACGGTGACATCCTTCATGAAAAAATGACCAGGTTTTACAACCATAATCGTCTTTTTTGGTTTTAACTGTAGTAAAGCATGTTTTTTTTTTCATAAAGGATGTCACTTTGTCTAAGCTTTTGTGAACAACTGCAAACATTACTAATAGTAAGGTAAAACATGGTCACAATTTTACGACACAAAAGAACATGGTTAATTTTCGAAAGGGATGCCTGAATAACTGAAGATTGAGAATATTTCCTCTTGATAACTACAAGACCCAATGCAAGCCGAAATGAAACAAGAACATTTTTTTTAAAATACAGTGAAAAAAAAACAGCAAACAATGGTTGAAGGAAACATAAGCATTCTTTTTATAATGCTGTTAAAAGCAAGCAATGCTTGAGAGATTATACCCTAAGACAAATATTTTCCAAAATATGCTGCTTGTTAAAGCTTCTTTACCTTAACTTTTCAAATTACTACATTCAGATTGAAGCTCCTTTAAGACAAGTCAGGTTACTTGGCGGCCATCTTGGAAACACCCAGCATTTATATAAGGTGTTAAAGGGGTACTTCACTGAAATATGAAAATTCTGTCATCATTTACTCACCTTCAAGTTGTTCCAAATGTAAATTTCTTTGTTCGGAAGAACACAGAAAGATACTTGGAATAATGCTTATGACCAAACAGATCTCAACACCCATTGACTCCCATAGGAAGTAAGATTGCTTCATAAGAAGACATTTTGAAGAATGTAGGACGGCAAATAGTTTTGGGGCAATTTTGACTATCACATTTTTTTGCTACTAAGGATATTCAATGGGTGTTGAGATCTGTTATAAGCATCATTCCAAATATTATTCTCTGTGTTCAACAGAACAAAGAAATGTATACACATTTACAACAACTTGAAGGTGAGTAAATAATGACAGAATTTGGGTGAAGTATCCCTTAAAGCAAGTAGCAGTGCACCTTCCTTCTATTGAGCTTAAATGAGGAAACAGCTTCAAAACTGTTTGTCACCATTAAACTTCAAATCATGCTAAAAGCAAGCTGTAATTATCAAGCTTGTATTCCAAATGTAACTTAGTAGAAGTAATTCTAAAGTAAACAAACAAGCATGCCTTTCTAAAAATCCGAATTATCTTCTAAATGGCAATGCTTTCAAGCCGGTCATCATAGTGAGCGTTAATATGCGAGTATCATCTTTTCTAATTCTATTGCTTCATACATGTGTTTTATATTTGGTTTTCTGTGTCTCAACTGCATTGCTAGCAATCCTAAGGTCATGAGTTTGTATTTGTCACTGAGTTATCTGTTTTCGCAAATGAACTCTTTATATACAGTATTGATGAAATGTAAGAGCTGAATTATTTGTATAACAGCATGCCTAATGCTTACATGTAAATGTTTAATTGTCATTAGGTTCTATGTTCATTATACACGTCTCATTACAGGTACATTGTATGGCTCACAGCATCCATGCCCTCCAGGCACGTACAGCACAAAGATGGGTAATGGTGGAAAAGAGGATTGTCAGATCTGTCCGGAGGGCTACTACTGTGAGGAAGGAACATCTAAACCATCCCCCTGTCCACCGTAAGTAGCAGATTGCTTGACTACAAATAATCAAGTTAATCTGGGGTAAGAAAGAGTTCATTGTGATGTTGTATATGTGTCCAGGGCAACATCTCGTCAGAAGAAAGCAGGTAAAAGGCCTGAGGATTGCTTGGCGTGTCCTGCTGGCTACTTTTGTCCACAATCCGCCACTATCAATCCAAAAGTCTGTGGAACAGGAAGTTACTCTGTATGTATAAATTCTCATTGTATTTTGATACATGTTTTCAATTTGTCATCCTTTAAGTGTCCCTCTGTGAACTCCATACGTCATCTTAACCTCTCGGTTCGATCTTTCTCTCAGGACAAAGGGTCAGTGGAGTGCCTGCCATGTATGCCGGGTCACTATTGCAGCAATGAGACCACCAGTGCGGAGGCCATGCTGAGAGTAATGGTCTGCCCTCCTGGATTTCTCTGCTCGCAGGGTCTAGATCGAGAACCCCAGCGCTCAGCAGTATTCTGCCCAATAGGCTTCTACTGTCCGGGTGGAAATGTTGTAAGTACCATTTCAAGGGTCAGAGGCATCATGACCATCGTTGATCAACATGTCAGATGATCAATGGTTCGAAACATAGCAATTATTTTATTTTCTATTATTTACACTCTACTCAGGATCCTAATCCTGTACCATGCCCCAAGGGAACCTACAGTCGACAGCCAGGTCTACGTGACCCCTCAGACTGCACCAAGTGTCCGGAGGGAAAATACTGCTACACAGAGAATCCTCAGGAAGAGGCTATTACTGAACCAGTATGGCCTAGCTGTTGTGTAAACTGTTCCTGTATGCTGCTCTAGGGCTAAAAAATTAAAATATCTATAAAACCAATAAAATAACTCTGGTTTATTCTTCACATTAAAGGAACAGTTCACCCAAATATGGCTTCATTTACTTACCCTCAAGTTGTTCAAATCTATTTAAATCCTTTGTTCTGATGAACACAGAGAAAGATATTTGGAAGAATGCTTGTAACCAAATAGTTGTTCGTCCACTACCATTGTACGAAAAATTACAATGATAGTCAAAAAGTGAACTGTTTGCTTTCCTACATTCTTCAAAATATCTTCATTTTGTTAACCAGAACTCTATGGTAGTCAATGGTGTACTTCATAATATAAAAAATACAAGAATATCTCTGCAATTATAATCATGTATGACATACTTTATATATCAAATAATGACTAAATGTCAACTTTCGGGTGCATATTCCTAAACAAATATTCCATTCTCTCAGACAGGAAACTGTCCTGATGGATACTTCTGTCCCCTTGGTACTGGACATCCAAACTCATTTCCGTGCCAGACAGGCTTCTTCAGGAATGACTCATATGGCCATAGTGGAGAAGCTTGTGTCAAGTGTCCCTCTGGATACTTCTGTGCTACTCCAGCTACACACACTCCTAGAGCCTGTCCACAGGTTAATATATGTTAAAATGTTTGTGTAACATGAGCCTTTTTGTCTGAAGTGGTTTATATGTTTGCATCTCTGTTGCTTTCACTGTTAGGGTTTCTATTGTATTGAGGCGAGCTCAGCACCAGAGCCATGCGCAGAAGGCACGTACGGATCCCGGCCTGGCCTGAGTGAAGCATTACATTGCACCCCTTGTAGTGGAGGCAAATATTGCACAGGAATGGGCAGAACTGAGCCCACAGGGAACTGTGAAGGAGGATTCTACTGTAGACAAGGATCAACAAGTCCAGTAAGATGTTTAAGAATAATGTTATTGCCTTAAAAAGTGCTGTGTATAATTTTTAGGAGGATCTAGTGACAGAAATGGAATATAATATACATATCTATGTACGTGTTCAGAGGTGTATAAAGACCTTAAATAATTAAGCGTTGTGTTTTTATTATCTTAGAATTTCTATCTACATATATTCCTGCATGGAATTCACCATGTTGTTTCTACAGTAGTCCTAATTGGACAAACTGCAACAGAGCGCGTTTCGTACACATGATCTCGTTCGGCAAAGAATCCAAAACGTGACGACAACTTTGTGCTGTGTCAGGAGCCGTAGTGGAGTAGGGAGGGGTTGGGGTGGACCAATGGTTGCAATTCACAACCTCACCACTAGATGCTGCTAAATTTCATACATTGGACCTTTAAATATAAGTGATAGTTAAGCCCCCCGATAAAAATATCATCATTTACTCATCCTCTTGTCCTTTCAAACCTGTATGACATTCTTTCTTTCGCAAGCACAAAAGAAGATATTTTGAAGAATGTTGTTTACTGGCCCCATATTCACTTGCATTGGTTTTGTGTCCATACAATAAAAATGAATGGGGGCCAGTGCTGTTCGGTTACCAACATTCTTCAAAAACCTTCTTTTGTGTTCTGCTGAAGAAAGAAAGTCAAAAAGGTTTGAAATGATAAAAAAGGGTGAGTAAATGATGACAGAATTTTTGGGTGAACTATCACTGAAACATTTACGCTTAGTTTTCCCACTCTGATAGGTTCCTCCTGATGGTCCTAAAGGCGGTATGTGTCCTTCTGGGAGTTTTTGTCCATCGGGGTCAGTTTCACCACAACCTTGTCCTCCAGGAACATACAGCAACAGTACAGGTCTCCAACATGCTGAACAGTGTGTCAGCTGTCCTCCAGGGTAGGGTCACCAGAAGTCAATTCAAAATAAAATGTCAGAAAAAAAAATTCAATTAAAGGAATAAGTGAAGTAAAAGTAATATTACACACATTTCTGGATGTCTACGGTAAATATTTATTTAGCCCTTGTGAATTAAAAAAAAAAATTTTTACCCAATTATATCCAATTCCATGTATAAGCGTTTTTTTTTTCAGCTTTTATTGTTTAGGAACTAACTCCACATTCCCAACTGGTCCATGTTTCGCTGGCTATTACTGCATTGGAAGTTCAGCCACTCCCATCCAACATGAAGCTGAGGAAGGACATTATGCTTTAGTAGGGGCTGTGAGGGCTGAACCCTGCCCAATGGGAACTTTCCAACCAGTAAGCAATGTCCTTTAAAACAATACAATAGGGAGAATGCAGCTTTATTGAGTTTTACTCTATTTTTATCTTATTAGGGAAGAGGCTACAATTCATGCATTGAGTGTCAAAAAGGGCGACTCTGCAACAAGACAGGCCTGTCCCATCAGCCCCTCTGCCCACCAGGAAACTACTGCCCGGCTGGAACTTTAATTGCCCACCCATGCCCTCCTGTCAGTATCCGTCTTTATTTTCACCATACTCCAAACCGGATGTGCTTATCTGATCCTTTGTTTATTATGTATGTGAAGGGCACTTACACGGCAAGTTCAGGGGTGGAGGATTTGGAACATTGTGGCCCATGTGATGCTGGTCAGAACTGCCACTCAACTGGACTAACTGCTCCTCAAGGACCCTGTGAAGCTGGCTTTTACTGCACTGGTGGATCTAACACAGCCAGTCCGGTAACCACAAACTTCACTCAGTAGGAATAATTCTGAACCCAATAATCCATAATTTATTCGTCTGTCTTTTTTACAGGTTAGCTCTAGGTATGGTGACATTTGTCCTGCAGGTTATTATTGTCCATCAGGCACCAGACACCCACATGAGTTCCCCTGTCCTCCTGGCACTTGGAGTAACGCAGTTGGGGCTCAGAGTGTGTCATCCTGTTGGCTTTGTCCTGCTGGTTTCTTCTGCAATAGCTCTGGCCTCGTTCAGCCAACAGGAATATGTGCTCCAGGTGTGAATATGCATAATATCAAATCCCTACAGAACTCTGTTTATTTTTTACACCTGACCGGAGTTCTTTACTCTATACAGGGTTTTATTGTGCGGGTGGTGCCAAGACTGCCATGCCTGAGGATGGGGCGACAGGAAACAGGTGTCCGGCTGGTTATTACTGTCCACAGGGATGCACCTCACCTCTGCATTGCCCTGATGGAACGTATTCAAATAGCTCAGGTACACAATATTAACTTGACCTTAAACTAGAGTTTTAAAATCAGTTATATCACTAAAGTATCTATGCATGTTTCTCAGGACAGGTAATAAGCCTACAATTCCTTGAGTGATGCAAAATGATTCATTGGTTCCTTTGGCTTATATTTAGCAACGTCAACTCACGAGTAACTTAACGAGTAAGCATTGTTGTTAATGTGTGTGCTGTGAATACAGGTGCTGCACAATGCAGTGACTGCCCCCTTGGATGGCTGTGTTTGAAAGGCGAGGGGCTCCAGTTGTGTCCCAAGGGACATTACAGCCTGGGGGGCACAGTGGAGGACATTCTCCCCTGCCCTCCAGGCACATACAGCCCCAAAGCAGGACAAAGCCAAGTAGAGCAGTGTTTACTGTGCTCAGCTGGTGAGAGCAGTGCCCCTGCTTTACTTACACCCTTGGCAGTATTAATAGCATTGGTCTAGTATTATGTTCATCATACCCACCTATCATTTTAAGGAATGTTTTGTGAAGACTGGGGACTAGTTGAGCCCACTGGTCCCTGCCAGGCTGGGTATTTTTGCCTAGCAGGTATGTCAAACTACATTTAGTAAATTTGGTGTCATTATCCATTTTTTAAGATCATGATGTTCATGATGTGGTTTATGTATGCTCATTTGACTATCGCAGGTGTAAACTTTCAGAATCCTGATGCGAATATTAGCACGGGGGTGGGTGGGCCGTGTCCTGTGGGGCATTACTGTCCTGAGGGCACGGGTTTGCCTTTACCCTGCCCACTTGGCACATTTTCAAACAGGTACTTTACAGTGTTGCACATTCAAGTACTTTACAAAATTACTTTGTGATGAAAAGTAGGATTAGGTAAATGACTGACAGAGTTTAATATGTATTTACATAGTCTTTATGTAACTACAAGCTCTGGTTGCACTGTGTGTCCTGCGGGGAAGTTCTGCGGTTCGGTTGGCTTAAGCAGACCATCTGGACCGTGCCAAGAAGGTTTTTACTGCCCTCCTGGGTCAACATCATCAACAGGTTTGATCGTAATATGATGTACAGTATATCTGCGATGTTCTGTATGTGCTATAGTATTGACTTTAGCATTATGATTTGTGTAGGTTCTGATTCTGAAGGTGGTCTCTGTCCCCAAGCACACTTTTGCTCCACTGGCAGTGCCTTGCCTGTTCCATGCCCTGCGGGTACATATACCAACCTCACTGGGCAGATTAAGTGTACTCCATGCCATGCTGGATACTACTGCCCAGAGAGCACCAGCAAATACACACTCTTCCCCTGTCCTCCTGGATTCTACTGCCCTGAGGGTAAGAGACTGAAATATACAGTAGTGGCCAAAACTGATGTCCGGGGGCATATTTGTACAATATTTACTTTAAACACACCCTTAGGTCAGATTAAAGGGACATTCCACCCAAAATTTAGATTTCTGTCATCCTTTACTCACCCTCAAGTTATTCCCAACCTGCATACATTTATTTGTTCTGTTGAACACAAAGAAAGCTATTTGGAACAATGTGAGCAACTGAGCAATACTGTATGATTTTTTTGTTCTGTTGAACACAACATGAGACATTCTGAAGAATGTAGGGAAGCAAACAGTTCAAGGTCAACTTTAACCACAATTTAAATTGTTCCTACTTTGTTAGTTAATGATGTCTCAGAAATGTCAGTTGCTAACATTTGACCAAATATCTTTCTGTGTTTCACAGAAAATTTATACAGATTTATAAACTTTCCTGTAGCTCAGTGGTTAGAGCACAGTGCTAACAATGCAAAGATCATGTGTTCAATCCCTGGGGTTACACTTACTCAGAAATAAAATAATAATATAATGCAATGTAAGTCGCTTTAGATAAACGCGTCTGCCAAATGTATAAATGTAAAATTTGATATAACCTTAACTTATAAGGTGTTTATTGGACAAAATTATATATTATTATTTACAGAAAAAGCATATACAAAGCATAGAAAAAGGTCAAGGAAAAAGCATACATTGACTACACTTTTATTTGTAATAAAATACTATTTTCCATTAACATTTATATTAATTTTTTGTAGTCATTCATAAACTGCATTCCAAACACATTTATGCAACATACACACAAATTGTTTATTAATCTTGAATAAAATATTGGAATAAAGAACTAAGATGTCAATTGTCCAAAGTTGGTCCTAGCTTTTGGCCACTACTGTACAAATTAGAACAAACACTATTGTGTCCATCTTGAAAAAATCTCATGAATTACAGGAATAAGAAATGAAAGAAAAATTGGTCATTACACTTAGTTTGATCCGAACCTGTATGCTGTTATATTTTTAAACAAAATATAATCTGAATTTGAAGAATGTGAAGAACAGGCCGTTACACAAGTGCCAAAATATGATATAAGAATGAAAATAATGCAAAATGTTCAACTATATCTTTAACATGAAGATAATATGCAGACGTCAGTTTTGAAGCATCAGTCCTCAGGATAATCTTTGTATCTTTGTACCTGAGTATTAGTGTTTGCATTCAGGCACAAAGCACGCCACCCAGTTCCCCTGCCCACGAGGCTATTACAACCCTGAGTCGATGACCCACAGCCTTGACAGCTGTCTGCCCTGCCCTTCAGGACACTACTGTGAGAAAGAGAGAATGGCCACTGTATCAGGGAAATGTACTGCTGGTAAGTACATCAACT
The DNA here is from genome assembly GCF_015846415.1 of Triplophysa dalaica. NCBI lineage: Eukaryota > Metazoa > Chordata > Actinopteri > Cypriniformes > Nemacheilidae > Triplophysa > Triplophysa dalaica. The sequence goes on along the minus strand of NC_079550.1, from coordinate 12,459,273 downwards.
GACATTTTTCAGTTAAAATATGTATCATTTTAATAGTGACCTGATGCTAAAAATCATCACCCAGGATGGTTCTGTGTATCTGCTGCATGGAATGCTCAACCCTTTGATCTGGACAACTACACAAATGCTAACTGTCTGTGCCCTGCGTCCTCCACCGGGGGCAGATGCCAGGAAGGCTTCTACTGCCCATCAGGGAGCTCTGAACCTCTTTCCTGCCCTCCAGGAGCCTTTTGTAATGCAACAGGTGACTATTGTCTCTTTATTCAACCTAGTTGTGTTACTGAAATTAAAATGATTGACTTGATCAGGTCTAGCCCTCCCAAGTGGACCATGTTCTCCTGGGTATTACTGCACTAGAGAAGCAACTTCATCAAAACCCAAAGATGGGATCACAGGAAATGAATGCCCTCCAGGAACCTACTGTGGTAATAATAACGGTTTACTTACTCTATGTCATTAAATCCAGTCTCAACAGTTCTTTAATAAACTTGAAATTAAAAATAAAAATTGCATTCCCAGATGAAGGCTCCAGAGCTCCAGAGCCATGTCCTGCAGGGACTTTCTCCCCAGTAGCAGGTCTGGTAAGCCAGGACCTGTGTCGACCCTGCATAGCAGGTTTTCACTGTGAAACCACAGGTCTTCAAGCTCCTACAGGCGCCTGCAGGGAGGGTGAGACAAAGAACAGTCCAATAACTCAGTCATATCTGATAAACACTAAACAAACACTACATCTTTTCAGCCTTTGCACCTTGTCCTTGTGCCTTTTTTGGTAGGTTACTGGTGCCCGCCTGGTCAGATGGATGGCCTAGCTTTACTGTGTCTGGTCGGTCATTATTGTCCTCCAGGAAGTCCTGTCCCAATTCTTTGTCCTTCCGGGACATATCAGGACAAGCAGAAACAGGCGAACTGTACAATGTGTAAATCAGGTAAGATTGTACTTGCTCCAAAGAACATTGGGTTTTATTTAGAACATATGACACACTTACTTTCTCAAATAAATGTATTATGTTTTCCTTTTCTTAACCAGGTTTTTATTGTGACGAGGCATTCGGAGCTGCAAATATGTCTGTTCTGCAGCCTTGTCCAAAGGGACATTATTGTCCTCAAGGAACAGGTTATGCCAAACAATTTCCATGCCCAGCTGGCACCTATAACCCACGTGAGGGCACGGACAGCCAGAGTGCCTGTCTGCTGTGTCCAGCAGGGCATTTCTGTCCAGTTGTGGGACTAGAAGAACCTACAGGTGAGACTGAAATGCAGCTAATACTTTCACAGTAGTGACTTGTGGATTCCCTGTATGTTTGCATTATAAGCCCTGTGCTTAAATGAACTTGTAGGACTCTGTCTGGCTGGTTTCTGGTGCAAACCAGGCTCCGTCTCACCCAGCCCTGTGGACAGTCTTTTGGGTGCTGAATGTCCACTTGGTCACTACTGTCCTAAAGGTGTTGTAAAAATCTTATGAGATATTTTGTGCAGTTAATGGTATTAGGATGGTGTTAAAATAGAAATACAAACATTTAAATCTAATTAATTAAAATGGTGTTTTTTACGCACTGTGTTACTTTCTTACTCCAGGCACTGCCTATCCTGTGCCCTGTCCAGCTGGCACGTGGTCCAACAGCACAAGTCTGAGAAGTGCAGAGGAATGCCAGCCATGCCCTGCAGGGTTTTACTGTGCATCTACTGGTCTTACTAAGCCCACTGGACACTGTTCTGATGGGTATGAGGCCGATTTTATGCAATCTGTTACGGCAATACAGCTGACGAATGTAACCAGCATCACATAACATTATATTTCCCAAAAGGTTTTATTGTGCTGAGAAATCAGAGACACCCACTCCCACCGATGGGATCTCCGGCCAGGTCTGCCCAGAGGGTCACTACTGTCCTGCTGGAGCCACTCAACCTGTGCCATGTGATCCAGGGACTTTTATTACAGTCACTCAGGCATCACAGTGCTGGTCTTGCACAGCTGGATGGTACTGTGTGGATGGCATCCGCCTTCTGTGCCCAGCCGGTTGGTCCTTTTGTCTTTTATCAGTTGGGCTGCTTACTGGATACTTAGCAGGACATACTACAAACACTGCTATTTTTTTTAAGAAACAATTAACAATTGTGACATGTCCTGACCAAAGTACATGTTTAATGTACATGTATAATCAATGGTCTGGCTACCATTCTGTACAATAAATTAAGCATATATATTTTCAGATTTTTAATGGAAAGTTGGTAAAAAGGTTTCTTTTGACTTTCATGACTCTCCTAAATTTTCTATCCCCTTCTATACAGACAATTGTATACTGTGGACAGCATACACATCGCATACTATAGAAATACTTTACACTATTTTTTTAAATCTAGCACAAAAAACTGCATCAAAAGCCACTGAAGGGCCTTGAAATCTCTGCATTGTTTGATGCATTGATATCATTTCCACTGAAACAGGAAATTAGGTCAGGACAAATTGGGTGTCTCTTGTCCTTTTTAAATAGCTAATAGCAGGAGGGACATTAGATTCTAGAGAGCTCTTGATTGGTCAGGAAAATTTGATGAGGTGCTAAAGTGCAGAATGATGTCATAAAAATAGCTAATCCATTTTGATTGAGGTGAAAGACTAAGGGCCAGACTTACTAACAGCTTGCGGCCGCTTCTTTAAGCATAAAAAAACACTGTCTGTATTTACTAAAGACATTCAGTGAAATTTGGGCTGAAAAGGCGTGGACATATTTGTTTTTGCATTTGAAGGAGTTTCCTCTTCAGACGGATTTGATGGTCCAAAGAAGCATGTCTTAAACTCTTTCGCTAATTTGCGCTGCTCTTGGTAGTTTGCGTTGGTCATTATGGTAATGAGATAATGCGGCTGTGTTTTTTTATGTGCGCCTTTGTAAGTAAATCACCCGCAGAAAATTCCAGTCCCGATGGGGCTTCTTTGAGTAGCGCTTATGGCTATCTTGCCCCGTTTAATAAATCTATTTTAAATCATCCAAATATGGGGGGGGGGGCACGGTGGCTTAGTGGTTAGCACGTTCGCCTCACACCTCCAGGGTTGGGGGTTCGATTCCCGCTTCTGACTTGTGTGTGTGGAGTTTGCATGTTCTCCCCGTGCCTCGGGGGTTTCCTCCGGGTACTCCGGTTTCCTCCCCTGGTCCAAAGACATGCATGGTAGGTTGATTGGCATCTCTGGAAAAATTGTCCGTAGGGTGTGAGTGTGAGTGTGTGTGTGAGTGTGTGAGTGCGTGCGTGCGTGAGTGAATGATTAAGTGTGTGTGCCCTGCGATGGGTTGGCACTCCATCCAGGGTGTATCCTGCCTTGATGCCCGATGACTCCTGAGATAGGCGCAGGCTCCCCGTGACCCGAGGTAGTTCGGATAAGTGGTAGAAAATGGAATGGAATCATCCAAATATTAATTTTGTCAATGTTTTGGATTACACTTGTTCTATACTTTATACTAAAAACCATACGTTTTTGATTTCATGGGGACTTTAAATTTAAAACAGCACCAACTGGGAGATATAACACACAAACACATTCACAGTTTATCACAGTAATCTGTTATCTGTTTGCCCATAGGTTTCTATTGTCCTGAGGAAACGGGGTATGAATGGAGACCATGTCCAGCAGGGACATACAGCCCTGATTCTGGCCTGAACACCATGTCTCAGTGTAGGGAATGTGATGCAGGACACTACTGCTCTCTTCAGAACTCCACCTCTGTCTCTGGAGAATGTTCTGAAGGATATTACTGCTCGCGAGGAAACATCTCGCCTCAACCTCTCACACAATCTTTAGGTGATGAGACTGCAACATCACTGTTATCTATTAATACCAACGAACCATATTTAACAGTGAAGAATAAAATACACACACACAAAAAAAGTGTCAACCAAAAATGCTAATTCTCTAATCATTTTCTCACCCTCATAACACACATATGATTTTTTCATCTTTGTAAGTCAGAATTTGATTAACTGATTGTTGTTTGTTAAGGAGAGGGAGGAGCCTGTCCTGCAGGCCACTTTTGTCCACAAGCCACAGCTGAACCCCAGCCTTGTCCAGAAGGCACTTACAGTAGCAAAACCAAACTGGTGAAAGTGGTAAAAAACATTTCTCTACTGTACACTGTACATGTATTAGCATGACATTCACTACTTTATCATTATTCGGTTCTATGTGTTAAGCCCACAGACACTGTTTTCTAACAGGAGGAGTGTTTGCAATGCCCTGCCGGTCATTACTGTGACAGATCTGGGCTGACTGAACCCAGCGGAGAATGCTGGGAAGGTTTTTATTGCAGACAGGAAGCCATACTTCCCAACAACCCGATCACAGATCACAGAGGAGGACCGTGTCCGACAGGTAACTGACAGATCGCCCAATTCAGGGTGGATTAAATACACCCACCTTCCCCTCATACCGGCCCACTTCATCCGGTTCTCTTCTCCATGCGTAGGTTATTTTTGCTCTAGAGGCTCAGCCGCTCCTCAAGTCTGCCCAGAAGGATCCGTCAGCAGTGGAGAGAGGAAGGCCAGCTGCAGCTTGTGTCCCCAGGGGTAGACGCACACTTATGTTCTTATAAGCTCGTGATTATATTTCATTTAGCTCATTATGTAAATACTTAAGAGCATTTAATCTTTAAATTGATATTTCGCCTTAAAATGACATTTCTGTCATCATTTAACCTCTTTCATCTGAAACCTGTATGACTTTCTTTCTTCCTCCTAACACAACGGAATATATTATTCATATTAATAAGAACCACCATTGTTCTGTTACCAAAATTCTTCAAAATACATATTTTTGTGCTGCAGAAGAAAGTTATAAAGGTTTGAAATGACAAGAGGTTGAGTAAATGATGACAGAAATGTCATATTTGGGTGAACTATCATAAGTGCACCATAGGGTCAAAAGTAAACTGTTTTCATTCCCTTATAATTCTGTTCTAGTTTGCATGTGCACTATGTTATCCTTTTCCATTCTCATGCTGTCACATTTCTGTTTCCTGGGGCAGTTACCATTGTCCTGCCAATGGTTCCTTCAGTGAGGGCATTGAGTGCCCAATGGGCCATTATTGTCCTATAGGCACCCATCAACAAAATCAGCACCCATGTCCAGCTGGGACTTTTAATCCTCACACAAGGATGTCCAGCCATGAAGACTGTTTACCCTGCCCTCCAGGTACAATTTCTACAAGCAACTGAAAATCTATCAGGTCTTTTCGCAGTTATATCTGTTATTCTCACAGGGTGGATAATACTTGCCTATTTTTTCACAGCATTTGAGATGCTTTCCCTAGTGCTTTTAGCATCTGTCAAATCTCACCTATGAAAAAATCTAACAAACTTTGCAGGTTTTTTCTGTGAGTCTCCTGGACAAAGTGCTGTTTCTGGACCATGTGCAGCTGGATACTTTTGTCTATCAAAAGCTGTATCCTCTGCACCTTTGGATAGTGAAACAGGTGGCAGATGTCCTCGGGGACACTACTGTCCCTTGGGGTCTCCTGAACCGTGTCCACTGGGCCATTATAGCAACAGCAGTGGGAACACTAAGCGGGTTGACTGTCTGTCCTGCCCTGCAGGTCAATGCTTTTCTTTAATAAATGTCAAATGTCATTTTAGATGTTTTTTTCTCAAGCATTGCTAATCTGTGGATGTTTTTATTCCATGTAGGATTTGCTTGTTCCAGCAGGGGGCTCTCCTCTCCTTCTCATGTGTGTCAGAAGGGCTACTACTGCCCACCGGGTCAAAATTCCAGCCAGCCTGTCAATTACATCTGCTTATCTGGGCATATGTGTCCGACTGGCAGCACCGTGCCTATCTCGTGTCCCCCTGGGACTTATCAGAATTTACAGGGGCAGGTTGGTTTAGAAGGAAGCGTGATCTCCTGTTTAACAAACTTTATTTGAACATATTTAGCACAAAATTTCCATCAGACAAAATATAATGTATAAATGTATTTATTATTTCTATACATTTTTATTCTGCTCATTATTTCACTATTTTATTCCATTCCAGACGGAATGTTCTGTGTGTCCTGCAGGGTTATTTTGTGCCGGGTTAGACACAGAGATTGGCGGAACCTCCACACCTGTACCTTGTCCTAAGGGATATTACTGCCCTCAAGGTACTGTCAAAATTTAGCTGACAACATCATGAGGAACTTAAAGCTTTCTCGCTCTATATTTAATGTAATTTCAACAGGCACAGAGTCAGGAATGAGCTTCCCCTGTCCTAAGGGCACTTTTAACGGTCAGTTAGGACTCTCCAGCGTGAACCAGTGTGTCCCCTGCCCCCCTGGTAAATACTGCAGCTCCTCTGGCCTGGATGCCCCAACGGGTGACTGTTCTCCAGGGTGAGTGAGCTCATTAGTTCCCTCCACTTCTGCAACGTTTGCTCTCATCCACCCTGTCGAATACAATGTTAATCTCTTGGAGTTTGCAGTTTTGTGTGTATCCAGGGTGCCTCGCTATCAGAGCCAGTTGGAGATTCCACAGGAAGCAGATGCACAGCTGGCTTCAACTGCCCGGGGGGTACCAGGCATATGGAGCCCTGTCCTCCGGGCACATTTGGTTCATTAGAAGGTCTTCTTTTAATCAAAGTAGCATATGTAAAATCATACTCATACTGTTAAAAAGTGAATGAAGCACTAATATCACAGATGTTTCAATAGGTGCAGCATCTGTACAGATGTGCCAGTTGTGTACGCCAGGGCAGTACTGCGGTGAAGCTGGGCTGAGTTCACCTTCTGGCCCTTGTAGTCCGGGATACTATTGTACTCTAGGGTCACACTCCCCTACACCTCAAAACTACAATAAATCTGGTAACTGACTACACTCACCTCAGTAATTGACCATTTACAAGGTCATGGGCAAAAGCATCATAAGGGTCATTATTTGAATGTGTTTTAGGATGTGAAGTATCTGGGACGATTCATTCGGTGGAAAATGTTCATCCTCGGATTGAGTTCATTGGGGGTGTCTGTCCTGAAGGGCACTATTGCCATACTGGGAGTACACAGCCAGAACCGTGCCCTCCAGGTAAAGTCAAACAAGAAATTGTAGTGGAGGAGTAGTTTTAATACAAATGTTGTCCATGTTTATAATGTGTTTTTGTTTTCATGGGGGAAAATACATTCAAATCAATAAATAATTAAGGTTTTGACATAAAAAGTCATCGGGGGGAAGTACAAAAAACAATTAAATCTGCCTTCCACTGACTCAGTTTGAAGGCAGATATTATAGTATTGGCTACTAGCATACCCAAATTCTTAATAATACTTACATTAGTTTAACGTATCAATGTAAAAAGATAGACAGTATAATGTAATGAAGATAAATCACTGAAATTCACCTTCAATTGACTTTACCAAAGTACAACTAGCATTAAAATGAAATCTATATTTAGCAAAATACTACAAAATGTATGACCATTTCTCATCTGTGTTCAACCAAATGAACTCTCAGTGTTTCACAGGTACCTTCCTGGGCCGACGCGGTGCTACATCTGAGACAGACTGCCGTCTCTGTACCCCTGGATCCTACTGCCCGGATTGGGGCCAGATCTTGGTAGAGCTCCTCTGTCCTGAGGGCTGGTTCTGTCCGGCTGGTTCTGTAACAGGACATCATCCTGGTAATATGCAACAGTGACGCATCAGAAATCCATGTTGTCCGCTGTGGGCAACTGAGGCACTGTATTTACAGAGTAGCCATAAATAGACAAAAGCAGTGTCTACTTCCTTCTGCCATTTATCTTTCTGACTAGCCACAGCATCTTCACAGGCTTGCTCTAGTGCTGTCTGAATTATTCAGCACAGTTGCCATGAGCTGTCTAGACGTAGCCTATTTATATACTGCCATTCCTTTACCTTTACGGTCTGTCTGCTTAGACCGTCAGTGTCTTCCTGGTCACGCTTGTCCGCATGGCACCGTCGAACCAACCATCTGTCCACCTGGTACTTATCAGCCTCTGCCTGTACAGGCTTCCTGTCAACCGTGCCCAGCAGGTAAACATCGTATTTATAAATCAGGACATGTCTAATATATATAAATGAATAGGTAAAACGTGCTGTAGTATTTGTTTTGCATGTTACTAATATACATGGTTTTTATTCCTTTAGGGTTCTACTGTTTAGAGGGTAGCTCCGCCCCCTTGCTCTGTCCAGCAGGTACTTTGAGTATGATCGAGGGTTTGGCCTCTCAGCTGGACTGCGCTCCATGTCCTCCTGGGTTCTACTGTAACATCAGCGGTCTAACCAGGCCTTCAGGAGTCTGCTCTGCAGGTCACCTGCACAAAGATCAGAAATTCCCATTAGTCTGTTCTAGCGGCATGTCTTTTTGTTTAAAACCTGTTTTTTATCTTAAAGGTCATTTCTGTTTATCTGGAGCCACAGAGCCTACCCCAGTCTCAAAGATTTATGGGGATATCTGCCCAGCAGGATATTACTGCCCTGAGCAGAGCGGTACTCCTTCACCCTGTCCTGTTGGGTTCATTTGTAAAGACAAGGGTGGGACCTCTTTTAATAACTGCACCCCTTGCCCTCCAAGTAGATATTGCATTGCGCCGGGATCCTCTAAGCCTTCAGGTTAGATCAATCGTAGGGTATTAAAGTCTTTCACACTTACTCTTCACAATAAAGTTTTCCTAGTGAAATACAAAATGTTGTGTAATAGACATCCTACGCATGAATTTTGACATCGAGTGATAGAAAGTTGCTGAATAAATCACATAAATGATCTTGAAGGTAATGTTGAACTATTCTCTTCTCGGGCAGGTTTTTGCGCTCCTGGCCACTATTGCATTGGAGGTGCACATACTCCAGCGGCCCAGGCCACGCCCTCTCAACAAAACTGCTTTTGTGACCACATACCAGTGCCACTCCTCCAGAAGTATGAGCTTTGTCGTAAGAAGCAGAACTTAACCTGCTCAATTCACACTCCAGGTATGTTTTCATTTATTATTCCCACTGCATTCATGCTATGAGTATGTTAAGGCTGCTTGACACTTTATTCAAGTAGATGCTGCGGATGTATGGAGTGCTCTGGGTCTCAGGCCTATGTCCAATGAAGCCCAATCTGAACTTTATAGAGAATCTCCACAGCATATCACGCACAAATGTGATGGCTTTAAAGGAGACGTTTGTCCCATAGGTAAACAATGCACATTTTTCATTTTTGAATCAAAATATGTTTTTATGGTATTTTGCACATATATTGGCATTGGCACTCAATTTGAAATCTAAACCTCAGTGAATCTCCTCCGCAGGATCTTATTGTCCTGTGGGTTCATCGCTTCCTCAACCATGTGATGGAGGATTTTATTGTAATGAGAGTGGACTGCACATCCCTGTGGGTCTATGCTTTCCTGGATCCTACTGTCCCACAGGCTCTTCAGATCCCAATGCTGTGCTCTGTCCTCCTGGACACTTCTGTCCCCGAGGCACACCATTACCCCTACCCTGCCCGCAAGGGACCCTAAGATGTAAGTAAAGTTACACTACCAGAAACCATATGGGACGTGGATATTATAAAAATTCTACAGAGAGGCTCAAATGTCTATCTGCATTTCATCATGACGACATACACATCTGCAAATGCCATTTAAAATCCTATTGCAGTCTATTACAGATGGTTTGCCTTTTAGCATTTTGCTTTCCATTAACCAACTAAAAAACTTTTAAAGATATTTCTCTCAATCATTCTGTAATCGGGCAAGTCACTTTATGCTTTACCTTTGTAGTTTGAAGCATTTTCCAGTATTTTCACTGTATAAATACCCAACAGACTCTGCTGGGGGAGCGAGTGTAGAGGACTGCCAACAGTGTCCACCTGGATATTTCTGTGAGCAGATAGGCCTAACAGAGCCCTCAGGTTTGTGTTCAGAGGGATTTTACTGTCCTGGAGGACAGAATTCATCCAGACCACCAGAGTATATGTGTGACGCAGGTCACTTCTGTGAAAGGGTAAGAGTTGCCATACCTGAGAAGAAGCTCATGTTTCAGACAATAGCTAAAACGATAATTGATTTTTCATATAATCACACTTGGTTGTTTGGCATTCTTTAACAGCCCTAAGCATTAACAACATAAGCATTAGCAACATTAGCATGTTTGATACTATTGCCACGTTTGTCCTCCATTATCTTTTTTTTAACCTATTTTTGATTAACAAAAACTGAATAAATCATAATCAGATTAGCGTTCAGGAATGTGTACGTATAACAATAAACACTGTACCTTACAACAAATAAGCTTTAAACATAATCATAAGAAAGGTAGACATTTCTGTTTAAACTTAGCATGTATATTCTAATATAATAATACAAATATTACAAATATATACTGTTTATATTTGCACCATTTAGGATATGTATATTTAAAACACATTTGTTGCTAAGGCTTAAACAAAAAGGTTGGTCATACAGAATATGTTTTATTTTTCATGTGAAACTCAAGTGAGGAAAAAGGCAAATGCGCCCCCTATAGACGTTATTATGAACAGACATAAACAATTAATGGTGTACTTCTATACCATTGAGACTAGAGATGAATTTCTATTTACAAAATGATTAACAAATATAAGTTATTTAATAAACCTATTAAAATGTTTAAATTACTTTTATGCAAAATTCAATGCAAACATTATTATCAACATGACTTTTTTTCATAAATGACCTTTCAGAATTGTTCTTACATGAAATATAATGCTACATTTACTAATTTATGAAATTTCTATCACCATCTCTCACACTACATTTATAAATGTGTAAGAGTTGCAGTGTGTGCTTCATACAACTTTGACTAACATCATTGCTGCTTTCAGGGAAGTGTAATGCAGAGGCCGTGTTTCCCAGGTAGCGTCCAGCCCAGTAAAGGCCAACTCAAATGTGAGCTGTGCCCTTCCCGCTTTTTTTGCCCTGAGAACGGTAAGTGTAATTTTACAATAAATTACCAAACAGATTACCTTATGTGTTTGCTTATGTATATTTTCTTATTCTAGCTATGACATACCCAATCCAATGTCAGGCTGGCTTTTATTGTCCAGTTGGGGCAGCCAACCAATATCCATGTCCATCTGGGAGTTATGGGAACCATTCTGAATTGTCTCATTCATCTGAATGCACTCTGTGTGACCCTGGGACCTATTGTATGGGGTCAGGTATGACAAATGATTATTGTCCCCAGAGAGAGCATGTCAATCTTGTGTGGGCATTTGTATTTGCAGTTGATATTTATTCATCTGTCCAGGAAATGTTTCCCCGACTGGCCCTTGCTGTGCAGGTTTCTTGTGTTTGGGAGGCGCATCGGTTCCGTCACCAACCGATAATGAGACTGGAATGCCTTGCCCTTCTGGTTCTTACTGTGCTGCTGGAAGTTTTGCTCCTGTACCTTGTCCTAAGGGCACATTTAGGTGAGACATAAAAACACAATAAAAATGAGACCTGATCACCAACATTTTATCTTTTAATTCTATAAATGAAATGTAAAACAGATTTTTTTTATGTTAAATGAATTTTTTATAGCAATCAGCTTCAACTGTCCATGCTTGGTCAGTGCCAAAACTGCACACCAGGGTTTTACTGCTCAAAGCCAGGCCTGACATCAGTCAGTGGACCCTGCTTACCAGGTCGCCATCTCATTGTTTACTTTTTCCAGACATTTTGTAATCGCTGACCAGACATCTTTGTTTCATGTTTGATTTTCTTTTCTTACAGGGTTTTATTGCAGTGGGGGATCTCCAACCGCAGCTCCTGTATCAGCCGTGTTTGGCAATGTTTGCCCTCCAGGTCACTATTGTGAGATTGGGAGCGCTGTGCCAACCCCCTGTGCAGTGGGCAGCCAACGCTCTGATACTGGAGGAAAGGGTGCAGAGGACTGCATGCCTTGCCCTGGAGGTAATTGTCTATTCTGGAAATCTTTGTTGGGTGCCTGCAGGGTAATGCTTCCTTGGGCCACCAGCGTTTATTAGTCAAATTAATTCTGCACTTGTTTGGTAGAGCACTTCTCATAGAAGGATGGACCTTATTGTGTTGTTCAGGGCAGTTCCAGGATCAGCGAGGGCAAAGGGATTGTAAACCCTGTCCTCCCGGATTCCACTGCATCAGCTTCACACAGGACCTCACTGGGGTCAGCACACCTCTCATCTGTCCTAAAGGCTTTTTCTGCCCCAATGAAACTCAACCTGGAAACCCAGTTCCTTGTCCTAAAGGAACATACAGTGATTCTGTAGGCCTTCTGTCAGCAGGTGATTTATTTTCTCCTTAATAAAATGTACATTATATAATCAACATAACGTTTATTTATTCTGAAGATGCTTTAAAAAGGTAATTTTCCGGAGGATCTATTGACAGAAATCCAATATAATATACATGACTATGTCTTCAGAGGTGTATAAATCGCTTAAATTATTAAGTTTATGTATTTATTACCTTAGAATTTTGATCTACATACACACGGGTCCCCTTACATGGAATTGATCATGTTGTTTCTACAGTAGCCCTAAACGGACAAACTGCTAGGGCACATTTGTAAATTTGTTATCTCATGTGGCAGAGGCGAAAACTTGATGACATATTTGTACTGTGTCAGCCACTATAGTGCTAAGAAAAGGAGATATGGCTTGTGCCATTGGTTGCAATTCGCAACATCACCACTAGATGCCGCTAAAATCTCCACATTGCTCCTTTAAGGCTCTTGGCATTTTGATCTCATGACAGTTGGAAAAAGCTATCTTTCTTTCACCCTTCTTGTATTTCTTTACAGAGCAGTGCTTAGTGTGTCCTGTGGGCTATTTCTGCGCCTCGGATGGACTCTCTAAACCTTCTGGACCCTGTGCTTCTGGATTTCTCTGTTTTATTCAGGCCACAGTTCCCAACCCCATTGACAACAGCACTGGCACATTGTGTCCACCAGGGGCACACTGCCTTCTAGGACTAAGAGCAGGTGTTGTGTGAATGAGCAGTTTAGCCCCGTTCGAATTCCCTTTAAGATGACATTAAGATAATAGCATTGCAGTAACTTATAAGGAGCAGTTCACCCATAAATGAAAATTCTGTCTCATTTCCTCGCCCTCAAATTCTGTATCAATTTCTTTGTTCTTATGAACACAGAGAAAGATATCTGGAAGAATGCTTGTAACCAAACAGTTCTTGCCCACCGTTGACCATCATTGTAAGAAATGATAAATGTATTTGTTCTGTAGAACAAAAAGAAGAAGAATGTAGGAAAGCAAACAGTTCTGGGGCACTATTAATATTGTATTTTTTCCTACTATGGTATATTTATTTGCATTTAAATTTATGTATTTGGCAGACGCTTTTATCCAAAACGACTTGCATTGCATTATACTAAACATTTGTATCAAAGTATGTGCAATCCCCCCTGGGATCGAACCCACGATCTTGGCATTGGTAGCACCATGCTCGCTCCACTGAGCTACAGGAAAGGTGATGGTAGTCAATGATGGCCCAGAAATGTTTGTTGACAAGCATTATTCCAAATAACTTTTTCTGTGATCATCAGAACAAAGAAATTTATACTGATTTGGAACTCGAGGGCGAGGAAATTATGAATTTTTATTTTTGGGTGAACTGTCCATTTAAAAAGCACTGATAATTGCTAGAGATGTTGAGGTGTTGTCGTCTTATGTTATCTTATTGCTGTATAGGTGAATGCTCAGCAGGCTATTACTGTGACTGGGGCTCCAGCAGCCCAGAGCAGAGTCTCTGTCCTGCTGGCTTCTATTGCCCCACAGGCACCCCAAAGCCTCTGGCCTGCACTTCAGGCACTTTCAGCTCAATCATGGGAAACAGCCAGAGAGAAAACTGTGAGCCGTGTCCAGTAGGCTTCTACTGTCAGGGTGAGTTTGTGTTTCTGTCAGTCTTTCTGTCATCTACTTATTTTTGCATAAGAATGTTACACAACCTACCGTCGCACTGTACCTATCAGTATTTGAACATTAAGAAAGAAGTTGTTTATTAAATAATCAATTTGGTTTTGAATTTACAATACAAACCCATATTTTTCAACAGTGTATTAATTTTCTGTATCAGATATATTTTTAAAACATTTGAAGCTTTACTTCAAATGAAACAGCCTTCACTGTCAACAGTTTTGCTGGAACAGATTTGACTTATAAAATGTAATATTTATATAATATATATGTATACTAAGTCTATAAGAATCTATCATGTTCCTTTGAAATGCAGGGGAAGGAGTGGCAGAGCCCCTTCTTTGTCCACCAGGGCATTTCTGCCCCTCAGGTACATCACAGGGCACTCAGTTCCCATGCCCTCCGGGAACATTGCAGCCTCTTTCTGGTGCAGTCAGTACTGAACAATGTGTGCCATGTCCTTCGGGTAAGACTGACCACTGTTCCCTATTTTGTCATGAAAAAAATCACACAGCTTGGGGAAATTGTTGATATTATCTATTTCACTCTGATTTACATGTTATAGGCAAGTTCTGTGCTCATCATGGTCTCACAGAGCCTACAGGGAGTTGCCAGGATGGGTATCATTGTCCCTCAGGCTCCTCCAGTCCCAATGGTACTGGAAATGAGGTAACCTTGTTATTAAGGGACCCTTCTGACAAATGTTTACTTTCTGATTTATACAAACGTTTATTTTATAACTCAATTTATTCTGCGGAAGAAGCTAGGTTGTAATAACATGAGAGGCATTTACAAAAGTGTCAAATCGTTGCTGTCCTTCTGAAACCTCATATCTCCATATTTAACGGTTTTATTTTTTGTCATAAATCATTATTGGTCACCCTCTATGCAAATTTTTTACCAAAAGTAAGTAGCAACTTTGACAGCACAATATTTAATCATTTAAAAACTACAGTGTTTTTTTCCATTTCCCCCAAGAACAGCAAATTTACACTATTTATTTGGAAAAATAGCAATGAAATATATTTAATTAAATGCTAGGTGGTTTAACTATAACCGTTATGTAAGTGGTACATTTTATTCTCCGGATTATTTTAATAGCAAAAATATTAAGGGGCATGCTTTGTTTTTTAGAATTACTCTTTATCTAGCACATATAATGTGTTCAATGAAGGTTAAACTCATTTACAATGTGTGATTTACAGAATAAATCTACTGGCAACAACATGTGCCCAGCTGGTCATTATTGTCCAACTGGTATCGGCTCGCCTCTGCCGTGCCCTGCGGGAACCTTCTCTAGCTCCCCGGGGTTAAGTGGGGCTGAGCAGTGCGAACAGTGTCCTCCTGGGTTATTCTGTGAGGAGCCTGCAATGGTCCATCCCTCAGAAGCAGCTCTGTGTGATGCTGGGTAATCATATAGAGTCATCTAATAGCCATACACCTACACCCACTTGAGTTCAGCCAGCCTGCTGCGTTTATGTGCTGCTAATGGATTTTAGTGGATACATTTGTATTATTTCAGATGTTAGCGATTAATGTTCCATTACACATGAAATTGTTATTTACATTAACTGTTACAGAAATCTAAAAGTTACATAAGGCAGATGAGAAGAGAAATGGCATTACAAACTAGACTTTCAAATCCATTTGAAACCACTGTGTACTTTGAACATTTATGTTCTTTAGAGCATTTCATATTTTAAGTGGTTTTAATGGACATTTGAGGAATTAAAAACACTTTTCTAAAACTCCATTAGAATCACCCAGGGGAACATATTAAACACAAATTGACCCAACTTGATTCCAAAACTAAAAGCTCTGTCTTCATACAGATATGTGTGCATCAATGGTAGCCGTAGTGCTCGACCGGTCGATGGACTACAAGGTTACATCTGCCCCAGCGGACATAGCTGTCCTATTGGTGCTCCACTAGAGGTGCCATGTGAGCCTGGCACGTACAGCAATGCACCTGGGGCATCCCACTGTCTCTTATGCCCAGCTGGCACAATGTGTCCTTTTCCTGGCACACAGGAGCCTTTACCGTGTCCTATGGGTCAGTAATCTAATGATGACTGAGTATTCTTGTCAAACTTTCATCATATATTTGATGTTTCCTCTGCTATGCATAATTTTGTATTGCTACATCTGTTTTCAATCAGGTCATTATTGTCCTAGTGGCACTGCTATGGCTGTGCCCTGCCCGGTTGGCACATTGGGTCAGATTACCAGGGCTCAGTCTGATGCTGCGTGTGTGTCCTGCCCTACCGGCCTCTACTGCGGTTTACCTGGTTCATCACAACCACAAGGTCCGCTGTCATTCATTGGTATTTAAAAAACAAAATGTATACAGTTTATAATACACAGGAGCTGAATAACTCAGATTGCTTTGATCTCATAGGTCAATGCCAGCAGGGTTATTTCTGCCAAGGAGGGTCTGCATATCCTGCTCCTTTGAAGATGTCTGGATATCTCAGAAATGGCCCATGCCCACACGGTCACTTTTGCCCTTCTGGTACCCTGATGCCACTGCCTTGCCCAGTGGGCACCATTCGTAACCTCACTGGTAAGTCACTAATGCTTGCCTTCTTGACAGACAAAAAAAAACGAACCCTCTCTCTTGCTCTCAACAGGTAGTGGTCTAGCTTTTGTTGCAACCAGTAACTTTGTATTGGCACCCATTGTATTATTGCTCCTTTATGATATATCGTTTATTGCTCCCTAAACTCTGCTAAATGACTAAATGTAAATGTAAATGTGCAGACAATTTTACATTAAAGAAAATTAAGAGTAACATTTTAAAGCAATTCAGCATAGTTATTACACATATATTGTACAGTTATAATATATACTGTAAGCATGCTGAATAATTGTTTAGATTTAGCAAAATATACAGCATTAGGATACAGTAAATAAGCCATCAAATGAGATTGATTTCGGCATCGTGCAAAGCAATAATGCACAGATTTAAAGTCAAAGTTTGCTTTATGGTCAATTCTGCCACATGTACAGTACATGCATATAGAGGATTGAAATTGCGTTACTCTCAGACCAATGGTGCATACAAATAACATTACACAGAATAAAAAATATATATATAAATATATGGGGATTAGTGTGGGGTCATATTTCAGTTATTCTATTAAATTATTTAAAAGCTGCCCTACCAATGTTCTCTGGAACTACATCAATGTTTTATTATTTACCAGTTTCTTCCTTTGTTTACCAGTACGTATTGTTTTGTTTCATAATGAAACCCAGGGGGTTACTCCATAGAAAGCTGTCTTCCCTGCCCGGCCGGTCACTACTGTGCGAGTGAGGGCCTTGATTCTCCAACTGGACCTTGTGCTGCAGGCTTCTACTGCCCTTTAGACTTCTCCTCCACCACCCCCCACGCCTTCCTCTGCCCCAAGGTCAGTTCATCTTCTCATACATCTTCTGTACCTTTATAACTGAATCTAGCGTGCCTGACTGACAGGGTCATTCTCTCTCAGGGTCATTACTGTCCCTTGGGCTCTCCTCTGGCTCTGCCCTGCCCCACGGGACAATACCAGCCTAATCCAGGCTCTGACACCTGCATCCCCTGTCGTCCAGGCTACTACTGTGAGGAGGCAATTATCGGAGACCCGCGGCCTTGCCCGCCACACTCCTACTGCCCTGCAGGTACTATCTAGCTGTGGATAAGTACAAAATAAAAAGGAAATCCAATTATAGTAAAACATAAATGGATTAAATAAATTAATAAAACTCTGGTATTTAAAACACAATACTGTAATGAAATCTAATATTATTCATGCTATAAATGCATTAAGTCAACAGAACGTATAATGTAATATAGGGCAATAGTGTATAAAAATCATTTTACTAGACGCTTCTATCCAAAAGAGTTAGGGAGCAATAAGCGAATAAGGTAGTTGGTTGAATTGTTACTTTAAGACATAGACATTGTTTATGGCATTGGTTCATATCATCATATCATCATACCATCATATGGTTATGATATTAATGTTTAACCTTCCTGTTAAATTTTTGACACTGGCAAGATTCTAAATATCACTAATATTAACCAATTACCACTTTTATTCGTCTTGTTCATCACATGATGCATCATCACTTTTGCTGTCAATGGTTCATCTGCAGCCACTATGGTTCCACAGCCCTGTCCCAATGGCACATACACTCCTTCTGAGGCAGGGGGTCTGCAGGAGGAGAGAGAGTGCTTGCCCTGCCCACCAGGAAAATTCTGCAGGTACTTTAGGGAATCACAAATCAGTGCCATGTTCAGTACTTGTTATACACATTATACTGTTTCATGCTATAATATTTACATCATAACGTGCTATGTACATATGTATGTCTGATAATTGCACAGGGCTGGCAAGGTCAAAGGTCAGTGCGCTGCTGGTTATATATGCTTCTCTGGCAGTTCAGAGTTCACCCCGCAGTGTAACGTTCAGCTCAACAGAGATCATTGTGAGTGGGGTGTGCAATGTGCTGGACCCTGTCCTGCTGGTATGTTGATCAGGTTTATGTACTATATATATGGAAAATGTGTTTATGTGATCAGATTTACAATTTAGACTGTGTACTCAGTTTATTATTGTTGAGAGTTTACTGTTGTTTGTTTGGGAAGGATTTTATTGCCCAGAGGGAACAGAAGAGACTTTAACTTGTCCTGCTAACACTATAAGACAAACCCCTGGAGGAAGTGATGTACATGACTGTCTAGTCTGTCCTCCAGCGCACTGGTGCAAAGAAGGTAAGTATAGACATAACATAAATAATGGTGAGAGAGTGAGTAATCTGAACCAGTCTTGGGTCGATTGATTCAAAAGAAGAATGAAACAAATCAAGATTTTTTTCTTTTTCCTCAAACAGGTGACCCGGTCCTACACATGTGTCCACCAGGCTATTTTTGTGACGGCATAGCTGATTATGAGTCTGAGGGGAGGCCGGGGCCCAGAGAATGTCCTCTGTTCACCCACAGACCCACACCTGGGGCAGGAAGCAAAGGAGACTGTCTCATCTGCCCTCCTGGCACCTTCTGTAATTCCACAGGTATCTGATATGCTATCTGACAACCTTATATGGTCCTCATGGTCAAAGTTATTAACATGATGTTATTTTATTGTCTCCAGGACTCATCGACTTCTCAAGCTTTCTCTGCCCTCCAGGTCATTGGTGTAGCGGGACAGGTTTCCCAGTGCTTTGCCCTGCAGGCACCTTTAGGGCACAGCCGGGGGCTGCTTCTGCTAGCCAGTGTGAGCTTTGTCCTCCTGGAACCTACTGCCCAGACCCTCGCACCACAAGCCAGGCTAATACAGCAGGCATCCCTTGCCGAGCTTCTTACGAATGCCCCACAGGTGGGCTGGAAATCAGTTTTATTTGTAGCGTATATTCGCATTTTAAAGTGCAACACCCTCGGACAACACGATCTTCTGAGAACAAAGTGTTATTGCAATTCACTGTTCAGGTTCAGTGATGGAGATCCCCTGCCGAGCTGGTTCATACTGCGGAGCTCAGACAGGTGTGCCCACGCCATGCCCTGCAGGTTACTTTTGTCCTGAAAGATCTCACACCTACAGCTCACCACAGCAAGTGTAAGTTTAACTTGTCCTTTGCAAATCTAAACCAGCCTATACAATTCTACCAACTCAAAAGTGTAACATTGACTTGAAAGTGATTTCTAAGCCAGCAGTGATAGATACTTTGGGGTTTGTGTTGGCAGGTGTAGCTTTCCATATTACTGCCCAGCCAACAGCTCTGTTATGCTGTACTGTGCTGACGGCTGGATGCCGTCGAACACCGGAGGGTTGAGGACGTCTCAGGAGAGCAGCTGTGTGATGTGTGTGGCCGGCACTTACCGGCCCAGTCTGTCTTCTCATCTTAACTGTCTCCTGTGCCCGCCAGGATATCACTGCCCACCAGGTCAGCACTTGCTTGTGGACTCCAGTGACAATTTGTGTTCATAAATAATCAACTAGGAATGCACAATATATTCAAATAATCTGTCAAAACTGAATCAGTTTTCAACAACACAAGCATATTTGAAAGAACTAAAATCTTAATATTAAAATAAATTTAATTGAGCAATATAAATGGTAGCGTTTCACAAATATCAAGCCTTATTTGTAAAACATGAACATTTCTGTAAAGCATTAATGAGACCATTTGTCCATAAATTGTAACATTCATACTTAAAAGTGTAATTTTATGTACGCATGATTTTGTGTCCAAGGCTCACACCATTTTAGTGGTCAGCACTGTCCAGTGGGGTACGTTTGCCCGCAAGGCACATCAGAACCTATTCCGTGCCCTCCTGGATCATATGGAAACCGTTCTGGTGCCGAATCACAGGAGGATTGTCACAAATGTCCACAGAGAACCTTCAATCACCTTCATGCCCAAAGAGCATGTTTCCCTTGTGGGAGCTCGTCCACTTCGGCTGCTGGTCAGACCACATTATAACAATTCAATGGAGTGCAATTCAAAGCGATCACCGCTCAGCTTATATCATCTTTCCATTTCATAGGAGCATCCTCTTGCACATGCATAGGCAAGAACCGGGCGTTTCAGCACTCGGATGGCTCGTGCTTGTGTAAAACAGGGTTTGTCTTCTATAATGAACTGGACTTCAAAAGCTCCACTGCTGACAGTGAGTTTGACTGTCAGCCTGAGGTGAGATATGTGCACTCAATCTGAGAGTGTCCCATTTAGATCCATTTCTTGTGTGATAAAACCATACACTGTGTAGGCCAAGAAGCGCTGTTGGGCGGGGCAGGTGAGACTGGCATCTACGCTGGAGTGTGTTGTACCATCTACCTACTCTTGTAACGTGACGTGCGGACCCCATGGTGGGAGTCTGGATGTTGGGATGGGCATGTGCGTCCGTTCATTTGAATATTGCATACTGCATCACTGTTTGCAAGTGTAATTGTGTCTTTTTTGTGAAGTTAAAGTGAGATTTGTTTTACACAGCTGTAACTGTGAGAGGTATGTGTCCGTTGAGGAGCTGTGTAACTCTTCATGTCTGTCCACACTGCCCGTGATGTCTGCCAGGCTGCTCAATGATGGACAGCTACTACTGAGAATCAAAGGCTCAGATGAAAGCAGGACCTGGAGCAGGGTGAGCTCTGGGCCAGACTCTCTTTAATAAATCTGGTATCAGGATGATCTTTGCATGCGCTAGGAAAGTACTTCTATAGCTAGGGAGCATCAATGGTTACGCCTCTTGCCAAGCAACTGTAGTCTCAAGATTCCTGACGTGATGAAATTATTTTGATGTACTTATTGCACAGTTGTTTCCTTCATCAAACAGAAAATGGTAAATGTACTAGGACCTGATGTCCACGTCAAGAACATTGGCAAGATCCACTTTGTTCAGTTTGCGCCTGATGGAGTGTTTGGATGGATTTTGAAAGACATTCTTCTCATTGATTCTTTACTGACAGGTACAGAAGTTGTAGTTTTTGACCGTTGTCAATTGTGATTGCGTGTCTGGCCGTCCACAAACTCTATTATTTTGCCTAAGCCTAACAGTTGTAAACCCACAACTCAGGATCTGCCTGTACAAATGAATTATTTAGTGTCATTGTCCAACATGAACGTTTAACATGGCGATGTTTTCATCTAGAACGTGTCGAAATTCTGGAGAAAGATTTAAGGAGAAAAAGAGATGCTGATCAAAATGAGATTTTTAGGCATAATCCACGCATTCCAAATCCTATAGCCTGTCTGTCCCCGAAAGACATGCTCATCTTTCAGCTCACTATCAACCACACAGGTTTGTTACTGTCGAATACAAAGTCATAATGCTGTAAAGAATGTCTAACATATTGTTGCTGTCAGCAGAGACCTTGTATGTCCTTATCTCGGATATTGTCTTTCATGAATGATTACTGTTGGTCCCCCTTTAGGTCTGTTTATAACATTTAAACAATTAATGTACTTTTTAAATAATTAAACACAGTCAAGGTAGTGTGTTTTTTAAAAGTTTTTTACCCGACGGCAACAACATTTTGGTTTTTGGCAGCTGGTTTTGAAAGTTCACCAGTATTAACCAGTCTGAAATTCCTACAGGTCTGAGCTGGCCTGTCCATCAAGGTTGTACAGTCCTTATAATAACAACGTAAATGTAGTATGCATGTTATCAAAGATATTAATATTAACAAGATGCTTCACTGCCATTGAAATGAATGGGGAGGAACGCAACGCTCAACATGGCTGACCTAGCGAAGCTTTGCGCATGCATAGTATCTAAAGCAACATAACAAATAATGTTTTTAAGTGCAATTTGAACATAGGAAACAAATGTTATGGTACAGTTTACGTCATATTTAAATGTTGTGCCGGTGTTGTAGAAATATCAGTATTCCCATTCAAGGTTTGTTTGAATTATGTAATAACTGCCCGGAGGCGCATTGCAAAGATCGCCGCTTGGTGACAAGACTTCCCTAAACAGACTTTGATGTTAAACGATCATTTAGGCCGCCAGCTCAGCCACTTCCCAGTGTACCAGAAAGATCATCTGTTCAGCAGCAACCCTGGCTGGGACTTTGGTGCTTTCAGACGTCTACAGCATCTCATCAAACACACACAGCTGAATTCCACCAGGTATGTATATAGACAGTTTAGATCCCATCTCGCTTTTACCAAAATCTATATCTGATTCCATTGATCTCATCAGATTTGCACACGTGTTCATGGAACCGGGCAAGTATGTGTTTGTGGATAACGCAGTGTCCGACTGGAGTCTGATAGTTGTGGTGAGCGAGCGGGGCTCAGAGTGCAGCCCCTCCAAAGCTGCTTTCCAGCCCGCGACCCCTGCGCAACTAGTGCGACACGGCATCATAAAACAACAGAGTTTAAATCTGCTTCCAGACTGGGGGATCATCACGGGTAAGCCAAGTACTCGCTGTGATTTGCTGTGAGTGTACAAGAACATACTGTAACCATGTCATATTTTATGTTTCTCCAAAGGGTGTTTATCTCTGCTGGTGTTGCTGATTGTAGTGTTGACAACTTCTGCCCTTGTCTTGAGACCTAATCGAGCAAACCTCATAGCTCAGGGGAGGCGAAACCCAAATGGCGGAGTTTGGGTGAACCAAAGGTTCCTTTAGAATATGTTTATAATACAGGCTGGTGAGTCAAATACCGCTTGTTTTAGCACTTGTTTAAGTACAATTTCAATCAGGAGTACAAGCTGTTTTTTGTTCTTTTGATTTATATTGGTTTGCAGTATGGACGGCTGTGAGCCTTCGGGTCTCAGAGGGATAGGAGTGGGAGCTGAATCAGAGGAACCTGCTGTGTGCAAAGGAGGTAACTGACATTCAAGTGTCAGACACACGATAAAAATACAAACTTTCTTCTGTTGACTCTGTTTTCTAACTTGTGTAGGTTTCAAAAATACGCTGATGGAGCTTGAGGAGTTCAATGTGAAAACACTGTATGACAAGTTAGAAGATCAGAACTTACACCTTGCATCCCAGCTGGCAAAGCATCGTAAAGATACGCAGGACTTCTACAGGAACATGTGTCAGCAGATTGATGCTCTGAGGGTCAGAAAACGTATAGATCCGATCAGAACATTCTTTGTAGTTTCCTATGATGTTGTGTTAATAAACGCATCTTGTTTGTAGGACACACTAGAAAATATGGAACCCTCAAAGATGAACCAGCTGAAAAATATGCTGGATAATGAAATGCTGATCAGAAAAGAAAGCACTCATGGTAAGTTTAAATGCATTCTCAAAAGTCACATGTCCGGTACGTGTGGTGTAACGTTAAGTTTGATTTCAGCAGAACCATGGATGGGGTTGATGGGAAATGTGCTGAAGTCTTTAGAAGCGGTCATGTTCAGGATGAATGGAGATGTACTGCAGCAACAGGACAGCATGGCTTCAAACTGCCACAGAGAAAGTGAACGTCACACTGGATACATTCAAGTTAGTCATTCAAAGACATCATTGGAACAGTTCGTCCATACATGAAATTTTTTCTTATCCTGAGGTCATTTTGAACCAGTACATACTTGTATTCTTTCTGTGAGGCACAAACTATGTAAATGAATGACACTTGCTTCTGTGGATCACAAACAAATATATTTTATAGATCATTTGTACCCAAACAACATTGGGCACCATTTTATTCAATTGTATGTTCACAAAACCAATGATACATTTCTCAAAATATCTTCTTTTGTGTTCCACAGAAGAAAGAGTCATATACACGTGAATGCCATGAGGTTGAATAAATGATGGCAGAATTATTATTTTAGGGGAACTATCCCTTTTAATTGTCTCATTATTACTTCTAGATCATGACATTATAATCTTCCCATCCAGTGAGCTGAAAATTCAAGTTAAAGCATTGTTAAAGGATCCAGTCTTTGGCTGTTGTAGAGGCTTTGATTATGGTTTGGGGGGTTTAACAATAGATATTCATGTCAGCGGCTCTTCCTCTTCTCAAAGGAAGACCTTGTTTCTTTTTTGGCATATCCCTGTGGGCTTAGGTTATTAAACACACTCGGAATGGTGACATTATGTACCCGAGATGTAGAAGGGTGTAGTCCGACCCAGCCGTTCTCAGTAGTCCTTGAAAACCAAATTTAGTTAAATACAATACCTTGGTTGGCACTGAACTTTGAGCTTTATCATTTTGCAGGAATTGTTTATGCTCTAACAGCAACATTACACACTAACTAATGACAATAAAGTTGAATCTAATCATCATCTAATCTAATATCTAACTAAAGGTTGAAAATGGGATCGCGGGGAACGTGATCTTTAAATCATTGAAGATTCTTTCGAAATGTTGGTCATTAAGTTTGTTTTCTTCTTATTGAACAGTTTTCCCCTGTAGACATGACAGAACTCAAAGATAAGATGGAAACATATCCATGCTACCGTACCTCCGGTCAGAGTACCGTCCGCTGCGTGAGTGAAGAGGAACTGGCCAAGTTTGTGTGTCTGACGCCTCTATCCAAAACACTGCTGGAGATAAAGGAGTCACTCCAGATGCTTGTTCACACACCCAGTACAGAGGAAGGTTAGTACACATAATTTCAGTTTTTAATATCTTTTATTCTCAGTGAGCAACAACAGTAGTAGAAATTAGCGTTGAATTTAAACTATTATGAAATAACTTAGAACGGGAAAATGATATTGAATTTTGTCTTTAAATTTTGATTATGAAAAATGTTTCATGTACTGTAAGTGTCTCACACAAATATTATTTTCCTTACTATCCAAATAAGAAAAATGTCCTTTTGAAAATTTGAAGTTTTAAAAGATTATTAAAATATGTATTCCTAAAACAAATATATGCCTTCTCATTATACTGTTTAACATACTGAAATGACTTTTACAGTGAACATCAGTTTTCTTCTCCCTCAGTAATCATCACCCCGGTGGAGAGTGAGATGACACACCTGATTCCTGTCGCCCTTGACAACCTTTCCCCACAGCATTTTGCAGTCTTCCTGTTTGGCTGCCACGTTGTCCGTCTGCTGCACCGAGCGTGTGCTTTCCCCCCTGTCATGCTGTTGTTGGCTAAGACAGTGCCGCTCTCTCACTGTGATAACATGCTGACCTACTGCAATAAAGACTTTTATTATGACATAGCAAATCAGATCCTGTACATTCTAGAAAGTAAACTTCAAAACGCTGGCCAGTTCATCTCTGTTATCTTGCATTCTATGGCCTATATAACCTCAGGTGAGATGAGCCTGCTACCCTTATATAATTTATATATATATATACACTCACCTAAAGGATTATTAGGAACACCATACTAATACTGTGTTTGACCCCCTTTCGCATTCAGAACTGCCTTAATTCTACGTTGCATTGATTCAACAAGGTGCTGAAAGCATTCTTTAGAAATGTTGGCCCATATTGATAGATAGCATCTTGCAGTTGATGGATATTTGTGGGATGCACGAAGCTCCCGTTCCACCACATCCCAAAGATGCTCTATTGGGTTGAGATCTGGTGACTGTGGGGGACATTTTAGTTCAGTGAACTCATTGTCATGTTCAAGAAACCAATTTGAAATGATTCGAGCTTTGTGACATGGTGCATTATCCTGCTGGAAGTAGCCATCAGAGGATGGGTACATGGTGGTCATAAAGGGATGGACATGGTCAGAAACAATGCTCAGGTAGGCCGTGGCATTTAAACAATGCCCAATTGGCACTAAGGGGCCTAAAGTGTGCCAAGTAAACATCCCCCACACCATTACACCACCACCATAAATGCATCAATGAGAAATTGAACAGGTGTTCCTAATAATCCTTTAGGTGAGTATACATCTTCTGTTTTAAATGATTGCTTTGTAGTGGAGTTATAAAGTATCTGAATACACTTTACACAATGCAAGACACAAGAGAACACATTTCAAAATTGCACAATAACTAGTTATTGAATACGTATTATGTTGCACAGTTTATTTACTATATATTTAACTTATATAAATGCACATGTGTGGATATTATTTTGTGTGAATATTCTTTTTTTCTAAAAGCCTGTTTACCCTTTCAGGCTCAAAACCTCCTGAATTCATGAAATCCTTTCATTTGGCCATATCAGCATTAAGCATGCAGCTGTTTCATCACTCATTCACCGAAGACCAGAGGAAGCAGCAGGTGATGCATGTTTGAAGTCTGACATTTATATGAAGTCCAGGTGGAGTTGTAATATGCTTTCCTTCATATTTTAGAGGGATGAGGACACTCAGGAGGCCTTTGGAACCATAGTGGAGGACTTCTTAAGTGTTAAAGTACCTGCTGAAACTCATTTCGCAGAGCACATGCTGGCCGAGAGGTTTGTATACAATTTTGGGAAACATAGTAACACTTCAGTATATGGGACAATCCTCACTATTAACTAGTTGTTATTAGCATGCCTATTATTGTCATATTGGCCTGTTTATTAGTACTTATGAAGCACATATTCTGCATGACCATACTCTACATTCCTAACAGTGTTAACAGTGAGACTTGCCCCCTATACAAAAGTGTGACCATATTTTTTTTTATAGACAAAAGGTGTATAAATACTTTAAGTTGGAACAGCTCCTGACTGAATTAAAACCAACTTTAAAAGAAAAACATGCTAAAGGTGAGAGGTTATTTACTATCTACATTACAATGTACATGACATGGTAGTCTAGCTTTTGTATGCAACATTGTGTATTGTTCTGTATCATGCAGGGCGGAGGACATCCAGCATCAAAACTCCCATCCCCGTGAGTGCCATAAGAGCCTTTTGCATTGTGTGCACTTTAGAGTACAGTATCTTTTCTCCATAATGTAACTGGTATGTTTCTATTTGTCCTTTAGGGGCCATGTGTGGAGAAAGAAATAAACAATCTTGACGAGGTTTACCAGGAGCTCTCCTCAAAGCTTGACAGTCTAACAGAAAAGAACACGCCGAAGTTAGACAAACCACTGCAGGTAACAACCAGTCAACTCATGTTTCAGAGGAGCAGATAAGAATGATTTTGGCTTGTGCAAACCATTCATGTCTCTACACATTTGCAGTATCAAAACATGATGGTGGAACTTCAAAAATGTACGGTGGAGCAGAGGCTGAAGGAGATGAAAGAAAGATTTTCTAAACTCAGCTCGAGGCAGAGAATGGGTTTTAAAGAAGACAAAGCAGCTCACAGCAAAATACAAGCTCAGAAAACAGCCAGTCACCCAGCAAACATAAACCAGACAGCGGCGGATCAGAGAAGCAGCCATCTGCCACAGCCAGGACAGCCCACAAATTAAAAGACAGAGGAGTAAACAAATGTACAATTATGAAGAAAAGGGTATGACTGCTTAAGGAGTAATGCACAGTTATAGCCTGCAGTGTAATCTAATATACTCTTATTTTTTCCTAAATAAAAACATCAAAATACTCTACTAAAATTTATCTGATGCATTTTGGAGCACTAGTATGTCTGGCATGCTTTATCTTCACTTCATGCTCTGTTGCTTGTGCAGTCAATAATTCTACGCAGTTTGTCAACCTCATGGTCACGCAGCTCTAAATTCTACTCCTCTAGATAGAACAGATTGGGGAGGAGATGTGATTATCATCACTCTCTATCAGTACAACAACTCTGTGTCTCTGTATGCTGACATGCTCAAGAAAGTTCCATTGGCCGTGTGCCGTTTGCCTTTATCACTTAGATAAAACAAACTGTGTGTCTGAGCACACCATCCAGGCTCAGTCTATCCACTTAACATACCTGTCAACCAGTGCGTGCTGATGCTGAACTGAAATCCATTATATTTCTATTCAGACTTTGTTTTGTGTTTGGATTGCTATGCAACTGTAGTTTAAACTTCTGAGGTTAAAGGAGAGTTCAACCAAGAATCTAAATCCTGTAATTGAATTGCTCTCATATGTTTTGTGCAACACAAAAGAAGATAATTTGAGAAATGTCTCAGCGGTTTGGTTTGGAAGTCGACAAGTCGTTGAACCAACGTTCTTCAAAATATCTTCTTACGGTATGTGTTCTGCAGAAGAAAGAAAGTCATACAGGTTTGGAATAAAATGTGAGTTTTCATTTTTGGGTGAACTATCATTTAATATTCTAACATCCTTTATTGACTGATATAAAAGTGTCAATAAAATCATGTTGATTTGTATTTTTATACTGTATGATGTCAGTCTTTCTTTTTCTTTCTATATTGATTTAGCTTTTTGTCTAAAACTACAGGAGTTGCTGCATTGCAAGCCCTGTATGCTCTTCTGGAGATGGAGATTTTCTTTTGTTCATAGGCTTTGATTAATGTTCACATTTATGAACAGGTTGTCATGCTGTATTTCTGGGGGAGGTGATCGTGTCTATTTCTGTCCTGGGTCTCTTCATTACACATGGACAGCTGCAATACCTGAGAAGAGTTCACTTGTATATTGAACTCTGAGCGTATTCAGGCTACTGTGCCATATATTGTTTTATTTGCAGAACTGCTGTGCTGAGGATATGTCTTAGGCCATCAATTTGTCCATTTAGTTGAACTCGTCCTCATGTAAGTATACATTTTTATTCATGCTGTTGCATGGAAATTATTTGCATTTGTAGATCTAATATTCTAGAACTGTCTATCTGTTGGTAAAGCTTCTTAGTAAACATGTAAATATGACATCTGTATACATCACTTAAAAAGTAATGAAATCCATACAAATAGGTTGTCGACAAAAACAAGTCTTGAGCAAAACCCACAATGTCAAAAAGCCAGATTACTGTTAGACATGTACAGGACAATTATTTTGTTCTTTAAAACTAGTTGGACTGAATTAGAGTTTTTTTGTCAGAAACACACAAGAGTGATAATCCTTATCATATAATAAAGCCTCCTGAGATTTACCTGAAATTACAGCCGTCTCACTAGCAAGCCCTGACATCTTGCATTTTACAGTCCTACTCTCTCTGATTAACCTGGCAAATATTGGTTCAATGATCCAATGAAATGTCTCGTTTTCAAATAAAAAAAGTTTCATCTTTGAATTTGATCTAAATCACAATGTGTACTGCAGTCGCATTAGAACTCAGTAAATGAAATAATGGGCTGATTTTACTGTATAGTGCCAAGCAGACATGATGATGGAGCCATCCGTTTAAAGAAGGCAGTGCTTGCCTAAAACAATACTGTCACCCTTTCACGAGCTGATAGTTATTCAGGTCAACACTGTGTCCTGTGATGATCTCAAACCACTGTAGGGCACAAATACACGCTTTCTGCTCTAAGGCAACCTTTGTCTGAACTCACTAACCATAATAGGTATCCCCAAAATAGCACATCATCGTGTGATATTTATGAGAACACTAGAGGGAAATTCGAACAAAACATGCACAAACAAATTACTTAGGGCATTGGAGGGATCCCCTCATGATCCATCCCATCACACACAACAGATGGCATAGTATTTGACCTTACAATCTAAATAAACATACACAGTTTTTAAAGCACTCTCAGTACTCCCTGTTTGTACAGTACATACTATATGCGTTTGTAAATACAATGCAAACAAAATCGTGTTTAATGAAATATTTTAGAAATGATAAATGTATGCTGACCTAATGCTAATAGTCAGACTAGCAGGATTTCATTCTCCACTCTTGAATGCAGCTGCTCTCTCCACGCTCCGTTTGCGTTGCTGTTGCCATGGTTTCCCTGCATAGTGGGTATAGCAACCACCAGGCCTGCCATTTTTAGTCTTCGCTGAGACCGAGCCTGCTGGCAACATCTCCCTCACAAATGCTTTTGTTATTAGTGCTCTTTACAGACACACCATGCTGAGCAGAGTTCAGCTTCAATCCCAAAAAGAACTGAATGTTGGAAAAGATTTCAACTCATCTGGGATGAAACACTGGTTGCAATGCTCTGCATGTTGGATGAATTCTAGATCTTTGAGACGCACTCTTCTTTCCTGGTGAGGTCAGAATAATAAAGCAGTCTCACGTCTGAAGGCATGATCCCAGTAATGGAATCTTTAATCCTTTATTTAAGCCTCACTCCATACATTACTATTGCTTGGTTAAATCGTGGACATTTTCATTGTAAGATTAGACACAAATATTACCGCAGAGCCACAGATTGGAAACCGTATGGAATCTACTGTGGGAAATCAAGTTTATCTTAATGTTTTTTGATGAGATAACTATAAAAACGATTTACTTTGTTGTAATTTTACAACGCTCAACTCTTATTTTTAAAGTGTGAATAACATTAACAAGAATTGATACATGCTAAAAAAATAAATTATTCATTGTTAGCTAATGTAAGCTAATGCATTTACTAATGTTAAATTTAATAGCACCTTATTGTAAAGTGTTACCGAGAAGGTTAAATTCGGCGGGACTCATGCATAAATGGCAGTAATTGCATTGAAGCCCCTTCCCTGACCAAGCACAGGTTAAGCAGGACCAGTGTGTGCGTTGGAACACTAGAATGATGAAATGCTGTTTTTGGGTGGAGACAGCTGAAGCATGCACACGCAAATAACTCATTATGTATTGTTTTGTATGTCTGATTGATGTTTTTGAAAGCCGGACTTTTGTGTTTGGGCTACATACGTATTATTGTTGATACACGGTAGGCTTAGGTAATGACTGAGAGATGCAACACATAGATGGATGCAAGTGCAGAACTCACTGATGTGTGTTGACTGTGTGGGCTCTGATTACCCATCATCATCTGTCACATTCTGTTGCTTAAACTGCTTGAATATGAGGGTTACTTAAACTCATCACACATTATACAAACTATGATAATCTGGATTACATTATCATCATTCATTTAGCCTATGTATTAAAAAATGAGGTAACGTGCACTCCATTGGGCCCTACTGTTTTGTTTGTATATTTAAAATGGCAAATAATCAGTCTTTAAATTAAATACAGTAGAACGGATATCAACTTTATATCTAGAAACTTTGTATCTATCAACTAACTTCAGTAAATTAATAAGGTTCCTTGTTTTAATTATTAATTTCATTTTGTGAAACCTTGGAAGAGTGAAAGGCAGCCTTAAATAGTATGGCCAGTGACGCATGCGCACTGAGGATGTGTGTCATTACGCGAGCAAGTGGCTACTTAGTAGGAAAACAAAGACAGGCGGCTCTTATTCTACAGCTACACGGCGCAGGTTTGACGATGGACTATCTTTACCACTCGTACAGAAAGCAAAATAAATATTTAGCAATATTTTCCTGCTACTGACATCAACTGAAACTGCTCAATCGGGAGACGTTGGATTTTATCTTCCGAACATTTTTTGTAGAAATCCACAGGTCTTTTGCTAAATCTTACATTCATGACAATCACCGTGAAAAAGAAAATCGTTCGCTTTTAGTTTAAGTATCGGCTCCTGTAATTCACAGACTGGATGTTTCTCTCTCGGTAAGAACAGGCTGAACTTTTTCGTCTCATGAAACGTTTTTTCTAAAGTCGCGTAAACCTGAGCGAAACGTCATCTATTGGTTGTTTTCAGTATATGTACAATCTGTAATCATGGAATGTAATCTTTATAAATCTCTGTGTATCGGTGATTTATTATAAACAGAATAATTATAAGTAATGGGCGTGCGGTTACGTGGGCGCTGTCCGTGGTGCTGATTTACTGATGTTATTCCGCGCGCGCTTTATATTCGCCTAAATTCATGTCACGTACTAACACACTTCAAAATCAATCATTTAACGATTTAATCCTGGTTATTGTAGAATGTACATTCATTCTTCATCTTTTCTAATGTCTTTTCTAACAGGAAGAGTCTATCTGAGACGCCGCCCTGTTATTAGAACTCGAAGAATGGCAACTCAAGTGAGGGTTGTGTTGCATTTGTTATTGCTGCATATATTTGCTGGTAAGTGTTTTTTTTATTTCAGCACTTCATTTTCTTAAATAAACAGTTTTTGTATGAAAAATACTGTATATTATTTTAAAACGTAAAAGAAAGAATAAAGATACAAATAATATATCTCAGAGATGTAATGTTAAGACCCCAATGCAACTCTTGAGTCTCTTTAAAATGTATTTTTTTGCATGTTAACTCACAATAACTTTACAAATGTGTTAAACCTTTAAAACCAATTCTTAGTAAATAGTGTTTGGTACTT
This sequence comes from Triplophysa dalaica, assembly GCF_015846415.1. Lineage (NCBI taxonomy): Eukaryota > Metazoa > Chordata > Actinopteri > Cypriniformes > Nemacheilidae > Triplophysa > Triplophysa dalaica. The sequence continues at coordinate 12,426,778 of NC_079550.1, read as the reverse complement.
AAGTTTTTCAAGACATTTTCTGGTACGCTTACATGTCTAAGAACCAAATCCCAAATACCACATACATACAGCTTTCCTGTAGCTCAGTGGTAAGAGCATTGTGTTAACAATGCAAGGTTGTGGGTTCGATCCCAGGGGATTGCATATGACTAAGTATAAATGTATAGGATAATGCAATGTAAGTTGCTTTGGATAAAAGCGTCTGCCAAATGCATACATGTTAAATGTTACATTCAAGAGTTACTCACTCTCACTACAAGACTTTCTTCAGAGATTTTGGTCTGTTATCATTGGAATATTACATATTCATATTGATTCACGTTTAGATTTCCTCTGCTGTTCATGTTCTCTTTCGAGTGGTAAAACTAGTCAATACATAAGTGATGCTTGCGTAGTCATGTTTGCCAAATCACATTTGGTGTTTCCATTTCATATCACCCTATAAAAAGAAACGGCTGGATCTTTGTTGACAGTTTGTGCTTGAGGCTGCAAGTTATATAAGATGGCCTCCATTTCAACAATAGCAAATAGGTTATGCTCACAGAAGAGCGAACGCTACAGCTTTAATCTTCAAATCACTGAGTCCTGAAAACAGACCTCTTCAATGGGGTGCAGTCGGCAGCAATAAATGTCCTAAAATTTGTAAAGAGACAATCTGAAAGGGAGATTCAGGCTCAACTCAGGCACAACTCTCTCTCTCTCTCTCTCTCTCTCTCTCTCTCCCTTGATGAATGACGCATGCCTCTGATTTAACTGACCTAATATGTGCAGATTAAAGCTACATTTTTGGAAAGTGTTAACTCTAAACGTCATAGACTGATCTTACGCAACCTAAAAAGACATTTTAACTTACTTGAGTAAAGATGTGTGATTATGGATGTAGTGATACTCTCAGGGTTGTGTACAGTACAGGAAGGCAGGCCCAGTGTGTGTAGAGGTGGATCCTGAAACAGAGGCCGTCAAAGGGGAGTTTATGAAGCTGAAATGTGTCTACTGCATGAAACGGGAGGAGATCAGCGCCACGACCACGGTGGAATGGTACTACATTGGCCCAGATAAAAGAGAAGTACTTGTGAGTTCACCTTTAAGATTATTTTTAAAGAAACACACATTTGCATTAAAGTATGTTTGTATTTTATTGATGCAATAAAAACCGAATACAGACAGATTAATGGTGTCCAAATAAAGAAATACCCATTTTAATAATTTACTCAAGTAAGATAATTCCTGACACAATCGCCTCTTCTCAGATCTATGAGTACTACGATGAGCCACGGGAGCCGCAAAACGTAGAGGATTACTGGAAGGGTCGCCTGGTGTGGAATGGCAGTAAAGACATGCAGGACATTTCTATTGGCATCCTAAATGTCACATTAAATGACACTGGCACATATAAATGCATGGCAGTACGCCTCTATAAGTATACTTTTTTCAAGTCTACTGGCACATGGAAAGTCACCATCGATCTAAAGGTAAAAGAGAGAGGTAAGTGATTGTACCTAATGCAAAACTTGCTCATGACCATATTTAAACTAGCCGTATCTCAATTTGATTACTTTAAATTAGCAGCTTGTCTCTCATTGTACTCATGGGTAATTCACACACTATGTGTTTTGACTCTGCATGTGCATCCTGCGACTTTTGTGCATCTTGAACAAGAGTGCCCATCATTAAAATAATTTTGACAAAAATAGTTTTAACACACAATGTCAGTTAAAGACCCCTGAAGTGTTGCTAGCTTTTGTTTACATTAGCAAGGTGGAATTGTTATTTCTGTTATCAAAAGCACATCTCGAGACCCTCGCGTTCAACAATGCGATTTTACTAAACAATTTCTGAGCGATGCTTCTAAGCGTTGTTTTTAGACGCAAAGATGCGTTCAGTGTGAATGACAAGTCGCTTTATATTTATGAGGTTGTGCCATGTGTAATCTTCAAACATTTACCTTGACCTGGAAAGTCTGCTGCTGTTTTATAACAATGCTTCAACTGTGCCCTGAAATATCTCTGTACTGTTTTTGTTGTTCTGGTACTATTTTAATGTTGTAATGCTGTGTTATGTTCTGTTCTATTGTTATTTAAGCTCACTTATTGGAAGGCAGTAAGTTGTTTTCAGGGAATTGGTTTAATCTAACCAACCACTTACCTCTCTATCTCTTGTAAGGGGTAATGTAAAAGATTCTGGTTTGTATGCTATTCTCTGGATGCCTGGGATTGTTGAATGCAGAGCACTTCCTCACACATCAACCGAATATACTTTATCTAATGTATATTTGATTAGAATCATGCAACCGCAATGCATTATGTCTATCTGTGTGTCTGTCACAAGGTTTTGGATTCACAGATAGAAATGGACTATGTTGTATTTAAGTGGCTGGTTTAGACGATGTGTAGACCTGGGTAATTCTTTGCATAACCACAAACTTACAGTTCAACTCTGCTTTTACATTTCATGCCATTACACAGTAGATCTGTGCAGTGCATGATGCATATACAAATCCTCCACATGCACGGCACTGCCGTTGGCGTGTACAGTGGTTCTCATCTTTTTTTACAAGGCAAAAGTGACTCTTGCTAAATTGGATATGGTTGATAAATTAAAACTTTTCCTTTGGGCATTTTATCGTATGTAACATTACAGATAATTTCCTTATATCAGTCTCGGGATTCTTGTCTGTAGAGGGTGAAGCTGAGAACCTCTGATCAATGTGCATTGACCTTTTTGCATGTGAATGATTGTTTGAATCAGATCTATAAGGAACTGTCAGATTATTGCACCCAAAATAATGTACCACTTCGATGAAATTTTGATTTATGTGAAAGATTATTTATATTATTGTCAAATGATTTTTCTGTTAACAGTTGTTGTATTATATTTCATCAAATGCATTTCTTGTTTTACAATTCAAATTCCTGATCACCTTCACTAGCTTTAGATTCAAATATAGTTTCACATTATCAAGTACAGCAGGCCACTTGTGATTGGAAAAAAACACAGCTGTTTTTCTTCTTGCAGCGAGTCAAGACATTACAGCCCTGTATTCACAGATTATGATGTATGTGCTCCTGGTGTTCCTCACCTTCTGGTTGCTGGTGGAGATGATCTACTGCTACAGGAAGATCTCCAAATCTGATGACCAGGCTCAGGATAATGCGTGAGTATTCAACTTGCATATAATATGTTTAATCTGACACAAATAACTTGAAGCTGAAACAGAACAGTTGGTTCATTATGTTGTTTTAAGGTCCTACATTCGGTTCCACATATTCCCTCAGAGTCATCTGTTGAATGATTGACATGATACAGTACCACATACTGTACGGTATGTCTATTCTTCACACCTTTATGGCGCCTACTGGTTTATAAATGTAGAGTTAGGGCACAATCACTAGTAGTTCTCCAGCAAGTTAGATCCTATATATTGCTCTTGTTGGATGACATCTGTGATTGTGGCTTCCATCTGATGATTCAATAAGCTCAGTGTTCTGGTGTCTACAGTCGGCTTGATAATTCAGTTGCCCCCTGGTGTAATGGAGATATTGGCGTGTTTCAGCTCATTTGACAGGTGGATAAAACACGCTTCTGCTCACAGATGGCACTCACTAGACTTGACATTCAATCATTATCGACTAACCTGAATGTTAAATCATTAGTGATGAATTTAAAGCTGTATTCTGGAGTTTATTGAGCTGTGGGGATGCGTGATAGACTACCGTGACACACAGACACACACACATATGGTGATGGGCTATAAGTGTTTTAGGGTGCATTAGTGTGAACTAATAAGATCAGACATGTAGTGCAGATGGGAAATAAAGTGGTGGCCTTCCAGGCTTACCTGTTGTGTTCAGATTCCAAATTGATACTTTTGGATCTCGAATTTCCATTTGCCATAACAACGGCCCATGATGATGTGTTGACCCTTTCTTCTCTTCTCGCACATTCCCTTCATAGCTTGCGGTTGTCAATTATTTGTGGATTTGTTTGTCAGTCATATGAATATGTGATCTGATTGCTGTTCTCTACTTGCCATGCCTTGATTTGCCTGCGGGTGAAAACAGAGATCCCCAAACTTCAGATAACATTAAATCAAAGTGATATATTTATTTTCATGTCATTCCTAAATTGTACATAATATACTGTTTTGAATACAACACAATAACATGTAAGGTTGGGAATGACTTAAGAATAAGTTATGCCACGGGAATGGCAGATGTCCAAAAAAACTAGAGCAGCAATGTACCCTCAACTTTTTGTCTACAGCACAGACTACTTGGCCATTCCTTCTGAAAATAAAGAAAACCCGGGCCCTGCCGTAACGGAGTAAAAGTCTTACACTATAACGGTATTTTTAATTTACCTCCCCATTATTAACATCATTACTAGTTTCAAACTCATCGTGAGTAGCTGGCTAGAACCCTGCCATTATTCTCTCCGATCATCTCTTCCTTGTCCACATCTTTTGTTATAATCACATTAACCGTATGTCCATTTCCATCTTCTCAACCACATGCCACTCCTGTTCATCATCATATCTGTCCACCAGTTACTAACCCTCACTAACCTGGCAGGACAAAAGCCGTAATGCCAAGATTATGAATTGTTTTCTGTTATTGAGAATTTGTAGTTATGTTGTAATGAACATAATAATGTGGAATGTTCTGGAAACACGGCATAGCAGATTGTTTACTAAATAGCTGAAAAATGATATACTGTAAACAAAGACAATTACAGATACTGGACATTGCTATTTTGTTTCAGGTACTGACAGGAAAGAATGGAGAAAAGAAGTTGATCTTATTCACAGACCCCCAGAGCTGTTTCGAGAAACCAGGAAATCTGCCAAATCGAATCCCTCTTGTCTTGATCGCGTGCCGTGTGAAAGCAGCCGGTACATTATCTGCCACTGTCTCAATGGAGGTCAGCTGTAACACGTGACGTAACTGACGGGGACATGTACTGCATGTGTATGTTATTAACTTTTGCCTTAGCAGAGACATGAATACAGCAAACTAGAGCTGAAGAGCTGTCAAACTGCCTATAAACGCACTTTTCTTAATCAAACGTCAATCATAGTTGCCCAAAATAAGCCTGTTCCTCCATGGTATATGCTGTTCTTAGTCTTTTAAAAGAAGTAGATAAATAATAAGTCTAGATTATGAATAGACTTGGTTTTTATTGTCATGTGTTTTCTATAAAAGGAATCTTATTATAGTGTTTTTATTATTGTTTTTTTATTTTTTTATTAATAGGTTTTATGTCACTCAGCTTTGCCACTTTGGAATAAATTATAATGTAAAACTGTAAGGCAAACAACTTTAATGAGGTCATATTGAGTATAGCGGTGAAAGCTTTTTGTGCGATTGGAAGCAAATGATGTGACCTGTGTTTACAGTCGGCCATCGCTGACATTTGTATTTTGAATTTGCAAATTTAATGCAAGAGCTTTTAGACACTTGAGATTACGTTTACACAAATATTGCTAGATTGAATGCCATAATTATAACATTATTCGACTGGTTGTTTTTTTTCAACTGCCTCATTGCGATGTGTTGTATTGCTCAGTAATGTCTTGCTACATCAGCAAGACATATTAGAGCATCATGTTCAATTTATTACTACTTACATTTAAATAACAATTGTGTATATTTGGACTGCATCAAAGTGTTATCCTGATAAACCCTAAAAACATCACTAAATTCTGCTGGTTTGCTCTGTGTTTGCATTTCCTTAATAGCGTTAATAATTCATAGGATCTAGATATTTGCCATTAATAGGACTGTAGAGCCGGCTTTTTTCGCTGTTAACATTGCCTTTTGAATTGTTCAGGCCATTGCGATCAAAGTAAAAAATCAGTTTGTTCTGCCTTGTTAAACTGGAACTACTCATCATTTGTAAGAGCATCCAATGTACTATTAAACCAAGGCAATGCATTCCAAAAAGTGTGACTGTTTATTGTTTAGGGACCCTAACCCTGAACACTTAGAGGACATGTGGGTCCAAAAGGGAAACTCACATTATTTTCAATTTAAGTAAAAAACATCTTGAACGATATTGAATACAAAAGACATCTATCACAGTCCAGTAAATAGTTTTGTCAATATCCGACACTTCCCACAATTTTGACTTGCAAATGCATTCTGTTGATTTTCCATCATGTAATAAAATAATAAATGCAAGAACTATTTTTAATCTGTGGCAATACATATAACGTACACAAAAAGTTCTGGTTGTAAATGTAATAGACAGATTGTTTGAAAGCCCTTTAATCATAGAAAGAACAGCCACTTTCCTGTAGATCAATGGTAAGCGCAAGGTTGTGGGTTCGATCCCAGGAGATTGCACATACCTAAGTAAAAATGTATAGGTTAAATGTAAATCGCCTTGGATTAAAGCGTCTGCCAAATGCGTAATTGTAAATGTAATAGCTTTCACACAGGCCCCGTAACACTGTAGACAGTTCATTTTTGTCTCCCTCTGGAGTATTAAAAGAACAACTGCAGTTGATTTAAGTGAAAGGATTACGTATTCATTGAGTAGTCACTCTATACTCACAATCAGTCTAGACATCATTAAACACTTTAGCTTTCAAGTTTAAAGGGAAACTATGTTAAAGAAATGCAATTCCAAAACGTCAGTCTGCAACGAAAAAAAGGGTTACACACATAGGCCTACCTATAAACCAAATTAGGTTTTCTGGAAACTTCAGATTCAATAAGTTTTCAAATTAAACATGTTCTGATAAAGTATCATCTTAATCACATTATAAAGTCTACAGTGTAAAGTACATAGTGTGTAGTGCCCAAATGCACGTATGCTATTGGTTCTTTCACCACAAGAGGGCAGTGCTTTTATTTTATTACCACCAACAAACATTTCAGTACGTCTCAAGGCTACAGTAAAATATTGAAGATTGTATTTTAAATTAGCAAATTAAAAAAAAAAATCTTCTGTAAATCACTGTTTGTAGTGTAAACGAAAACTGTTTCTATTTGGCGTGGTAAGTACTAGAACATCAATCACAAAACATACATTCAAGTAAAGTTTTCGTCCTTAAATCACAAATTCCTACTCCTTTATATTCCACATTCATACCATACGCCTCCTTCTTACATCTGTTATATTCAGTGGCCTCGTGTCTGACAGGTGCTGCAGGCCCCTCTTACCTGATGTACGTTTTGATCCGCCTACTCGTGACGTGTCAACATCCTTCAGCCTTTTCTCAATAAGCGGTCCTCGTGTTCTCACTCTACGTCATAAATAATCGTCAAAGTCAGTTCCAATAGTCAAGAATACTAAAACAGAGAACGTGCGAAAGTACCGGGTTGGGTTTTCTAAACGGAGGATGCATCGAACGCAGCATTGCGAACGTACGGAACCCGCTTGACGTCCCAGAAGTCACTGCGGCGCGTCCATCCAATTTTTTTCTTTCGAGGCTGCCTCGCAAGACAGATCTTCACAAGAACACAAGTCCGTTTTTTGCGTTCATGGAATTGAGAAACGTCATTTGATATCTCCTTCTGGGGCTTGTGAGAGTAAGACATTTTTCTCTAAATTTAAAAACAAAATAAATTAAAAATAAAGGACGAAGTTTATTAAAAAAGTCCCAATTTAGATTCTTTTTCAACGTTCTTCTGACGTTCACAATTCTCCTCTGGCTATAGACGATTTCAACGGCAACAACATTCTGTGGCCCAATACAGTTTGTTGATTGACGTCATGTCGTGTTGAATGTTGCGTCATCTTGGGAGAATGGCTGCTAGTGCGTTCAATGCAGTGTTTTGTTTTCTTGTTTGATTAGGAAATATACAGTTGTTCTCAAAAGTTTACACACCCCTTGCAGAACCTGGAAAAAGCTGAAACTTTTTGAAAAATAAGAGGTATTTTTGAAAATTAAGGTTTATTTTTTATTTAGTCCTGTCCTTAGCAAGTTATTTCACTAAAGGAATGTTAACATAATGTTCACACTAAAGAATAATACATAATTTCTACAAATAGCCCAGGGCAAAGTTTACATGCCCCTGATTCTCAATACTGTATGATGTTACCTAAACAATCAATGACAGTTGTTATGTTAAGTCACAGTTGTTTAAGGGTTTCTTGTTTGTCATAAATCATTAGACTGTCCACTTCAAAACAATCACCCAGGTCCTCCACAATCTTTGCTTTTCAACATTTCTGGATATTTCACTCATGTCCAGCAGTATCTGTATGATGTTGAGATTCCACTTTTTACATTGAGGGCAACCAAGAGACTTTAAATGAATGGTGTTGACTTTGTGGGCAGCACTGAATGTTTCTATCTATTGTAATAGTTGTGTATGAGTCTCTTGATTGTCCTCGATGTAAAAAGAGTAAACTTTGCCCTGGGCTATTTTTTAGAAATTCTGTTATTATTCTTTAGTGTAACTTTATGTTAACATTTCTTTAGTTTAATAACTTGCTCTGGGCAGGACTAAATAAAAAATAAACCTTAATTTTCAAAAAATCCTCTTATTTTTCCAGAAGTTTCATCTTTTTCCAGATTCTGCAAGGAGTGTGTAAACTTTTGAGCACAACTGTAACTATGGTAGGTCAGTCTTGCTGTGATAAAAACTGCAATAGCATTAGCAGAGTCATTCAGCCCATGGTTCTTTCACTTTCATACATCAAACAAAACAAGTAACGGTACATATCAAAACAATAATAGTAGTGAAGTATCCTCCCAAGATGGTGGCGCCACTTCAACATGCAACATACTGCAGGGCGTAACGTCAGCTTCACATTCTCTATATAGCCTAATGTTATGTGGCCTAGACGTGATTTTCAGTAGACCTCCATAAAGAATCAATAACAACATATATTGTTTAGTATATTTAATGACTACAGTATTAATATAAAATAAAAACTTAAAATTAGCCTAATATGAATTGTTATATTACTAGCAAGACAGACAGCCAAACACAGACCGGAAGTTAACTTCGTGCCAGGCGTGTGTCCGATGAAAGACTCTATATGGCATGAACATAATGTCAATATTGGTTAACAAAGTCATAAACTGAAAAGATTTTAGCAGGCAGTATTTGTCACAAAAGGACATGGATTGAACTCTAAGATTAAGTTGTTTCCGAATTGGTGCATTTTGCTTTAAAGTTGGACATTGATATGAAGCCAGTGGCCCACGAATGTTGTTAGCTGATCGACTAGAAGTTTGAAACAATTCATCCTCTTTGAATTTATTATTAATTTAATATGATTATTTTATTATAAAGTATTGGGGACTGAGGTGATGCAGACAGTTATCATTGACAGGATCCTCTCTGTCGGGTTGGCACAGGCAGCAGGTATTCCCCACTAAAGTTCCAACTCACTCCTTTAAAAAAGATTCTTTAAAAGAGGTTAAAATCTATTCTTCACAAACCTAGAAAATCTATCATGATCAAAAAATCAGTTTGGACATGGCTGATCTGATGCACTGCAGGGAAAAAAATCTTTGCAGCCCAGTGATTTCACGAAGATATGATTCGACTCGCTGCTGGAGGAGTTCCGGCTTTAATTTTTTTCAGCTCCAGCATGAAGTTATTCTGTATAATAGGACAATAATTAGTATTTGAGGCATGAAATGGGAAAATGGAGTTCTGAGGTACCAGTGCATAGAAATACTGTTGGGTACAACCAAATCGATCTTATGCTATGGTGTTTAATGCATTAAGACCTGCCAGATTATCCTGTTTAGTTTATCATCAATGTTCCCCATAGTGTCCTTAAATAGACAGTTTACCTCAAACAGTAATTTTGTTTTATGATTTTCTCGCCCTTACTACGTATGTCCGAAATGCATTTCATGGCTATCATACTTTGTTAGTTATTTTATGCTGTTCAAAAATATTCATATAGCAGAACCAAGTAGGATTGCAAAAACAATTCCTATAAAGTTTTCTCTCATTTTTAGATGTGGAAGCACTCAAATACAAGGAAATACAAAAAGCACACACACTAATCTTTGTAGAGGTTGAAAACTTTCTTATCCATAACAGCCCATAGCTTTAATCCAAAATGAATTAGGCACTGAATTCAGTACAGTTGCCTGTAGACAGTGTCAGGCTTTCAACAGGAAGGTAATGGATTCCAGACTTCAGAGTAATTGAAGCTCAGCGTCACGGTGACTGGCCTTGTGCCTCACTTTTTACATAAGCTTGCGGTAATGCAGTCACCCGTCCCCAGAAGTCTTGCCATTACAAAGACGTAAGAAATAAAATAACGCTTCTCATGCTACACAAAGAACAAACTTTAGCACACAGTTTCTCAAACCAGTTTCTTTTTACCTTACCTGTATGTACTCCTTCATCAACACCAATTGTCCTCATTCAAATAGGATCTATTTACTTTTAATATTCTTTGATTTATTACAATATTGAGAGTGAATATGAGAATATTGATGCAAGCATTTGTCAGGTTCTGAATCTGTTAGAGCCCTTTAGGATGAATTTTACATAAAGGAGGATACGACGCAGCCACTATATTTTTCTGTTCCGCACTCTATCAATTTCACAGAAAGTTAGCAACGGTCTCTCTCGCTGTCCTCAAATTATTTCCAAGCTTGTTGTGTCCCTTGGTTTTTAAAAAATGACTGTCAAAATGTCACTGAATGAGGGGGATGGACATCATGAGCTGCTTGCTTAAGCCTGACAAAGAGGCAAGGTTTTTTATTTTGTAGCTCTTTAACCTGCTCTTACCTTGGTTGTGAACAGGTCCTGAATACTAACGTCTCGCAGTGGCGAAAATAACAATGTCCTGAGCAATCTATTATGCCGCACTGCTTCTGCATGGACGCTTGGAGGGTTTCGTGACAAATTCCTCTGACAGAATTGCTCGGTCTGCGTGTTAACTTCATATATAAATGGTTTCATGGAGGTAATAGTGAAATCATTGGCTTAAATCAGCAGACAGCACAAATCCGCTCATTCAGGCACGCATATGCACACAGGTGTTTCAACGCGTGAAACTCTGCCTCGCTAATTTGTTTCATCTGTATTTAAAATCCAGGCTAGCATTGCCTTAAACAAAAAGAGCATTAACAACCCTGGCAGCTTGGGTAATGAGCAGCGGCGACTACGGCACACAATGACGTATGAACTATTGTTAGTGTAATGAACACCTGGCATCAGTGTAGTGCTAAATCAGACACGGTGAAGCAGACGCTCTCACTACTGTAGCTCCTGAAACACTAGATGTACCCCTTTAAATGAAACCTTTGCATGTACGAAAGTTTAAAGGGATAGTTCACCCAAAAATGAAAATTCTGTCAACCTTCACTCACTCTCTTGTCATTTCAAATCTGTATGATTTTCTTTTTTCTGAACACAAATGCCCACAGACTTGGATTGGTTACTATAGAAGTCAATGGGTACCACCGGTTCGGTGACAAACACTCTTCCAAATATCTTATTTTGTGTTCTGCAGAAGAAAGAAAGTCATACAGGTTTGAAATGACAAGAGGTTGAGTAAATGATGACTGAATTTACATTTTGGGAGGAACTGTTCGTTCAAGTTGTAATTTAAGACCATTGGATGCAACAAAGGGCTCCACAGTAATCATTTTTAATGTAGATTGAGTCAGAACAGCTCCTGACGGATAAAAATATAACTTATAGTAAGATATAGTTGGATTTTATCTATTTTAACACTGATTATTTGTACTTATATATTTGCTACAGAATACTTGATTACGTGTTCTTATTTTATCACTTACTGTTTAGTTGTGTTCAACACTATTATAATTTTCTCTTAGTTAGGCTAATAGTTTATATAGTATATTATTAAGGATTAAATTAGCTAAAACAACAAACAAACAGATAACTGGACAATAATATTTATTCACTTCTTTTTTGTGGTTTGGCCAGTGAAAATTTGAATCACTTGTCCGACCGGGTCAGTAGAAAGAATGCTTTCCGTTGAGCCCTGCTGAAGCTCGACCCTTAAAACTATCTTTGGCTGGTGTGAAAGCAAATCTTAATATATGAGATCGTCCAAATTCATATGAATGAACCACCTTGTTAAATAGAATAAAATAAAATTGTAGTGCCCTTTCTGTCATAGTCAGTATTGCTTACATATGGACAACAAAACCCGTCTTAAGTAGCATGGGAACATTTTTAGTAATTGGCGAAAATACAGGGTATGGGTAAATATTACAAATTTTTCGTTTATGCCCAAAATGATTTGGATAATAAATAAAGATCATGTTTCATGAAGATGTTTTATACATTTCCAACCATAAATGTATAAAAATATTATTTTTGTGAGTGGATGGCCTGCTACAGTGCCTCTGATTAACAACTTCAGAGGCGATTTTCTTAATATTTAGCTTTTTTCGCACCCTCAAATTCCAGCTTTGTAAACAGTTGTTGTTCTGCCAGATATTGTCCTATCCTAACAAACCATATATCAATAGAAAGCTTATTTATTCAGCTTTCATATGATGTAAGAATCTCAATTTCAAAAAATTTACCCTTAAGACTGGTTTTCTAGTCCAGGGTCACACTTGTAAAAAGGGATATTAATTGAGATTCTATATTAGATTGTGACTCTGTTATGACTCTCAAATAACTAAAATGCAATGTGAACCCAAAATGTCCTAAAACCTAAAACATGTCTTAATTTTTTAAGTCTCAAGTAAATAAGATCTAAGGTTTAGTGCTTTCAAATCCTATTTCTGTTTGGTTTAAACTGACTGTTAACTTCTTCGTCAATCAATAGAGAGAGTATAAGGCAGGATTATCTTTTCACTTGAATGTGGGAGGGAGAGTCACAAGTTTTGGAAACCTGTTTAAAAATGTTCACACATCAGTGTTAACCTTTATGCATTGCAGTTGAAAAGCTAAAAAACAAGACAAAGCCTCTGGCATCATTAAAATCTACCTTAAAGCAACATCTTCAATATTCAGAACAACGTTAGAACTAAACTACACAGCAGCAGAGACTGCTGGGTATCTTCATAATTTATCAGAGTTTAATTAAGTGCCATGATAAAAAATAACAAGCCATGCTTGAGAGAAACTTATACAGCCCACAATTCACAGTTTTCATTTCAGTAATGTAGTCAATAGACCTCTTGTTGATGACAAGATCATTCAATAGATCTAGTGGTCAGTTGTGTTCGGTTCCTCTGCAACACATGACAGAGTTTTATGATTCGATTGCGACTGAAGCCAATTTGCCAAAACTGAAGGGACCAATTAAAAAGCATAAAATATTGTAAAACTTGCAGTAGTTAAAGCTACCCTCTCTTAAGAAAATGGCTGCAGTGAAAGTTGGAAAGTTTCTTGCTTTGATGATTATTTTATTGGACTTCATGTACTGTAGTAAGTTAGTGTATACACTGTAAAAAATGAATCATGGGTCTTGTAAATTCCATTAAAAAAATTAATGTGATGATTAAAAATAGTGTGTATATTTCATTAATGAAGCTGTGGTTTAGTGTTTTATAAATAATATTGAGGAGATTTCACTAATAAAACCAAGATATTATTTTCTCTTTTTAATTTAAGGAAATGTCCTCAATTTTGTAACTTGTTTTGAGGAACAAAATAAAGCTGAAATAAGCTACATATTTCTTTTAAGAGAACTTGTTCAATTACTTATTTATTTGGACACCTTTTGAAATTGAACGGCATAGCAGGTTGAGGAGCCCAGTGTCAAGTGTTTTGAATAGGCTACCATCCTAACATCAAAACTACTGATACAATATCAATAGTTTGTTCTTTTCAGTTATTGTGTTTAGTCCTGAAAAGGTTTATAATTGTATTTCTGTGTTGTCCCACACTTAATTCAAAGTCTTGTTTTTTAATCTGGATACACCATGGAAGTTCAAGATGTTCAGTTGGATGTTTATTTATATATTTATTAAGAAATGTGACCCAGGTTTGTTTATTTAGTCAGAAGACACACGCGGATCCCTAGTGCGCAACAAACGAGTGTGTGAAAGCAGAATGGCACATGATGAACCGTTCTCACTCGTTTCATACCGCACGCGTAGGCAGCGCGTGTTCGCGGAGCAGAACAGCAGTGCAGCGATCATTTTGGAGCAGAGTTTATTTTGCTGCGCTGCTAACGCTCAATTAAAGCGACATTGTGTTTTTAACAGTCGCCATGAGTTTCAAAAACACTATTGCCAGGAGTTATTTTGGCCAAAACCACAATGGCACATTTAAAGGGATTACAATACAAGTAGGCCTATGTTTAAAGCTTTCCTGTA